>NW_022194792.1:2942155-3454117 GCF_900067095.1 Fusarium proliferatum ET1 | reverse complement strand
AAAGAAAGAAAAACTGGTGTCTTGGAAGTCAGTTCCGTAGCTGAAGGCCATCTTTACACCGCATTGGCCCGAGAAGCCTGCAGTGGGTTAAAGCAAAGGGCAACCTGTTAGGCTTCATCGGAGGGCAATTGAAGCCATTCACGACCACGAATTCGACACACCATCCTTAGACCCTTAGGCCCCAACCCATGTGCGTGCCGTATTAAGGTTATAACATGGATCCCATGTGGCCCCCCGCCTTCTCAAGCCATCTTATGCCGATGCACCCACCCCCTGGGGCGGTATAGGTATGGTCGCGTGCCTTACCTAGGTAAGGTCCTGAGGTAGGTACAGTAGATCACAAGCGCAGTGACGAGAAGTGTGCTACCGACTGGTAATCACTCTTCTTTTAATATGTGAACTAGATCAGCTTGGCACATTTTATCCAACAACCTGTGCCAGAGCCACCAAAGTTTGGTCCAAATATGGATATCATTACCTTGCTTACGGCTTGAGACTCGCAGATACAAGAATCACCGTGAGCATATAGATGGCTTTAAACATATTCACATGACACAGTGCTAGAGCGCTGGCCTGTCAGAACAGTTAACATAAAGCACACAAAATTGCCCTAAAGAAACTTACTTTGGTAGATCAGAGTGTCACTAGTGGATGCGGAGGTATACACAGCCTAGATCTTACAGTTCAGCTCGTAGTACCATTGGCCATCGCATCCCTTTCTGCGACGTAGCTGATTCTCCGGAATATGATTGACGTCTGCTTCAACGATTGAGAGAATCCCGACATTGTCGTTGCGGGACAATGGAGCATCTCGAGACAAAGGGTCATTGTATATAGTCATCCTGACCGTTCGAATGCGTCCTTTACTAACAGGATTTGTCCATACAAATGCGGCGATATATGGCTCGTTCTCAGATACTGTCGAACCCTATTGTGATGTCAGTTTGGTTGGATTTGCTAAGTGAAATGGCGTCTGTCAACCTACTCTCGTAATGAACCACTCCATGACTCGGACTTTGTAGCAGCCGTCGAGACCGCACCAATATCTTTCGCTCTTTAGATTTCGGTGACTTTTCATCCCAACGAACACTCCATTCAGTGCCATAGTGTTTTCGGGCCTTGCGGTTTTCCACTTTGACCACTGTGGAGTCTGGAGATGAAAGAGCAAGTCCTTTGAGCACTGCTCCCTGTACAATAGCCTGCCATGCATTGGGGGGCTGCAATATCCGTACAGAGCTATCTATGGCAGCTCGAAGTCGCTCCTTGAGGTAATTTGAGGACCCAAAACCGCCTACCAGAAGAATGGCTTGAACGGGCACGTTGCCTGCTGTGATCTGATCCTTTACCAATCTAATGACCTCAAGCACCACAGGCTCAAATATTTTATGAACGTCTGATGCCTTCATAGTCTTTTCCTTCGCTAAGTCGCTCCAAATAGCTGGTACGGTGATGAAAAATTGCAAAGGAGTGCTGTTGACAAGACCACTGCCGAGCTTCTCACGTAAGGTGTACATGAGATGCTCAACAAGCTGGGCAATCAAGTCGGTAACAAGTTCATCGGTATTTCGGCCGCTTCGTACACCCTCGGCACTTGTATTGTGGCCAACAGCCTGTGTGGAAAGGTCTAAGTCCCTTTGAAGGTATGAGCCATCCAGCTGCTTATTTTATGAATGTTTTGACACTTACAGCTTGAACCCTAGGTATATAAGTCTTGTTTGTTGCTGCTGGCTTTCGATTTCATATTTAGCAGTGTCTTTAAGGGTCTTACACTCCGGCATTTCAGCCATCACGACTTGAAGTTTGACTTAATTCCAATGGCAGGACGTTGGGTCACAGTGTTTGCCTTCTTTTCCAGAATACGGTACTCGGCTTGAGTAATGAGAGGCAGTTGTTCGCGTATTAAGCGAGTGGGCTGTTAAATCTCGCAATGTCTCTCTTGTTCCATCATGGTAATAAACGACTGGCCACAAATTCAGCTTCGGTACTCTACCAGAAGTATACTATCCTTAGAAAGCTGGCAGTAGGTATGTTGACCTGGGCGGTCAGAGGCAGACGTGCATGGACGTTAACACAGAGCAGCCACTAAAGCATTAGTTCCATCAGATACAGATGCGGCTGAGCGTGTATCCGTTTGGTGTGCCACACTCGGCAGGGGTGTAACAGGGGTTTCGCTGATCACTCTGTGGGGGTTGGTTTAAAGGTTTGTACTTCACTCCACTTCTAATAAGAAAGACTCAGACCATGCCCGTTTGGCGATACGATGCAGAGTTTCATGCGACTTGAAAAAGCATCGGATCTATTTCATTAGTCTCACTACTCTTTATCGTATCTAATATGACGGTTTAGCCGACTGACATCTGCCAGCGGCGAGCATCCTGCCCCGCTTTGGATCCATAAAGTGCTTGAAGATATCACCAAAGAGAGAATGTCGTTTTCATGAAACTCCAGGGAACTGTATCAAGGTTTCTTATATAGAAACAAGGGAGATCAAAACATGATGTGAAGCAATTGAGCAATCGAATAACGCCAGTCAGATTAAATGCGAACATTCTGATCAATTGTAGCTGAACGAACGCTGTTTGTGGCTGCTAACGTCAATTACAGAGGTTTGGCTTCTGTTGTATCTAGGTACTGGAGTCTGCAGGCACCCGAAAACTAAAGCGCCTCGCCTTCTCACTCTTTCTTTTACACTGCCCTCGAGGAGCAAGAAATCATCGGCATTGATAGAAAGATCAAAATTAAACTTGGCAAAACAGTATCTTGAACCTAGGCTAGAGTTATATCAAGTAACCTAAATCTTTTCGAGATTTAGGACAAAGGTCCTGGGTTTTCTTTCCTCCCCTAAACTGCACTTCCGCACGTTTGCTTGCTGTAACTATGTAGTACACATCCAGCTGATGCCGCTCAATTAGGGGTTTTTCATGACTTTATTCTAGTTACTTCTTCATTTATGTACATTACAATTATTCTGATCAGAAACACAATTCAACACAACATCTCATTTTTATCATTCTACTCAGGCCTGACTTTGCGCTTGACTCCCCCCCTACAAACGAATTCGTAAAAACGATCAGGCTTAAAGCAATCGCCGAGGAAGGGATTGATTGCGTGCCTAAGGTCAACCCAGGCTCTGAAATTTCCACTATGCAAAACCACAGCCAGAGAGAAGGGCAACGCATACCACTTTCACCAGAGAAGGAACTTCTAAACATGTCATCTGGGGTCATGCCCAGCAGCTGGGACGCTGGAAGCCTTAACACAACCAAGACTCATGAGCACTACGAGCGAGATATTGAAGTTCGAAATAGCCCGTCTCAACATACTCTAGAAGAATCCCATCACTCTAGAGAAATCTTCAATATCCTTAGCAGTTTCGGCGAGGCTGAGCCGCAGTTGCTGCGAACAACTGAACCATGCTCCACGACTGAAAAGGCTGGCTCACTTGGTTCACATTATGATTCGAAAACACTCAGTTTCATTCATCACTCTAACACCGGTCCAGAGGAAAACCCCCAACTTCGCCTTGTCGAAGGTCTCCTACAAAGGCTATCCGTACCCACTGAGAACAATCAGATTGCCGAGAAGAGACAAACAGGCTTACGAAGAAAGTCATGAGCATGGAGCATAAATTGAGCTCCCACATGGCCCTGGCAAGCAAGACCAAAGAGCTGACCGAGTAGAACCGTGTACTCAGAGACCCTCAACGATGCGCAGTCCCACATATTCAGTCTCCAGACCTACCGCAAGGATCTGACACCTGAGGTTGCGCAGGTACGAGATCCGTTTTCAAGTAACTACACGCCTTTTTTTGCAAATGCTAATCTTAAGTTGAGGATTATGATGCTCTTATTGAACAAATTCAGGACTGGGTACAGAAGCTCATGAAAACCTGGCTGGAGGACTGTGATGATGATGCTCATGCTTTCTTGACCCATGCGAAGAGGCACATACTCGATGCTGATAGACTTGCGAGATTTCTCAGAAAATACCCGGATCTGATTGACGGTCTGAATTTCCCAGAGACTGACGAGGACATCGTCACATCTGTGATTATGAGACATCTTCATGTTAAGGTCTTCCAGTCTTTTCTCTACGATGCCATACCACACAGTATATAGACTATCAATTTTATCGAAAACCACATGCGAGCCTCAGCTGAACCCAATAGGGTTATGTCAAAGCAGCTATGGAGACATGCGTGCATACAACTCGAGACCGCTAACACGAGCCTTGTGCAGACCATTTCACAGTGAGAACATGGACTGCTGAAGCATACAACCTCTTCTCATTTATCCCCAGTTTTTTCCAGTTCGCCAAAGAAAAGCTAAGGAGATAGTTGTACAACTTTCCGACATGCTGAGGATTTTCTCCCGGGAGGATAATCTTCACAATTGCTACCAGGACCTCATCGGCGTTGTTGTGTATCCCGCCATTAGATTATATAAAAAATTACAAATCTCAACCCACCACTTCTATTTGGACATAAATTCCTTTCCCGCCAGTGTTGGTGGAGAACTCCATCCAATGCTTAGGTTCGCTGATTCACTCATGTGGTTTGACTGCAAGAACGTACTGCAGAATAGGAAGGGATTCAACCTGCGGTAACTTGACCTTCCACCTTACGAAGGAGACTTGTATCACAACCTGCACAGTGTGTGCATCGTAGCACCAGCTTTGTATATGAGACAGGTCGGACAAGGAGATACCCTCAAGAGTGCTAGCGTTATTCGAAAGCAGCAGATCTCGGAGGCTTGGGGTTCGGAGGAACAGCGACGAGTTTACCAAGACAATGGGCGTCGAACACTTGTTTCGCATTTGTTTGCGCTGAAGTCCTCCGAAGAAGGTTAACTATCTCTCTCCGAATGAGAGGTTATGCTTGATGGTTTAGGGATGACAGAGCACCATACGACTAACATACGACTAACATACGACTGTTTACTTCATGGCAAGGGGCGAGATATATCCTGGGAAACCGAGGAAGGTGACAGCTACAGGCCAGGAAACCTAATGTCGTCTATTTGAAGACAAACTGTGCTCCATAACAGGATTGGTGTGAGCAACTGATATGTGTCCTGACTTAGTCAGTATTTAACAAGAAAATCGCAACTGTATTGATTGTTGTGCCTCGAACGAGTCATTGTCATAAAGACATCATTCTATCAAGATAAATTTTCTATACATAAACCTAAGCCAGGGGCCCAGGCTTTTCACACAAGACGCAGTAGAATGAATTATCAAGTCTTGATGCCTCATAGGCTCTAAACGTAAATTGTACGTGTGCTGCAAGCACGCAAACACACACAGTTCCCTATGGCCTGCCATAACTAGGCATAAATAACATCCTAGGTATCCATAACACCAAGCTTACATGACGGAAATAGCCTGCGAAAAGTAAAGAAACAAATGAATGCGAAGAGGTCTTTTGTGGCGATGCAGGCAACATCAGTGAGGGAAATAAGCCAGAAGATAACAAAATATAAAAAGAAAAGAGCTCCTCTCTGCTTGTAGTCAGGAGAGCAGTGAGGTATCAGCACATTGTATATCCATCCTTTCTCCCTGGTTCACAAGTCGTCTCTGTTCCCAAGGTGATCCAACCATGGGTGCTCTACTTGTGAATATACATCTTCTTTCCCTCTAGCTCCCTTTTCGGGTAGGACAACATTCATAAAAGAACCAGAAATACAAAGGAAGGGTATAAAGGGAACCTCCATAGGTCAGTCCGTTCATGCTTCTATCGGTGTTCGGAGAGTCTTGTCCTCAGTGCCGGGACGCCTTATCGTCGAACCCTACGTTGTAGCGGCCAAAATAAGCCCGGAAGTAGTCCTACTCCTCGTCCAGACTTCCCATCATGCCATTGCCTTTGCTGCCCTTGCGGCCAAGCTTGAGCATGCTAAATCTCTTGCGGACACTGCCCTTCTTGCTAGGGATCTTGTTCTCGACAGCCCTTTCGTTGCCGCCGCCGAATTGCTGGTCGAAACTCCCTCGGCTGCTAAGCCCTCCCGGAGACTCAGGATGCTTCTCGTCGTGAGATTGAGCGCGGAAAAAGCTATGCCGACGGTTTTGTTCTTTGCTTTGACTTCGGCTCAAAGAGCGGCTCAGGTTGCTCGCTGTTTCAATATCAACAGCAGGTTCCTCAGGCTCAGTTGGCAACTCGGGTTCTTTCTTCTTGCTACCACCAAGGAAACTGAGTCGTGTGCCTCGTTTGGAGACGGGCCTAATGACTGACGCTTCTTCTGTGGTAACGCCGTTCACCGAAACCCCAATATTCTTATGTTTGGGGCTGGCTTCAGAAGAACGGGACAATCGTCTCCAAGTAGGAGAAGGTGTCGTAACCGTTTCGCGTTGGGGCTGAGGAGGCATGAAGTGTGCGATTTCCGACGCAAATGTACTCTCAAAGACTATAATAAATTAGTTGTATGAACCAACCTGCTGTTAAAGGCTAACTTACACCTATGAAGCTCCTCATGTCTACTGTTGAGAATTTCATTGGGACTTCGGGCGAACATGGCAAGGCACCTCTTAATCATGATAGCATGGTCCACGAGTGCCATCTTGATAGCGCTGTCTTGGGGTGTCAGTTCTGCCTCTGATGCTTCCTGGTCCTCATCATCTTCAGTGTCATCGTTAACTTCCTTGGGTTCTGGCAGCAGTTGGCGGTAACAGGCTACACTACTCTCAGAAGTTGGGTCGACAGAAACGCTGACTGCGTCGAGAAGAAGCTGAGCATGATCCCCGTTACCATCAGCAACTCGATGCTCAAGGGCAGTCATTTCTTGGGTTTTGCGGACAATCCGCTCCAAGGCTGTCTCGTGGGCATTGAGTCTGACTTCCTCCATGTCAACAACTTCGCTACGACGAAGTATTGTAGGGAAAGCATCAGCAGTTGTGAAAACAAGTTTCTCAGCAGAGTGCTCCTTGACAGGGCCATTTGTATTGCGTCGTGTGGAGATAGAAAAGGTCTGAGGATGAGATGATAAAAGAAAATCCCGAATTACTTGTGGCACCCGAGCGCGCTGGAAAACCTGGTGGTTGAGGTCGCGATGAGGAGTGACAGCTGAGATAACCAGGAACTGGCCTTCAACATCTTCAACATCACCCCCAGTGACAATTTGAGCAGCTGGATACTGCTCTTGCATGCGGTCTGTAAAAGCGGAAGCGCGTTCGCTTGGAGATCCCTCGTATATATACTCCTTGTCTCTAAGGTTAGCATGGAATCCAAGCCCCTTATAGACAACCTTGAAGTATTTAGGGACGAGTTTGTCACTTTTGGAGATGGTCTCATATATCGTTGCGATTGCTCGTTCAGTCCTGGCCAGCTTGGAAAAATCGAAGACGTTGGTCTCGTACTGTGCTTGTAGTTCTTTATATGCTGCCAAAGCATGGCTCCATGACTCTCCCTCTTCAAAGTATTTGATCATGTCGAAGTAGAGTCTCTCTTTTCGCTCAAACTGAGACTGTGCCGGAAATTCCGGGTCGGGCAGAGCCGGCGTCTGGCTAGCGGGATCCCACTCATACAGATCAGCATGCAGCCGTAGGGCCAAACCAGCTTCTGTGTGGTTCCGCGATTCGGCTTGCAGGTCTGCAAGCTGGTGCACATAGCGAACAAAGATCTCCTCCTTTTGCATATCGCGAAGGAATTCCATGAGCCGCAAACGATTAATGAGATGTGTTGCTTCGCCAGGATCCTCACTACTGTGGACTGCAACCAGGAGGTCGAGAAACTCATCTATAGTTCCAACGAACTCGCGTAGAGTTGTATAGAGCGGTTCGTCGGGAATTTCTGCCAGGGGCTCAAAACGTTCAAGTAGCTCGGATATGAACAGTTTCTGAAGGATGCTCTCAGTCAAAGGCTTCTCCTTGAAGAACAGATCCAATCGATCGATTGTCTCTGTCTGAATGATGGATAGATCCTCGCTCAGTGTCCATTCGCTGACAATCATAGTCTGTAGCACTTCGACAGCCATTCTTCGAAGACCTTCATGCACGCTGAGGCACAACTCGACGATAGGACCAACAAGTGCCGGGACATATTGAACTTGATACCCTCCCATCTTTGAGAGATTGTATCGGCTTCGTTCATCGGGGGTAGTCTCCCAACCGATCGCCTCCCAAGTGCGACGAAGGAGCTCAGCACCATGTTCTCGAACATCCCCCGCAATCTTCCACACTGCTCTTCGCTTCTGCTCCGGGAACGTCTCTAACGCGAGAGACGTACTGCCCACGAGTTTAAGGAGTGTGGTAAAGAAGAGCTTCCATAGCTCAGTATTAAAGCTCTCTGCTTCCTCTGGGTCGGGAAGGAAAGCTTCTAGCATTGTACCAGCGAGATACTCTAGGGTCCGCATAGTCGATTTGTGATGATGAATGTGGACACTCAACCAGCCCAGGGGATATGCTTCTCCCTTCAGTATGCTCATGTGTACCCTAAGAAGATTCTCTAAAAGAGTAGTCAAGTCGTCCTCAGCAAGCTCCAGTTGCATGCCTGAGGGTGAATTAGATATTGCGGACAAAATAGCAGAAAGCTCGACCAATGCTTCATCGAACTGAAGGTCTTCATTAACAGGTTTAGTAGGGAAAGGGTAGGACGATGGGAAAAGAAGAGAAAGGCGGTCTTTCGGCTTGCGGGGAGCAGCAAGAACCGCCAGGTAAGAATCGATTATTTTTGGAATGTGGTCCGGAATTTCTGAGCCGAGATAGTCGATCTGGCTCGCCAATATGGAACAGCATAGACGGATCTGGTCTCTCCATTGGTCGGTCACCTCTTCAGAATGACCCCAGTGAGGAGTGATCCATCGAACGGTGTTGGTGCTGAGGGCTAATTTTTGGTCAGGGTGAGCAAATAAGTCCAGTTTGCCATAATTGATAATCAGGACAAGCTTATACAGAACAAGTTTGCCCTTGACATCCGTGCACGAGTCCATAAAGTCAATGGCAATATGCAATATTTCCTCTGTGGTCAGCAACCCAGCAAGTTCTGGTAGCCATGTGTGGAAATGCTGGACGGCGAGCGTCTGGGTTCCAACAAGTGCAGGGGTAGAGTTACGCATCATCGCGTCAAGAGCCTTAAAGATGGCGCGGAGCTCGCGTGTAAAACCGGTGGTGTTGGATGTGATACCAATGCCAGCTTCTTTCTCCTTCTGCTGGGTTCGAGCATGTGTGATAAATTTAAGGATGTGCCTGACAACCTTGAAAGTAGCACGCAGCTTTCGGGCGGTCTCGGGCTCTGTTGGACTTTGAAGGAGTCTTGTAAAAGATCGCATGAGACAGGGAGTCGCAAAGGGGTAGTTGAACTGGTTCTCAGCATACTGATCAACCAATGGGCCTAGGTTGAATCTTCGGTCATGTACAATGCCTAATACTCTGACCAAGGCAGTGAAGACAAGATCCTCAAATTCATGGCTTCCGGAGTACTCCACGAGGATTCCGAATAGACCATCAAGCACATCGTTGAGCAGCTTGACTACTTCGATTTCAGGAACAAAAATGAGCTGCCTAAGCACACCTGGAACCTCCTCTCGCTGAAGATCTCGCCACTTCAAAAGCCCTAAGATCACTCTGTCCTGTGAGAACCTTGTGCTGCAAAGATAGGTATCGATACGGAGCACAGCGAGGGGGCCAGTAACTTCCGCAGGATGGTCATCTTTGCCTTGCGGGGTCCACGATAGCGACAGATACCCGCCCTTTCCAGTTGGCCCAGGTTGTGCGGTAGAGGTATGCTCATCTATCTTATAAAGCAGCAGACCGTGTAAACCATCCCTTATGAATGCCCCCTGGTCCCATAATGGCATGTGGCCAATGGCAAATGGGGGGTTGGGCATATCGGAAACAAACATGACAACATGAGCTTGTGGGACTTCGTTAGGGGCCAGAGCAAGACGCAGTGTCTGATTCCAGGGCTCTCCTCTTTCCGTAGCTATCGATTTGAATGTGCTCAAGGCTTCTGTATTGGAGGAGGCAAAAATGCAGTTCTCAATCCGCTCTCCGGAGGTCTTTCTAACCTCGAGTGTTATCTGGAGGTTGTTTCCATGAACACTAGAGGGCATGGCCGTTGGGCTACCACCAAATCGAGACAGAAGGTTGTGTTTTCCCAGGGCAGCGTCAGTTAAGGTGAAGTAGATGTCAGAGCGAGGTCTGGTGGGTGCTCCGGAGAATCCCATCTTGCTTGTCTTCGTCACGCCTGAGAGCATCGTTGGAGTGGATTTTATGAGGATGTCAGCGTCGGAGTGATTAAAACTCTTGAGCTGAAGCTGCAATCGCTCACCCCTTCGGGACTTTTCGTAGTGTCCAGAAGGGCTGTCCAATAATTCCTTGACCAGCGGATCCCAATCATCACCGGCGTCCTTTTCACCTGCATGCCTCGAAGATGTCGACCAGATATTAATAAGATGTTCGACCTCGTCATCTTGCTTCATGATTGGATTTAATCGGAGAACGCCAAGACCGATTGTGCGATCTGCAATCTGCACTCCATCTGGGGGGCTGCCAGTTTTTGAGCCTGCTGTACTTGGAGGTCCAGTGCCTTCTCGACTTTCGGCGCCGCTTGTTGAAAGCCGTTCATCATTTTGCTCGGCAACGGCATCCATCCGCGTCACAGGTGACCCTCTTGAAATGCCAGATCTTGAGCTCTTACCACCCCACATGAGACTCCGCCTCGTTGACTTCATTCCGCCTGAAGATGTCGGTTTCATGTGGTCCCTCGAGTATGGAGCCGTTGGGCCGGTACCTGAGCGCGAGAGAGGCTGAGAGGGTATAATCTGCTGAGATGCTAGCACTTTGACAACCAGGAAGAGTTCTGTTTCTGCTGAAGGAACATCGCCCACGTCTTGTGAGGATAAATCTGTGAAAAGAGTCTTCGTCTGTGCATGCTTGGCCAGGTTGACGATTGTACCCCCGGCAGGGATTTTTACTGTAAACCCTTCTGAAAGAGTAGTGGGCTGACCATATTGAGGTTTGCTGACGAGGTAAAAAACCAGTGAGGTCTCTTCAATCGAGGCACCGGCGAAGCCCTTAATATCGACCATGAGATGGTGTAGAGCAGTCAATTCGACAAGGGACTGTGGGGGTTCATCCAATAGACTCATCACAGACTGCAACTTGGTGACTTTGACAATACAATCGTCGGCTGTCAAGACCCTTCCCCGAGCTTCAGGATCTCGCACAATAACTTCACCTCCACATAATTTATTCACCCTGACCAAGTCCCAGACAGTCCTTTCACGTAAACGATCGTATTCGTGTGCAGTAAGAACGTTATACAGAAACTGTTGCCGATGTAAGTTGAGGCCTGTAATAAGTTGAGAAAGCTGATCCAGTCGGCTATATTGTCGGGAGAGCAGGAGTTCATGGAGATTAGTGGAATGCCATTCTCGAAGACATGAGGCTATCTCGTCTATTAAGGGTTCTGATAGCGAAGTTGGTGTCTCGTCTCCAATCTTGAGCATTGGTACGGGTGCAGCAGGGCGTGGAGCGTTGGGATCTCTATCCACGGGTATTGATAGACTTCCCAAAGTGCCATTGTGAAGCTCCCTGAAGGGTGTTCTGCCTTTGCTCGAGATCGTTGACCTATTTCCATCTTTTCGGCTCTTGCGCGTTGAAACGTTCGTTACACCACTTTTGGCACTATCGCTCGCACGAGGCATATCACCATCCAAAGCTGGGCCATCACTTGCTGCATCGTCGTTTTCGTCGCCCTCTTCGGGCTCTCCTAGCATCTCGCGAACCTCAACACAGCTTCGTGGGAAAATTCCGCTGAACACGCGCGCCTCGAGTGTCTGGCCCTTGACAGAAGTCAGACCAGCCAGAAGACTGGGAGGCGCTACGAGGTAGCCGCGCAGCCAGTTACCGTCTGGTGTCTCTTCGATAATGTAGAGCTCATCACCAATCTCAAGCGGAAGGTCGGCGGGACTCGAAGCTGGGAAAGGGTAGGTCGCGACGGCGAACGCGATGCGGGGAAGAGGCTGCCAGGGCATTGAATATCGTAGGGGACTGGTGCAGCTTTATCGAAGAGTTTACAGCCGCCAGAGCTGGCGTAGTTGGAGGTTTCGCAGCTGGGGGTCGGCAACGGCGAGAGGTGGGTATAAGCTTTAACGGTTCGAGAAAAGGTCGGGTCAGGAGTTTATGAGTACGGCGGTTGGTCTTTGTTGCACTACTGAACTCATCAAGAATTCATATATCGGAGCGCAGTGCCAGGAGCTGTCGTTAAACGTGTGCCCCGTCGACCAATCGCGGGCTCATGGATCTTGGAATTTGTCCCTGCAGCGCAGTTCCGAGAAGGACAGGATATGATATGGCGTTGAACAGGCGTAGGCACAGGCACAAGGTAGCGAATATGTGTTCGAATGCGCCGAGTTTGATCCAAAGCGAGCGTTGTTGCCGAGTGAGCTGTTCAGTTTGGTTGGCAGGTTGCTCAAATCAAATTCAAACCCCCTGAGCAAACGCGAAATAGCTTGCGGCGGGTTTTGGCAAGGGTTCTAGATCGAGGGGTGGCCTCAGCCTTTTTGCGGGATGAATATGGATGGATGTTGGTTCGAGCGTAGGCTGCAAATGGAATAGACAAGACAGGGTCGCCAAGAAGGGCAAAAGGAACGTCAAAGAATTGCCAGACGAGAATAGGACAATAAGGGAGAGTTGCTATTGTTGGGTTGAAAGGGTAAAGTGCTACTGGTATGGCGCAAGTGATGAAACCAACATTGAGATGGATCGTTATGTGCTAAAAGAGTCAAGAAAGTTGGGCTAGTATATACCGTTCCAGGTCTCGGGAGGGGACAAAATGCGCCGGCTCTAGTCAAAGTCTGTAACAGTACCAACATATCTCTTACTGTATATATGGAACTCAATGTACTTGTCTAACAGATGTGAAGAATAATTGCTTTTTGAGCTCTGGGATCATGCCCAATCTCAATTCCATCCCGCCTCCACTAGTGTCTGCGGTATGTGCTGCAAGTTAATGAGGTTGTGGATCGACACCCATGAGTTTGGGGATTAGACGTAACTCGAGATTCTAGACGCGAAGGAAAGAAACGGGGCGGAATTAGCCATTAACATTAACATACCGCTCCCCTGGAGACCTGCAGCCCTCTTTGCCCATTTCGCTCACACTGCACATGGGCTGTCTTACACACCACCAAGGTAACATTAATGAGACGACATCCCCAGTAACCTGAAAGCTTCTGCGAGTCCGTGCAGATTCTAATACGATAAATGCTCAGATCAGATGAAATGCGAAATGTGTCCGGTCATCGAGTTGGCTCATGCCAGTATAACCCACTCTCATCGACGGCCCACGTCCAAATCGTCTAGTACCTTGTGTATCTATCTCCATCTATATGCAGGGTTCGCATCAACATTCCCAACTCTAGCTCTTGGTCTATCATCTGTATGAATCATCGTGCAGATTTGATGCCCTTGCTTTAGTCGGGTTCCACTGCCTGCCCGACAGCCAGAATGCGCATCGTGTGATATTCATATTCAAGCCACCAACTTTGATCAAAGGAATGTCTTGTCTTACATGATAGCCTCAAAGTGTCAACCAACCGCCAGCAACCAACTGACCGGACATAAAACGGAATCATATTTCCGGTAGTATAGAGACATCGATACTTCACCCTCTTCGAGAGAAACCCGATGACCCAAATTGAACAACTACCCTGCCATGCTGGAATTTAAGCCTCCAATTCTGAGACAACCCACGGATCTGAGTTCCGTGGTGAGAATGCTTATAACATCCTTGCATCAACCCTGCATTAGTTAGGCCCAGAACTCTGATATGTACTACGGTCAACCTCATCCTGCATGTGTGGCTTATGGTTTACAAAGAGGCGTGACTTTGGGATCGTGGATTCAGTGCCACCAGAAACATCTGAAACATTCATAGCTGCATACCCTAAAAACTTAGTCAAATCGGTACGAGCTATAAATGTTTACTCAGTAGCTGCTCGTCTTCACATTTTAATTCAAACACGGTGAATCGAGGATAGTGGCTATTCAAATCATAACGGTCTTTGCCATATGGGATACCAACGTGTTCGCAATAACTTAATCACGTCAATAAACACAATTTCAACAGAGCTTGAAACTCCAGCGAATCAAGCTTTTGACTCCATTTAGAGAGTCCCACACCGAAATCGAAGCTTCATTGCATGTGTGATATGCGGAAGGAAATACTCAACTTTGATATACTTGGTTACCCTAGACCAGTCTAAACAAAACCCTTTAACACTACATGATGCTGAATCATGTAATACAGAGCTCTACACACTTGTATGGTGACGGCATATATATGTGACCGTAGCTATCAGGGGATGGGGGCCGAGTACTGCTTTTGCTCTTCTATGTCAGTTGGTTTATGACTGCCGACCCAATTTCATAATCCAAGCTTGATGGAAGTATTGACCTTACGTGCGAGTACCTGTGCAGCCTTATGTTGATTCAAAGTCTTTGAGTTTATTCGGACTAAAAGAAATATAAATTATGCTATTGGACATGTAATAGCGAATTTTAATCCCAATACAAAAAGTTGCATATTGGAAATGCCGGGGTGTTTAAGTGCAGTCGTCGGGTAGTTCCTCTGTTATCGGCAGTCGACAATTGAATAACATAAAGACCCATGTCCTTAAGAGGAGAACCGCCGGGGGCAAACACCCACCTGACAACCACGTCAAGTTGATCTATCCCCAATCAGATGCTTTACTACACCACGGGCTTCTGATCGTCGTCACCAACCACCTTAGAGATACACCATAACAACACTCCTTGAGACCTCTACTCCGTAACTTCGTATTTTATGTCAGGGCAATCGTTCCAACTTGCAGAAGAGGATAGTAACTCAATTATCTTCTGAACGATTCTTGAGTCTTACTCTAGCACCTAACTGAATCAACTAACAACTAACACCATAGCCCGTTTACCTCATAATCAGAGCAAACCCCCACACTGCTTCTCCCCAAGACTATGCCTTCGGCCATAATTCCCAATAAGGCAGCCCAAAGCACAACGTCCACGCTACGGCCGGGGATTTCTATATAATCCGCCAATTCAATGTTCTCATACAGCCTCGTGCCATTATAGGCCCTGCGGTTTAACGTAGTATCTCAGGCGGAGGTCCAAGAACGGCCAACTTATAAGCTGGCAGTTTCCCAGCTGAAAGATTGACCTCCGAGTCTCTGATCAACAGGCCAGAGCTACCGCTACGTACTTGATATATTGTCCACCTCCAAGTATGCCTACCCCCCTATGTCTGCCGCTGAATACTGACTTCCGATAGCAACCCCAAGCAAGATGGTGCTCATTACTCAACTTCTGTCGGGCTTTGCCCTTGCTTCAGGTATCCTTGCATCACCTATCGAGCGCCGTGCTGTTATTAACCACGATGCTGTCGTTGGGTTTCCGCAAACTGTTCCATCCAATACAGCTGGCTCACTCTATCTGAAGTACAAGCCTTACCTCAAGGTCTTCAACGGATGTGTGCCCTTTCCCGCGGTTGATAGTAACGGAAACACTGGGTATGTTAAGTTTAGACGTCCTCGAACTGAGCTGACCTGGTTGTTAGTGGAGGCCTAGCCACAAGTGGCTCATCTAATGGAGGTTGCAGTAGCAGTACGGGCCAGGTCTACGTACGAGGCGGGACTTACAATGGTCGCTACGGTATTATGTACTCTTGGTACATGCCAAAGGATTCACCCTCTCCCGGACTAGGACATCGCCACGACTGGGAAAACGCGGTGATATGGTTGTCTGGTGAAAGCACAAGTGCTACAGTTGTTGGCATGGCAGTTTCTCAACACGGAGGATATGACAAGAGAACGTCTGGCACATTCTCCGGAAACAGTCCTTTAGTGGGATATACTGCCATCTGGCCTACTAACCACCAAATGATCTTTACCAACGACCAAGGTGGCCAGCAGCCGCTGGTTGCCTGGGAGAGTTTGACCGCTGCGGCTCGTACAGCTTTGACAAACACTGACTTCGGCAGTGCCAACGTCCCATTCAAGGACGGAAGCTTCGAGTCAAATCTAGACAAGGCAGCTGTCTAACACCCCCATAGATTCTTATGTGTGCAAGAGACGTGCTGAAAGGGATTGACAACGGTTCAGGCCTCCAACCTGCAAGATTCCTAATATACATGTGTTAATCGACAGCCTAAGTCAGTATTCGCATAAGGGATATCCTCTCAAAGGAGTACATATTCCCAATAACCACATCTGGGTGATTCGGGTTTCTAGATCTTGCATCATCGGTGATCCTGTTATTATGTATTAATATGATGGTTGTTTACCACTTTCTACGCATCGAATTATGTACAATTATCGAAAAAGCTTCTCCACAGCGAACGACACACGAAAGACGGGTGGGCCTTGTATCATCGAAGTAGATCCTCTGCGTGCTAGTTAAGCTCAAGTAGGGTCCACCCAAAAACAACAGAATGCGGTGATGACCTCTCTGGATGGTAATGGCTGCAAAACCCTCACACAATTCAAGATATCCTGGAGTGGCGAGCAGATGCACGTTACGTTTTCCATTTTGAACCAATCGATAATCCACGTTTGTTTTTCAGCCATGGATGTTATCAGTGAAACTACTCAGGCAGGATTAAATCGCCGTACATAGGTAGCTCGGTTTTGCTATGACCCCCGCGCTGTGAATTGACATCATATTTGATGGGTGTATCTGATATTACTATCAACCACGTCGCCATCTTTAAGATCGAGGTCTCAGTTTTTTTTATTTATTATTCTTATTATAACGCTCGAAAATTAGCCGAACCCAGCCGTAGCAATTCACAGGTGCCTATATCACACACCTTGCCTTTTTTCTCTTGCGCCTTCCATCTAGTTGGTATTCTGCTATCTCGACGCATTCATATCATTTCTTTTCCACGCGGCAGGGACATTTCCCATATTTCCCACCTTCACCGATCTTACAATTTAGCCCTACGTTGGTCAAGTTTTGCCTTCAAATCATACCAAAGAATATACGGAGCTACAACAAAGAAACACTCGAAATGGGGACACCGTTCATCAGTCTCCTCGAGCCTAGCAAGCTTGACGGATACAAACGTGGAGCGCCTCTCGAAGAGCAGCCATCGTCGATCTCACAAACTTTCCTAGATGCCATGGAAGTTCGCGAGCAAGTCTTTGTCAAGGAACAAAATGTTCCAGCCGAGAACGAAGTTGATGACGATGATCCTCGTTCGTGCCACTGGGTCGTCTACGCCAGCGTCAATAAGGTCGAGGAGCTGGAAGTTCGCGATGAAGAGGGAAATGTGATACAACCTCGGAAGAGCTCGACACGCTCAACACCGATCGGAACCATCAGACTGGTGCCGTTTCCGCACGACCCACACCCAGAGAGAGGGGGCAAATACTGGAATGGGATCCTCCAAGACGATAATGGTAACCAGAATGGACACAAGAAGATGAAGGCATCGTCGGGAATCAAGCCATATATCAAAGACCGGGAGACGACATTTCATAACGGCCAAGAGCCGTATGTAAAACTAGGACGACTGGCAGTGATCAAAGAGTTCCGAGGACATGGCATCTCTGGACTTCTCGTCAATACAGTGCTCAGTTGGCTGAAAGCTCACCCGTCGTACTTCAATCCCAACATCAAAGTTGTCGGCCTCGAACATCTCAATCCAGTCGGAGACGTCATGGTGATTCCCCAGTGGTCAGGACTCGTCTGCGTCCATGCGCAGAAGCAGGTGGTACAGCTTTGGAAGAAATGGGGATTTGAAGTAGATGAGGAGATGGGCACCTGGTGGGAAGAGGGTATGCCTCATGTTGGTATGTTTCAGCGCTTGGAGATTTCAGAGAAGATATCCCGTCTAGATTAGTTGCCTTCTATTCCCCAAAACAAGTCAATCATACCACTGCAAACGAGTTGAAAGGGAACGACAAAATGTTGAGTTTCTCTCCAGAGGCGAGACAGTCAGTTAAGCCGAACATGGAAAACAATATAATTATGAACACAGACAGCTTTTGCTTATACATTGAATTTTAGTTCATTCACCTCTAAGGGAGCTCGACTTTTATTGAATCTAGAGCCACCTAAGAAAATCCCTAGCCGCGTTCCCAGACCCGATGAACGCAAAATGCAATTCTGGAAAGAAGCCGGAACGCGCCAAAGCCAACCCTTCCAATCATGATACCACCGTTGCACCTTTTATCGGTTGCTCTTGGCCACACGCTCCAACTCGTCCTTCTTCTTGATAGCATAAGAGTTGCTGGAACCCTTGGCAGCGTTGATCAGCTCCTCAGCAAGGCACTCAGCAATGGACTTGACGTTGCGGAAAGAGGCCTCGCGAGCACCAGTGGTGAGGAGAGAGATAGCCTGGTTAACTCGGCGGAGGGGAGAGACATCAACGGCTTGTCGTCGGACGGTACCGGCGGAACCAATTCGGGTAGAGTCTTCGCGAGGACCGCAGTTGACGATGGCGTCGACAGCGACCTGGATGGGGTTCTGATCGGTCATGAGGTGGATCTACCCTTGATGTTAGCACTCTGTGAAGGCCAATAGAAAACATTTCCCCCTTCGGGAGCTTCTTAGGTTGGACGTACGATCTCGAAGGCGTGGGCAACAATTCGGACAGCCATAAGCTTCTTTCCGTTGTTGCGGCCGTGGTGCATCAGAGAGTTGGTCAATCGCTCAATGATGGGGCAGTTGGCCTTGCGGAATCGCTTTGTAGCATAACGGCCAGCAGTGTGGGTGACGTAGACGGGGTTTCGCAGGGAAATGTAGTCACTATTCGTAGGCCATCCGTCAGCATCCCGTCGCGCACAAGTGAAGTTTTTCAAGATAACTTCTTCAGAGTCAAAACGTACGTCAGGGAGATGTCGCGGACCTCGACATCGTAGTCCCACTTGTTGAAGAGCTTGACATTGCCAACCTCCTTGACAACATCCTTGGGGAGCACCTCATAGAGGGCGGAGTTCTCGACCTCGATCTCGCCGGCGTCAGACATTTTGGCTGTTGCAGTGGTCTCGGGACTGACGGGCTGCGGTTAGTACAGTTGTGATCGAAGTGGGAGGGAGTTCGAAATCGAAGTTTACAATGTGGGCGCAACTGAGATTGGAGAGAGACGATGGGAGGGCAGAATGTGCTTAGGGTGGGGCGAGTGCAACCAATCAGGGCAACCACTGACCTCGGGTCAGGGTCGCACCTTCTTTTTTCTTAGGGCTCGGCTGCCCTGCAACATCTCGGGTGGCTCTTTCCACTTTCCAATCGCGCAGTGTCAATCGAGCGAGGTCTTCGGATTGAACACCACACTTTGTCTTGTCCAACCCAGACAACAGCACATCAGACAAAATGGTAAGTCCACGATGATGCCCTCCCTCAGCGCTGAGACGGCAGACTTTGCAAACATGAATTTTTGACTGACTTGGACATCAGGCCCCCGCCGCTGGAGCAAAGAAGCAAAAGAAGAAGTGGTATGTATAAGGCGTACCGTTCATCGACGATTTCCAAAAAAACTTACGCATCATCAAAGGTCCAAGGGAAAGGTCAAGGACAAGGCCCAACACGCCGTCGTTCTCGACAAGACCACCTCTGAGAAGCTCTACAAGGATGTGCAGTCTTACCGTCTCGTCACCATTGCCACCCTCGTCGACCGAATGAAGATCAACGGTTCTCTGGCACGACAGTGCCTTGCCGACCTCGAGGAGAAGGGCATCATCAAGCCTGTGGTCACTCACAGCAAGATGAAGATCTACAGTATGGCCTCCTCCCCCTTCTCGCACGAACATCCTGGCCCGATGCGTTGTATCCGATCAACTGCTAACATGACCTCAGCCCGTGCCGTCGGTGGTTCTGACTAAATGCAATGAACGATAAACTTGAGTCTCACGATTGTGCGTCTGGGCGGCCTGGACGATAGACAGGCCGCATGGTCGGAGGGTGTTGCAAGGCGAAAAATAAGCCTGGTTTAGGACGCTATTCATGCTCGGTTAAGCATTGGGACGGAATCGCTTTAGCACACAAGGCAACGGAATGAAAAATCTTCGAAACGACCAAACTATTAGTTCCTTGTGATTTACAACCATGTGCCCCGATAGTATGGGAAGATATGCCACCGTCCTATTTCCCACAACCAATCTGCAACTACTTAACGTTTGACAGGCTATCAAACATTGCGAGGTATGAGCACTAGTTGAACCGAAACTTGACTGAATGATATATGATATTGCGAACCCAACATCTGTTGCCTACAATGTGTCGAGGGTTACTTGGGTCACCCGCACATGTAATAAGGTGGGAGATTCACTGGAGCAGGCGGCCGTTGCTCTGGCGTCATCAACTACCTTTATCAAAGGCTTATAGAATTCGTTGTCAATGTTTTCTACTCTTGACTCAGAGATCCGAGTTTGGCTACAAATTGCGATGCTGGTTTGCAATCGAATTTGGGTCCTTGGGACCTCCAACAAAACTGAAATTCGACACTATGATCACTGCTGACCTGAAATGTCTAACTCTGATCCCAGAGCTTATCTCTTCCATACTAGAGCGACTGACGACTTCGTATGTCAGCAACACAGGTTAGTGAGGCTTGCGAAGAATGATTGCTAGATTATGCGGTGTAGCTGCTAAAACAACGACTTCTCTGCTCCTTCGCACAAGTAGGAACTAGTATTACATCTGCGGCCTTCAGTGCTTGCCAGGAATTTCATTGTCTGTCATCTTACTCCCCAGTAGCTCGACAATGAGTTACCATTTTGGACTCAGACAAACGCTGCGTATGCTGAAGCCTGAGGTGTAAAGTAAAAGTCTCTGTCAGCACCTACATTCGTTCCCCATAGATACCAGGTTATGGCACTGGTCTTGGTTGCTTAGATATCGTTGTAGTACCTAATAGTGCCAGCGAAGCCTTGTTTCTCGTCAAAACCCCCAATTTCATCTTAATATCGAACTCAAGCTTTCACAGAAGATGAGTCTTGTACTGGGAGTCTTGCATCACGGGCAAGAATCTAACACGTTTGAGAGTCTCAATGTAGCACGTGACCTGAAACATATTCAGAGGTAGGCAATTTAGTTGTGGTATTGACGTTTACAGAAGATGCTCTTGTAGCATAGCATACGGACCGTGTTTTGCTGTAGATTATGTGAACATACATGTAAATCAGGAAAGGCATCAAGTCCACAGTACCTTGTAAACAATTGAGGCAATCCTCTTATCATGACTTTTACTTGATAGCCAGGAGGGAACTCAATGGAGAATGGACGCAGGTCATACACTCTAACCTAGATGGGACGTAGCCGCTTGGTCTGTGGACAGATAGTACAGAGTACGTATGTGCCATATATATTTCACATCCGCTATCCGAATGGCAGAGGTTTGGCCACTGATGTAACCAAACGACCGTAAGATTAGAAAGACCGGCCAGTCTGGGTATGGCAGAGCAACAGATATGACAGGGCTTCTGTCCTTTTCAAGAGGTCGGTTTTTATAGGTCAATGGCTCCAAAGAGGGTCAGCAAAAACATTTGGCAAGATCCTGAGCGATTTATAGTTAGATGTTTGAAATGACCCCATGATAAACCTCTCTAAGGAAGAGGCAGAGGACGAAGTCATTACCAGTAGGTTTTTAATCATGAAGTTGGCGAACATTACTGCTCACGGATTGTGTTGACTTGAGCAAACGGGCGTCCCGAGAGATAAGCTAAATAAGGACGAACGACATAACTGGAGAGAAAAACCTAGGTTGCCGAATCTGCATGACGATAAGCCCTTTTTCACACTGTATGGTACGGTGCATTTCCAAAAGAGACATCAGGGAGGCGGTGGCGGACTTTTCATTCGGCTCAAAGGGATGATGAGCGTGTTTTCTTTCGACCGAAGTCTGAGAAAAGCTACATATCCTCGCAGCCCGCCCTCGGAGAGCAAGAAATCTTCAGAACTTGGTATGAGAAGCCTAAGCAAACTCATCAAAAAGCCCACTAAGCTCATGCAAAGGGTTTCATCCCTTGAGCAAGAGGCCTTATGTTCTAACCCCCAGCTGCCTAGAGCTGCATACCTCTAATGGCCTCTATTATAGAAGCATGAGAGAAGTAGACTTCTGCCATGGTCTGGGTACTTTATTTCATGAAGCTTCATAAACCGTATTTAGAGAATCTCTAAGAGGAATACATTCTCTCCCGTGGTTTCAATATTTATAAACTTTCACCATGATTCCCTCAGACCGCAAGAACTATCTATACTCTTGGTTCACATGTTGTCCGTCATCATGAAATCAATCATTCCCAGAAGCAGAGAAGGGTTCTATTCAATAGTTGAACGTTATACTGGTAGCACCTTTCTTGTGGGTCTCTGGTTCCCATATAAGATATCGTTGCCAATAGACTAATGAAGCCAGGACAATTGATCACAAGCATTTACTATTGAACTCACAATTTTCGACTATCATAGCGAGCAATATTCATGGACACAGATAAGCCAATACATAGCCAGTTGAGCCGGGGTGGTGCGGCTACTCCAGGAGATCGCTGAGCTAGAAGCTTCCTCGGTTGCTGAACAGAACTGGACCCGAGCAAAATTCTGATCAAGAAAAAAAGATTGTTCCCCGTATTCTAGGACAGCTCAAACAAACAGACACCAATTGGACGGATAGGTTGAACCAGGGGGTGCAAGCCGGGGGAGGCGATGAGGAAGATCCAAGGAGACCAAAACCAACACAGCCATGGCTCACCTTGATTGACGCAAAAAGCTTGCGCACTGTGCCAGGTGTGCAAGGCTTATTTCGGGCGTTGCGACCTGTGGAGAGACCGGAAGCTAGTGGATTAGAGAACGAGCTGGGGCTAGGAAAGGTGGGTGAAAGGATGTCATGATGGAGGGAGGGATGGCAGAGAGATAGTATCCAAAGTAATGAGAGACTGACGACATTTGATCGAGATGAGCCAATTACAGTACATGATATTGAGTGCGGTGAGAGAAATCCATGGAAATACAATGGACTAGAAATTGGTTCAAAATGGTTTATTTATTGTTGTTTCTCGTAGATGCTGTGCACACAGAAAACTTTTCCGCCTGCAGGGCAATCAACTATCATGGATGCTTCTGGGGGTCGCCTAATCATCACAGGAGCCCATAGGTGCAGCCTACAGCCTATAAGCACCAAATTTAGAGGTAGGTACCTACTGTATTGTACAGTACCCCATACAGTAAAAAATGACCCCGAAGAGAGCTCCCATGTCTTGGAACTGGTCTAGGTCTCGGCGCTCGACAAAAAATCGGGGTGAACCGGCATCTCATCTTGCAGCCGGGCAGCAAGCTCAAACCTGGATTTGTGCCAGAAATTACCCACAATTCAGTTCACTGATTGCCACTGAGTGGCCAGTTGTCCACCCCCTGAAAAAAGCTCAGAGGCGCTTTGGGTACCCGGGGCACAGACCTGGGCGAGGCTGTGGCCTCAGGCTTCTAACCCGCACTGTTGCCGTGGAGAGTACAGGTTGGTTTGGTTTTGGTTGGCTAGGGTCCCAGCTCCCTTTAGCGCGGGCCCGGAAAGATTCGCTCAAAAGCGCCTCTCATTCAGATCCGCCGCAATTTTTTTCCCTCCCCCCAAATACCTCGCACCCCCCGTCGGCGCAGATTTATTTTCTCTCGACTCCTCCATTCTCTCTCTTTCTTCTTTCATCCTCAATCTCCCCTCAATCCTTTCTTCTTGTTTAAGGGAAAGACCTTCACAACCGCTACCATGTCTGCTGAGCAACCCCAGAAGGTCTTGGGCATGCCGGTAAGTTTCTTCCCTTGATCACAGATCCCCTCGACCATGAAATGCCGCGGCATCAAAAGATGATGTCTTCATCAATTAGCCACCCGCGAGTTGTCCTATGTAATCGATCATCGAATATGGATGTGTCGATTGCAATTTACTCAAGGGACTCTGGCTGATGAAGATGTGATAATTTTTTTTTTTTGCTTTGCTGGCCTCTCTGCAGCATTGTCACAGTATTCATTCGCAATATGACAGAGTACAATGCTAACATGCTTTTAGCCCTTCATGGCCGACTTCTTGAGTATGTTACTACGTCGCTACCGCTTATGAGCATTAATTCATTGGGCACCATGCCCTTTGTCGTGCTTGACGAATAAACGCCTCGTTCATGATACTAACAACTCATAGTGGGTGGTGTTTCCGCCGCCGTCTCGAAGACCGCTGCCGCTCCCATTGAGCGTGTCAAGCTCCTCATCCAGAACCAGGTCAGTTCAATACGATCAAGCATGCTCGATCTCAGTCATTAACTCCCAGCAGGATGAGATGCTTAAGACCGGTCGTCTCGACCGCAAGTACGCCGGTATCGGTGACTGCTTCAAGCGCACCATGGCCGACGAGGGTGTCATGTCCCTCTGGCGAGGAAACACCGCCAACGTCATCCGATACTTCCCTACCCAGGCTCTGAACTTTGCTTTCCGTGACAAGTTCAAGAAGATGTTCGGTTACAAGAAGGACAAGGATGGCTACGCCCTCTGGATGGCTGGTAACCTTGCCTCCGGTGGTGCCGCTGGTGCCACTTCCCTCCTCTTCGTCTACTCTCTGGACTACGCCCGTACCCGTCTTGCCAACGATGCCAAGAACGCTAAGAAGGGTGGTGACCGTCAGTTCAACGGTCTCGTCGATGTCTACAAGAAGACCCTCGCCTCTGATGGTATTGCCGGTCTCTACCGTGGTTTCATGCCTTCCGTTGCTGGTATCGTCGTCTACCGTGGTCTCTACTTCGGAATGTACGACTCTATCAAGCCCGTCGTCCTTGTCGGTAACCTGGCCAACAACTTCCTTGCCTCCTTCGCTCTCGGCTGGATCGTCACCACTGGTGCCGGTATCGCCTCTTACCCTCTTGACACCATTCGACGACGCATGATGATGACCTCTGGTGAGGCCGTCAAGTACAAGAACACCATGGATGCTGCCCGCCAGATTGTCGCTAAGGAGGGTGTCAAGTCTCTCTTCAAGGGTGCTGGTGCCAACATTCTCCGTGGTGTTGCCGGTGCTGGTGTTCTCTCCATCTACGATCAGCTCCAGGTCCTCCTCTTCGGCAAGGCCTTCAAATAAGCGCTTTGTATAACATACCCTGTATAGACATGTGTGTGGGGGATAAGGAATCCGGGGGGATCTTAATCTGCGGGCTTGACATGGTGTCCGCTGGTTGAAACTAAAAGGCGAGATCGAAGTGCAGGTTGAGGGAAGTTGTCACAGATACCCGACGTGGTCCTCTGAAACAGCAGCTCTTTACGGGTTAGAGTGGCATAGGCACGGCGTCTTTTTCTAATCTTGCTTTGCCTTCCGTTCTAGGCCGCTGTAATTTATACACCAATGCAATTTCCCTTTACTGTCCATACATTGTCCACTGATCCTTGTGATGTCAATTCGTTAATAAATACTCTTTCATTTTCGTCATTATTTGACTTCGTGATACTGAGGGGTTTGTTGTTTTGTTTTCTGTAACCTGACGTTGGATGCTTACTAAGCTACCAGTACCTACC
The DNA here is from genome assembly GCF_900067095.1 of Fusarium proliferatum ET1. NCBI lineage: Eukaryota > Fungi > Ascomycota > Sordariomycetes > Hypocreales > Nectriaceae > Fusarium > Fusarium proliferatum. Next base: position 3,428,650 of record NW_022194792.1, on the reverse strand, counting down.
TAATGTGTAGCTCGACACGGTGCCAAAGTAATTCTTGCGCGGCGCAACAACCTTATGACGTTGGACCCTTAGAGTCTACTTGAACTTTTGACATGCCTCCAAAGCAATCATCAGGTACAGGCCGTGGCCGAGCAAAAGCCACAACGAAGAAAGGCGCCAAGGCATCAGAACCTGAATCCGAACCACAATCGAGCAATCCATTTGAGCTCTCAGATGACGACAACGACCGACACGGGAACTCAACGCGTGAAGAACAAGCTGTAGAAGAAGAGGAACCCGACAAGTCGATCCCGCCAGAGCTGCTCACACGGTTGCTGCACGAATTCTTCACTAAAGATGCGACGCGGATATCAAGAGATGCAAACGCCGCGGCAGGCAAATACTTTGATGTATTTGTGAGAGAAGCTATTGCGAGAGCGGCTGTCGAGAAGGATGGCGGATTTCTCGAAGTTGAGGACTTGGAGAAGGTATCACCACAGTTGTTGCTGGATCTTTAAGTTACATCAATTGCTATCTCTTCCACCTTCGGGGTGAATAAGAGTCGAAGTGTTCAATGGGTATGCATTTGGAGAGAAGCCCTGGCGAAGATCGCGCATGACTGACGCTTTAATACATAGAGCGTGTGGTGGCTATGCGGGCCAGCGACTTCCTATGTTGCGCTTTGACGATAATACGGGTACGTGAATCTGAAAAGCATTCGACCGACTTTCATTAACATTAACACAATAGCAGCCAAGACTTTGATCTTCGAAAGCTCATTAACGCAACACGATGCCTTCCACTACGCCTGATATTCATCTCAAGCTCAAGGAAGTGAGGGCAGAGTCCCATAGAAGCAGTAGTCGCCTGCACTGCGCCTGGTTTCGTCCAACTGTGTCAGCACCGATTGTTCATATCGGTGTTCGCGATCGTACCCCGGCCTTTTACCACAAGTGCGTGAGCTTTCACTAGCTATGTACGAGGATACGGAATCCTTGACTTGGGGCTGTCTGGCAAGTTGCCGTATTACGAATTTGGGTTGTAAGCGTTTTATTAATGTGAAGGAAGAATCAAGACGTATTCGCAGAGTCGACTAGTTGGAGATGCTGTAACATATTTCCAGATCGTGACAGGTTACATTAGCAAGAATCCCTGAAACCTCACTCAAGAAGGATCATGTGATCCGCAGCCTTAGATCTCCAAGCCGCTCAATGTCTATAATACGGGCGAGCTAAACCTAGTATTGTGCTATTGCTTGTCGTTCCTGTTTGTTGAAGGTAGTCTCGGATCTTGGTGGCTGTTCTCGCCCATTTGTATAATGGGCGTTTCGTCTAAGAAGTTCCCTTGTGAGCCTCAAAATCAACATTGGTTAAGGTCGATCTTTAGCCGTCTATTGAGCAAGCTAAAAAATCGTGGAACATCTTGTCTAAATAAATGCATATTAGGAGATTAATCGTAGTGAGTAATGAAGCTGGGGTGTTCCAAATGGCAATACGCACTCCAACAGCTCACCCCCCCACATAGGTAGGCACGTTTAGAATCTGCAACCAACACGAAACATCACAGCTGAAACTCGACAAACTAATGCAACGTCAGCGCGGACTTTAATAATGTTATTCTGCGTTAAGAGAAAGCCAAGGCACTCAAGTTTCAAATTACCGTACGGCAGCTTTGCACCCATGTGGCCCTTAAACCCTTTAAGGACCAATAGTGGCAGCGAAACTATATTCGTCTCAAGATATTACGGATGAGGCACTTCCGAAGCAGACGAGCCCCTGGTCGATCTGCTCCGACACGGTTGGGCCTGGAGCCGAGGCCTATAGTCACCGAAAATATCTAACTGTTAGTCTGCTATGGTACGGAGTATAGGTCTGGATAATAGACATACTAAGCGCCATGGGTCGATTTCTCAGTTGAGTTGACCAACAAAACGAACAAAATCATTTCGAACAGAAAGACCACCAAATCAATGCTGCCAATGGAAATCTGAATAAAAGGAAGCTATCATAATCGTTTATCCGAGTTTCGATAGTCGGTCTTCTGTATTCAGTTGCGAACATTATGTCGTTGAGCTCGATATCTCAACCTGACATATAGCCTGGGTAGTTCCCAAGCCTTACCAAACTTAGCCAAGACATACCCAGCACTATTTGTTTCATTCATCAACTCTTCCAGCGAAGCCTTGTCGATAGTGTCTCATACTACGCCTGTCCTGTAAGTCTACCGAGGAGCCGAGACGGAAGCCCCAAGATCCATCTTTCGGCGCCGTTGAGAGGCGTGCTTCAGATGTGCTTCGAAACTCGTAATCAGGGTCAAGGCCATCATAGGCCAAGCCCCAAGGTAGATGTATATATACCAATCCGTCTCGTCTCTTTTGTTTTGTTTCTCCTCATCTCTCCATCTCGTTCCATAATCAACAGTCTGGTCCTGTTCCCATTGGACGCGTTTCCTTTGTTCTTTCAATCTTTCATTAATTCTTCTTGTTACTTTCTTAGACGAGGCTAGTCCTTGAGAGCGCAAGTCGCTTCTTTTCTTTGCTCCCATCTCTGAACATCTCTCCCAGAGTGCCCTTCCTTTGCCTCTAGCAAATATTCACAATCCCAAATCTCTAATCATTATGTATTTCTCTCAAATTGCTATTGTAGCCCTTGCGGCTGTTGCTGAAGGTATGTGCTCATGGAGCCATAAAAGAAGAATCAACTAACAGTCCTCTTAGCTGTCGATGTCCAAGTCGTCTCGGTTGGCAGAAACTCAGCAACAAATGCCACTGGCCTCAAGTTCTGGCCTGAAAAGATCACAGCAGAGCCAGGAACCATGGTTCAGTTTCAATTCTGGGCTGGCAACCACACAGTGACACAGTCTACCTTCGACGACCCTTGTGTGCCCATTGGCAATGTTATGTCGAACGTCACTGGCATCTACTCTGGCTACCAGCCTGTGGAGGCTAGCATGTCCAAGGGCATGATTCCCACTTACACCATCATGGTCAAGGACAAGAAGCCTATGTGGCTGTTCTGCAGCAAGGCAAAACATTGCCAGGGTGGAATGTCAATGGTTATCAACGAAAAGTGAGTCTGCTACGACTTTTATGTCAGGGTTCTTTGCTAAACGTTTCCCAGCACATCTGCCAATGCTACAAGATCGCTCAACAACTACAAGAGCCTCTGCAGTTCGGCTACAGTCTCCGAAGTCGTTCCTGTTCAAGGTGGCGGCTCCCCACAAGGCGGAAATGGTGGCAATGGCACCAACACAGGCGGTTCTGGAGGCGGTAGCTCTGGTGGTGGTTCCGGAGACGATAGCTCAGACGACGGCAGCTCTTCCGGCGGTGACAGCTCTGATGGCGACAGCTCCTCCGGTGACGATAGCTCCGATGACGGCAGCTCCGATGACGGTTCCGAGGATGGCTCTGGCACGCCAACTGGTGTCTCTGCCCCTGGAGCTACTGGCACTCCCACATCTGGTTCTTCGGGTGATCCTGTGGTCACTGCTGCTGCTGCTGAGCTCAAGGCCCCTATTTCGATGCTGCTCGCAGTCGGTGCCGCTGCTATGTATGTACTATAAGCTGAGCGTGTGACGAACTTTTGAATGGATAGACATAATGCTGGGAAAAATTAATGGGCATATTTGTACCAATTGCTGGAACGGTTGGGCAGCCTCGGGATAGGCACAGTCATCAACGGTGTTTACGGCCAGGTTCAACGGGAAAGTGTATCAAGGTTGAACGTTTAGATAACAACCAAGAATACCCAAAGCCATTAGAGAGATCATCCTCATTATCCCTTGATTTGAAGTTTCTAATGTTTCACGGTTATGTATATCGTGACTTTTGAGCTTTGGTCCAGTTGGGTTTGGAAAAGGATAGATGTATGCCAATAAAAAAATAATTAAAAATACAACATCGCCAGTGTGAGTAAGGATCAATCCTTCTTGGGAATCTTTCTGGTCTTCCTACTTCTCTGAGCCTGGTCACAGAGCTTCTTGGGCTTCTCTTTCTCCAGCCAGCCGGGTTCCCGATACACATATCCCACCTTGGTGTACTTCTTGCTGTTGGCAAAGAAGTCGACCCAATGCTGGAGCGCGGCGTCGGCCCTCTTTTTAGCCTCTTCTCTCTCTTTGATCTTGAGCTCAGCAAGAGCCTCGGGTGTCCAGTGAGAGTCAACTTCAGGATCGTCGAGCGGCAGGAAAGTCTCCTCATAACCACGGAGGTCGGCGGTCTGGTCCTCAGCAAAGCAGCCGGTCACGAAGCCGCGAGCAGCATCGGTGGCAGCGAAGTAGCTGTAGGAGCCCCCTGGGCCGTACATGCGGCGGCCGTTGGAGACATCATAAATCGTACCATTGATGGCAAGAAGAAGAGGTCTATCGGGGTCGGTACCGTCGTGGAGGGAGAGTTCCTCCAACGTCATATATACAGGTGGTGGCTAACGGAGAACGGTAGTTAGAATAGTCAGGTAATCATCATAGATTCAACATACAGGTCCAAGAATCAAGTCTTTGTAGAATCTCTGGGTCATCCAGTTAGGCTTGTTCTTGTGTCCCCACCAGAAACTCTCTCCTCCGCTGATAACATAGCTTAGACCCATTGAGGCCACGATAATGAAGCTGATGACACGAACGACATCGAGGTAAGGGGAGTAGCCATCCCATGGGTCTTCTTCATCAACCTTGGCCGAGGACCTTTTCTTGCCCTTTTTGGTCGGGGTGGAAGGCTGAGAGACTTCAGATTCGGTCTCGTTCTTGGGCTGAGGCTTTCGCTGTCGCAGAGTTGATTCGTCGGCCATCTTGACAAGTAACAAATATGATCTTTAACAAGTACTAGAAAAGATGCAGAGAAAAGAATTGAAAGGACACAGAAACAGATTTATAGCAAAGAATGTAACAATAGGGGCGATCTTAATATAAAGTGGCGTGTCCTGTCACCTTGACCTGGCCTCTGCTCGGAGTCGGAAGCTTCAACTTTTTCCCTTTTCCATGGATCAATGGAGTTAACTTGCGACGTTGGACAGCTTTATCGTGATTCTGGCACGCCTATCAGCCAACTCACTCCACTTCGCGGGGTCAGCACAGTTAAAAGCAGCTGATTGGAGCGTTGAGCTCAAAATAGGCTACGAACACACCACTAGGGGTAGCTGAGAAATAAGCGTCCAGATTGCTCGCATGAGGTCACCTGACGTCGTCTCTATCACCACAGCAACAGGTTACTTACCAATTGATACACACCAAAGTGGGATGGTAAACAATCGATACTACACCAGCACCACTTTTACTCAACTTTGCCTTATCACAACACACTAATAACCTTCAACTTGACTGTCGACCCTCCATAACGGCAGCCATTTGCGATAAAACTCAATCAGTTCAGTTTGATACCTCATATCTACCTCCACGTCTGCATCGAAATCATATTCAACAACAATGGAAGAGACAAACAGTCCACCCGGCTCACCGGGCGGCCCTCTTCAGGCCGTCACCGCGGACCGTGTGAACCAACAAAGAGAGCGGGAGTCCGTATTCTCTCACCTTCGTGGTGGTTCAAGAGATAACTCCGTTCATGATAAGATCAGCCAGTTCAACAACCTCAGTGTTACTATGCAATCAAAACAGCTGGAACGCAAAACAGCAGACGCTGCTTTGAAGCGTGCCATGCTTGGCCGCGAAGAGGCCGAGACTGAGTTGCGCAGATATAGAGAGGAGAACAAGAATCTAAGAAAGGCCATCGATGAGGGTAAAGACCGCGAGCGAAAAGTCGGAGAACGTCTGGAGTCGTTAATGGTAGGTGGTCTCGGAAACCAATGTAAACATTGCATGTTGACCATGTCATAGGAGAACTATGGCCGAGCAAAGGAGACCCATGCACACACACAAGCTTTATGGGAAAAGGAGATACGCCGCGCACGAAAAGAAACATTCAAAACACAATCATCGATCGTCAAGCTCCAAGAAGAACTCAAGTCAGCACGCACAAACGCCAAGATGATCGACGAAAACCTCAAACGAGAAAAGGCTAGGAGCAAAGTCCGAGAGCAAGAAGCATTCGAAGCGCGCTATCAGATTGTTGGTGTCCAAGAACAACTAGATCAAGCATTGGAGCGTATCAAGCTCGTCGAGCAGGAACGGGACGCCTACAAGACTGCGGCCAAGAACGAGGAAGTTGCCCGTATCGCTGCCGAGGGTCGTATTCCTCTGCCGCCACAGGATGCTGACGATGAGTTTGGTTCTCCTAACAAAGACAAGAGGCGAGCGTCAAGAGATCCTCGAATTTCTCTGTCGACAATGGACATCATCTCCTCGGAAGCCAGTGAGGTTGAGATTGAGGAATTGTCCACTCAGTTGCAGTGGGAGCGTCAAAGAGCAGATCGTGCCCATGAGATGATTGAGTTCTTACAGGCCGAATGCCATCTCCGTTGCTGTGCCTGCTCTAAGTCAACCCGTCGTGCCGGTGCTGAAGCCCCTCGCCAGAAACGCCGAAGCTCTTTTGGACTAGAGGGACCAAACGACAAGGTCCAAAAATTGGACAGTGAGGTAGTAGGGGGCGAGAAGCGTGCTGTAACTCCTCCCCGTATCGAGGAACCGTATGCCCGGACCGAGCACGACACAGGAGCAGACGCTCAGCCTGAGCCAGTCCAAGAACAGCACCTCCAAGAGCCTCCTCAACGTATTATTAAATCTAAGAAAGAGCCTCGTCGAAGTACCATATTCTGTCCCAAAGAAGGCATTTTCCGGACAGTTTCGGAGCAAGAGGCCGAGATCATTGAGGCACAACGCAAAATCGAAGAGACTGAAGCAGCTGCCAAGGGTCAGCGAGAAAGTCATGCTGAGAGCGAATTTCAGGATGTTGACGAGGTTGTGATTGAAGAGCAAGTTGAGGCTGAAACCACGATCGGTGATGGCACTGAGATGGAGCCCCGTTACTCTGGCGAGTATGATAACTACCGGAGATACGCACGAACCCCTTCAGTCGAGCCTCCAGCCTTCGCCATGCTTGCTCAAGAAAGAACATCACTAGCCTCACTTCTCAATGCTCCTCACAGTCACTCGGCACCTGTTCCTTCAGTACCGACCATGCCAGACGTGGCCGAGGATATACTTGTCTCTCCTGACACTCGACCTCACACCACAAATGCCTTCTACACCGTCACCACTACGACAACCGTGCCAGTTCATGACGACAAGGCCGGGAATAGTGCATCTTTCAACGAACGCCTTCGCACACCATCCCACAACAGCACAGGCACCACCTTTGACATGTCAAATCCTGCTCTCACCCCTACCATGACACGCGAGCAGGCTCTCGCCAAGATTCGTGAACGTCGTGGCCGTGCCCGTTCAATGGCACAGGGCACAATGACACCTAGCCGTCGAATGGTCGAGGGCGTTGAACGACGAGATATGAGTGCTCCCACAGGCAAGGTTGCTGGCAAAGGGCGATAAATGTTGAACGACCAAATTGTATGAGCCATGACATGACCTGACGAACACCCTACTACTCTTCACATTCACCCCTATTTCCCCCTCCTGAAGGATTACTCTTTTCCGACCCGACCCGACCATCCATAAAAAGTTATCGCTTTTCACCTCTCCCAATGGGCCCCTATCTTTCCGCTCACCTTTTAGCCCATCACTTTTTCTCTTTTCCTGCAGGGCGAAGGGGCGTTATTGTGTTTTCCCTATAAACTGTTGCTGTCAAGTCACTTGGGACTCAAGAACATGCAACATCATTCAGCGACTTTCCATCTTGTTTCTATGGGCCGTTCTATGGATGGTCTCGTGGATTCTCATGACACGTGTCAGACAAAGTCTTTTGTTGGTTTTGGTCATAATTAATATGCGTTGGTTGGATTGTGTACAAATTGTTTGTTCCGTATTTGCAATACCAATATAACTGTGTCAAATACCCCTGTTTTCATATTTCCGTGTGGCATCTCATACTATTGGACGTCTCATAAATGCTCGTTATTATCTCCAAGATGCCAGTTACAGATCTGATTCGTAATACAAGAGCAGTTCTGTTCTCGCCACCACGACTGCAAAGACCACATGAAATATACTGAATTAGCTTCCCAGAAAGCTCCTTGACATGTTGCGCGACAATTGCGAGCGCATTGCATCAAGCTTCGCTGCAACAAGAATACATTCAACACCCCTGCCGTTCGGTGCATTCTGAATGCGTAACCTCCATTGCCCTGTTGTGACAACCCACTCCTCATCGCCTGAGTCACCATCTGCTCGCTTTCGCTTCCGGGGGTATTCGTTTGCGGAAGAGTCGGAAGCCGCGGCACTGATGAAATCCTCGAGATAGTCCTTCCCATCGAGAATAATGGCGGATTCGGGCTCCAGGACTATACGAACAAGATCTTCCTTTAATAGTGCGTTTCCGAGGTTTGTCAACTGTCCGTTGTTGGTGAGATGTTCAGTTTTGATCGCTTGGTGAAAGTTTAGCTTTGATGAGACAAGCTCAAACAACTTTGCAACTCGTGCTTTGGTGTCTCTGAAGAATTCTGCCCTAGCATTACTTCCTGAGAAATGAAGCTTGGTTGTTTCGCCGCCAATTTCAAGGACCAGCTCAGCAGGCTTCTCGTCTACATAAGGTCGAGCGTATTGCACAAAACCGGTCAACGGGTCTGTATTGCTGATAAAGACACTAACACCACTCTTCTGTATGTTCTCAAGACGAAGGACAATCTCGTCACGTCTCGTGGCTTGATTGTAACTTAACGAATGTGGAATAAGGCGCTGCTCAAGGCCCTTAAAATGAAAGTAGCGCGCATCGCTGAGGAGATCCTGGCGGTGTGCTTCATCACGTATTCGAATAGGATATCCTCGGAGAAAGTGTAGGAGCTCAGCAAATGTATCAGCGCTGCGCTTCGGAACCGAAGGAGGGAGGATCGAGGGTGGACGGATTAGGCCTTCACGGTCAAGGCCAGGGAAGAGATCATCCGGGCGAGAGAAAAAAGCTGCGAAGCCAAGGGAGAAGTAGTTCGGGGAATTTCCTGGGTCGTTGAAGATCTCACGAGGAATCTGAAACTCGCGATGGCCGATGGAGATAAAAATACTCTCCTCGTAAAGCTGAGAGATTAGCTTGGGCACTGTTTCCCGAAATGTCAGTTCAGAATCTGGGCTGCAAGATGGAGGCGACCAACAGCTATAGAATTGTGCATCTGAAAACAGACGCACAAAATGCTCGCCGTCGCGAGGCTGTACATGGTAGCCCTGAAGATGAAGAGAGATATCGCGAAAGATAGCTGGATCGCGATCAATGTAGAGCGTTCGGATAGCCGAGTTCGACTCGTCGTTTCGTTCTTTTGCCGATTCCAACTGGCAAACAAAGTATTGAGAGAAGTATGAAGGTGCTGCGAGGCGTTAGTCGAGAACTATGAGATAGACAATTGCGCTGGCGCAATTCGACAAGTCAGTTGTCGCAAAGAGACTTGTCAAGCCAAGACTCACCGTCAGAGGATAACGATGCCCCCGAGAGCTTAAACAATTCGCTGCCGATCTGGATTGGAAAGACGCGCTCATGAGGCAGAATAAGCGGGATCCGAGAGACATTGCGCTCTGACAGTGGCTCGACAGTCAAATTTCCAGCATCAGAGGAAGCGATTGAGGTCATTGTGACGGTATTTGTATAGAGGATTTGCTGGTCTTTCAAACGTACAGCGATTTCTCGGCGAAATGCGACAACAAGCTCACAAGTGCAATGCCTCTTGGGCCCTGAAGAGTTGAAGTCGCAGCGCACCGTTTTAACGTTGATAAGCTACAATTGAGGTGTAGTAAATTTATCCGGTGACAGCTCTGAGCTTACACGAGGGTTGCATGAGCTTGCGCCACTAGACATGGATAGTGGCTGACAGATACATTATTAACAGCCTTACAAAGTCACAGCTCCCAGGTTTAAAATCACCACCATGATGCTTCATCGGTTTCATCTATGTTCTATAAAAGGCTTTTGCTGCTTGTAGCGCAGTTAATCGTCGTGTAACATCATACGAATATTTAGCCTTCGATGTCAATTAACCCATTACGTCCTTGTGCAGTAGACAGACGCTAGATATCCCGTAGAGATCCTGAGACTATCTGCTCATCAACTCAACTCCGTTTCGGACAACTCCAACGACTGCTCCAGTCTGGATCAACTCACTGCCTCCACCGGCGACTCTATGCTCGATGTTGGCGAGACCATCCAGCCAGGTGATCATCACCTCAGGACCAACCTCTAGCTTCACCAACTCCTCGGAGAGCGCTGTGATAATATCAGCCAGCGCAAGACCTCGCGACACCTTGAGAGCGCTGATAGTGTTTAGACAACTTGTGACATCCGATGTCTTAAGCAGCGTCGACACAATCTCTTTGATGGCATCGGGTGGGGGTGCCGCAATGCAGTTATAAATAGTCTCCGTTGTGATATTTTCGCGTTCAATTTCGCTGTCAGGTACTTTGGGTGCATCCTTCGCTCGCAATGGTGTACCTGGGCCTCTGTTAGCGCTCACGTTAGGAAAGATAGATGCACGCAGACTCACTTGATGCGTGACAGGCCTGTAGAACGTTCAGTGCTCTTCGCATATCACCCTTGCTCAGCTTCACCAGCGCATCAACTGCCTCTCCGCCAATCCTAACATGCTCCTCCTCCACCACCTTGTCAACCAGCACCCTAATGTCGCCCTCCTTTAGCGGACTGAAGCGGAACCGTGTACATCGACTCAGCAGCGCTGGGCTAAGCTTGTGGGAATAGTTTGCAATGATACAGAACCGTGTGTTGGTGGTGTACTTCTCCATTATTCGTCGTAGAGCCATTTGGGCTGTGCTCGTCATAGCATCAGCCTCATCAAGAACAATGAGCTTAAATCCAGCCATCGAGTTGCCTGAGCGGGCAGATGTGCCACCCATGGAGAAGATCTGTTTGGTACTGGCAAATGTCTTGATCTGCTCTCGCACTACATCGATGCCACGGTCATCTGAGGCATTGAGTTCGAGCACCATTTGGCGCATATTCGCAGCTCCGTAGATACGACGAGCAAGGGCCAGAATTGTCGACGTCTTTCCAGTGCCTGGCGGACCGTAGAGGAGTAGATGGGGGAGACGATTCTGATCGATGAATTTGTTGATAGTAGCGAGAATATCTTGATGGCCCGAGACGTCTTCGAGGGTGTTTGGGCGGTACTTTTCAACCCTGGGCTCCGTTAATCCTGATATTTGATGGTATTTCTTACAAGCACCTACCAAGGGAGACTATCCTCAGCCTCAACTGGCAGATTGGCAGCACTTCGCTTGCCTTGCTTGGCTTCAGAGGAAAATATCACATCTTTGCTGACAACGGGGACATCAACATCCATCTCATCCCCAATATCGGACATATTTGCGCTTGATTTCCTGTTGTTTTCGGTCTTTGCAGTTCCTTTAGTGATGTTTCCAGGGTTGCTCGTCCCGATTCTTGAGCTTGTTGCGCTGTATGGAAGTTTGAACGTTGAGGTCAGTGAGGAACACGCGCTAGGTTACACCTAAACGCGTCTTAAGCGTGTCAGTCAATTAAGATCCTTGCACATAGCAACGGCCAATCACAAGGGCGAAATCGTCAACGTCACACTTCTACTTACACCTTTTAACTGAAGTACTACATCAGTACATCTTTTTGTATGATGTTTATTTTCAAATAAAAGACAATTATAGCACTGATTTGTGCGAATATGCTATCGTGAATACAACTCAGTGTCAATTGCAACTCTAAAGTTGTCTAGAGATACATCATCCAAAGAAACCCCGAGGCGACATAACCAATAAACCATTTCCAGCGCCCATCGTTCGTCACCCTATATGTTCATTAAAAAGAAGAATATCTAATTATATCCTGGAGGCCACTAGAAAATAATACAAGGCGGTGGCCTCTCTTGTCTCATTTCATCTCATCACTCATCGTTCACGTAACTGATTCGTCCCCAAGCCCACAATCTCAAACATTATGGGGATAATAGCCACTGCAAACCAAGCAATTCCTATCACACCAGTCAGCAACCCATTTCGCTGGTCAGGAGAAGATCTCCAGAAACTTACCAGTGTAAACCACGAGCTTAGTCACGACCTCGACGTCGTATCGCACACGAGGTTTGATTAATTGTGAGAACATCTCGCGCTCTCCCAACCCGTCCTCGGTGCCCGTAACAAAGATCTCAACCCGATCATCATCGGCGGCTGGTGTTGTCACAACTTCGCCGGTTCCCATCATCTGCTCGAATTCGACGATTCGGTTTGCCTGTGCACCAGACGCCTGAGCTCCCTTGCCAGAATAGTCTTCATGCGTGGTCTGGAGCTCCAGGTTGCTTGACTTGCTCTTCAGGCTATGGTTACTGCTGACACTCTCACGTCGCTTGCGCTCTCTATACGCCAAGGTCTCGTATGCATCTGCGGCACTCTGAGGACCAATTGACACAGAGCGACCTCGGGTGGTAGGGTTTCGGATACTTTCGACCATGCGTGGGAAGTCGGACGGCGAAGGGAAAAGTGTATCGATACGAGAGCCTGTTGGTACAGTCTTGTACTTACTGGCAGGAGTGAAGAATCGTCGAGGCATGTTCACCCCAACCTGTTCAAATATTCGGAATAGATGAGGCAAGAGCTTAAGCAGTAGAGGCTTCATCGTCTCGCGCCACGCAAAGACGACAAGAACGCCGAAAACGATCCTGGCCACGTTGGCAGCCAATCCCAAGTGCGTAACATCCACAGATCCTCCACCATGCGCATGAGTCTCCCAAGGATCTAGCGCAATCTTGCCGTACGTCCAAGTGCCGAATTCGAGGCCAATAACAACACCAGCAAAGGCAACACTGTCATCGTAACATGGACAGTCGTCTGCCGGCTCAGGGTGAATGCGCACGAGTACAAGAATAATCAAGGCAGCTACGAGAGGCGCAGCCCAAGAGCTGGAATGCATATATTCATCCAGGGGAGGTCCGTAGTAGAATTCGAGCAGAGAAATAGCGGCACCCATGATAGACCCGATAATTACGTCTAGGAAGCCATGCATGCCACAGTACAAGCGCCCAAATATGATCGAAGCAGCGTAAAAGTACGAGAGGCATTCGAGTGCGAACTTGGTGGTTGGAGCTAGCGTGTTATCGGGACTGCGTAGTATCAGAAGCGCATAGACGGCGACAGATACAGCATTGGCGCTATGGGTCGAAGGGAAACCATATTCGAGGGCTGCAGAACCAGACATCGTGATCCGGTGCAAAGGAGGCGAGAGTGGTCGTGGGAGAGAGTAGAAGTCCTTGATAAAGCCAGTCCAGAAGACACCGAGCGCAAGAATATGCACTAGTCTACACAATGAAGCATGTCAGTACCTGTTAATCCTGTAATCTCAATCGAATCTAGAGATTTGTTGCTGCAACTGCATCGCAACATCATGCGCCGCAGCGCAGCGTGTGTAGACGTTGAACATGGTGTGACTTACCCCTTGCCAAATGCTGCATAGCCACACCAGAAGCAGATGGGTAATCCGATCATGAAGAAGGTATGGGTTCCGAGGTTGGCAGTGATGGCGAAGTAGCTATCGAGAGCTGGCGTCCGCAACTTCTCTTGCATCCACGCAAGGTACGGTGTCTCCCAGCGGATCAGAGGCAGCATCTGTTGGCGCAGATTGTACCGCCATTTTGGCAGGGCGCGCTTGTCTGCGAGAAGAGCAATCAGCAAAGCGCGTGGCGCGAGAGAGGTCGTTACTGAGGCGTACAGTGATCGAGACTTCTCAGTCCGGCATCGGGAACGTCATCGCCTTTGGCAGAGCCGTTTGTCGTAGGCAGAACCGTCGTGGTCGTGGTGGCAGCGGGAATGTGGGCGCTCAACGGCGGGGCATCGCGTTGAGGGTCGCTCATGTTTTTGCGGCGGGAGTAAGCTGAGAGATACGTCAATTGCGACGAGTACAAGATCCAATACAACGACGAAACATTGAGGTCAAAGAGACCCGATAAGGAATGTCGTGGGCCTGAGTGCGGCCTTGGGCTTCAATGGACAGAAGCCCTGCTGAGAATGTAGTTGCAATGGAGGAGTTTAGTGGGAATAGTTAACCAACGATGGATGGAAGCGGCGGGAGTTTGATCAAGTGGAGTTTTGCACTATGTTACATGCACTGAACCAGACCAGCAGAGGTCAAGGTTCAAGTGTGAAAGGCAGGTAGGTAGGTGGTCAGCTAATTGTTTATGTACCTTATCCAGTAAGGAACGGCAATGGTCAATTGATCCTTGTCGTGGGATAAAAGGGTCAGATTAGGTAGATATTTGTGCGGTATCATCTTGTTTGACTGTTCATCGACGTCCGCTGTGTTTGGCTTCAAACCCTTGGCGCTCGTAAAGGACAGCAAGACAAGGCACGAAATCAGGGTTTCATCAACGGATGGGTTACCTCGCTAACTTAAAACTTTGCGGTTCTCCTCTTCAGTCCCTTGTTGATACCCCAGAAGCGAAACCCATCATGGAAGCTGATGAGATGCACTAAACAAGCAAGCCACTTGTTTAAAAGCAGGGGGTTCTGGTCTCGTAAGTATTTACAGAGGCGAATATGGAAATGATCATAGTAACGGAGAAGTCGTCTTCAGTATGTGCAAAAAAGCAATTGCTACTAGGAGGCGGATATCGGCTATGACATATAGCCAGCCAGGAACCGATTGCTTTGTTCAGAGGTGCTTCGATGGCGTTATCTGGGGCTTAAAAAAACCAAACACCGTACAGTGTGGCAATGACATCGGTGCTGCACGGGAGGTTGGTGGTAGGTAATTAAGCATATTATTGAAAAGCAGAGAATATTCGGTTCGCCACGATCAAAAGCAACCTGAAGAATGAAGATGAAAATAAATCGTAAAACATGTTCATTTCGCAGTATGTCGTGAATTTCGATGTACACAGCTTTATCGTAAAAAGTCGGGCCTTCGTCTCCATTCAAGTCGATATTTACAGACTCAAAGTTCAAATTTCATCACCACATCAAACTCACTACTTGTAAACCACCTCACACATCCCGCCTCCACCACCGCCCATGTCCTTCTCTCTCCGCGGTAAACATGCCATCGTGGTCGGAGGTACCGGTACGCTGGGCTTCCGTATCGCGAGCGCGCTTGCAGACCGCGGGTCTGTTGTAACCATCATGAGCCGCAATGCCGTTGATGATCGCCAAGTCCTTGAATCCAGACTCAAACCCTTTGAGCCTCTCCCGTACATGGAGAACTTCGAGGGCAGTAGGCGCCCAACAGAGCACCAATTCAAACGCCTGGATGTTCAAAGGATAGACATTTTCAAGGGTCTATTTCCCAGTCTAGGCCCCGTTGATGTCCTCGTCAACTGTGCTGGCACCAGTCAAGCGTCGGCGCTCAAAAGAACCGGCGAAGAGGAAATTCAACGGATTCTTAACCTCAACCTCCGGGCGACTATTCTCGCCTCTAAATATGCCAAATTAACCCCTCATGGTGCGTCTCACCAAGCAGTTGCTTATGTCCGATAGCATCTTCTCACATGTGCTCATAGGATGCATCATCAATGTTTCAAGTCTTATGGCTACCAAAATGGGTGCTGGTGCTGCAGTATACGCCGCTTCAAAAGCAGGTGTCATTGGTACGTTCATGATATATCCCTAATCTTATGCTAATGAATCCCACATTATTATACATTTCAAAACCTGCTGACTCCATATCGTCGCAGCTTTCACCCGTGCCCTAGCCCTTGAGTATAAAAGTCGCTCTGTCCGCGTGAACACATTGTTGCCGGGCTGGATACAGAGTCCAATGTGGAATGGTGAGTCTCCCCTCCCTACGCCTTCAATCCCTGGCACCAATCACCCTTGCGAAGACGAAAACCAATGTTAATGTACAATGCCCTGTATTAGAACTTCCTGAGACTGCTCGTGAAGCTTACCTCAAGCAGTGTCCCTTGGGTCGTTTGGGCACGCCCGATGAGGTAGCCGACGCTGCCATGTTTTTGATAACCAACCGTTTCGCCAACAATTGCGTGCTGAACCTGGATGGTGGCTTAAGCGCCAACTAGTAAAGCCATGGTTCCTAGGATATATGCATCGTCCTTTCAACCCCTCGAATTACGCTTCAATCGTCAATGACGATAGCGCCGCCGCCGGCATGACTTTGGACTTCGTCCACGTCTACAACATCGGTTCCGGATTCGGTGATCTTGAGTTTCTTGAGAGGTGGTTCAGCGTCCTCTCCATGCGGTCTCTTGATACCCTTCGGCTCGGCACTAACGGCCTGCTCATCGTTGAGTTTCCCATTGCCATTCGCGGAGACTGGCTGGAGCTTCTTTGGTCGACGTGGAATCTCAGGGACATCCGCGAATGTAGCCTTGACTGGTTTCTCGTCTTCTTTCAATGTACTATAAATTGTAAGCCTAATTCAATAACAACAGAGACAAAGACAGACCCTTCTCGGACATTGATAACCACATTGACGAGCGTGTCTTCGTCGTCCTGGTCGATGACAGTTAAGAACGAGTCCTTCTTGATACCTAATAGTTTTGTCAGTCCCCCGCGAGCAATTCATTTGTCCTTTCAACGAGGCCTTACCGAGATCAGTCAGCTTTTTGGGTAGATTCTCGTCGTCGCCGTCTTCAAAACATTCAACCAAGGTTCCTATGTCATTGTTCACGACAAACTCCTTGCCTTCAAATCCCAGCTTTGACAAGACGATGTCATCAATGAGATCCTTGAGAGTCGCCCGAGACAAGTCTGCAACAATACTTGTGAAGTAAACACTACATACGGGGCATTCGGGATTTGGCTCTCTGGACCTATCAGGGGCCAGAAGTCGAGCTGGGGCAAAGGGGGTCAGGAAGACCTCCTTGGACTGTGCATACTCGCCCTTCAAGACTTTGAAGGACTGAAGAACACAGAGACCAGCGACGATTGCGTTGGTTGTGGCAATCGCTGGAATAATGTTGCCTGCCATCTGTTTGGTATCGAACCGAGACTTCCTGTCAATTCCAAAAATTGTTGAGCGAATATTGGCACTTGCTGTCACAAAGTCAAGGGTATCAATATCATCCTTGTCAAATGTGATTGTGGGGTCGGAGTCTTCAGGTTTTTTGTTCTTCTTGAGTTCAAGAATTCGCTTGCTTAGTCGGTCAAGACTGTCATTGAAGACAGCTAGACTCTCTTGCAGGGACCAAACCCGCTGATCGTCATTCAGAATCTTGTCTTTGTTGGCGATAGCCTCGCCAGCCTGTGCGAGAATGGTCTGATATTGAAGAGGCTCAGGAGCTCGCCGGGATGTCCACATCCCCTCCACGGAACGTAGTCGCTCAATGTCGGCGTTGAACACCTTATCAAATAGCATCTGAGGGAACTTGGACGTGCCAGTAGCATCCCGAATCATCTTGAGAGCTTCAGATTCTTTCTTCAACTCTTCAATCTCTTTGGCTGGCTCTTGTCAGTATGTGTTGTTCGTTAACACAGCATCTCACTTACCATTGTCGGCATCAGTTGAGTGGTCAAACGCAGCCTGATCTTCACTTGTGCCAAAGATCTCGCTAAATTCTTTGTTAGCAATATTCCGCAAGTCGATATCTATATACATACTTGAGCAAATAACTTTTGCCCCAGACAATGCAGTGGATGGGTTGACTAGGGGTGCTTCGAATTGTACACACAGGAAAAGACTTGGGTGCTTCCTTGGGAGTACAGTCGTAGCATGCAGTAACGCCTTTTTTGATAACCTGCACCTGGCCATTGAATCCGGTGGTGCCACTCTCGATCAAGGGTACATCAGCTGCCAGGCACATCTTATTGACGTGCCTGCGCGCTTCGAGGTTATCCAGAGCATTGAAAGCAATGCGGAATTGTTGGAACCAGGCCACAGTGAATTCATCATCCTTTATATTGCCATGGTGTGCGACAATTTTGACATTGGGATTAAACCGTTCTGCTGCCTCCTTGGCCACCTGCGCGTTGATTAGTATCTAACCAAACTCCATTTTGGGCAGAACGACGCACTAAAGCCTTGGATTTTTTTATGTGTTCGTGACGGAAAAGAAACTGCCGGTTCAAGTTCGAAAGGTCGATGGTATCGAGGTCTACAATATGTATTTCGCCAAAGCCTGTGAGGACCAGGTTCTTGAGCAACTCGCATCCAATTCCGCCAGCACCAACCATGAGCACACGAGCCTGCGCGATCCGAGTTAGCATACCCACAATGATAAGAAGTGGTCGAGCAATATCGCCATGTCGCATCGCATACAGTCCAGTCCTAGACACATCGCTCCTGAGGCGTCGGATCGCGTCGGATCCTGGTGCGAGATCAAGGCTGAGAGGTGATATTTAGTTCCATGCATAAGAAACGTACCTGCTTGACAGAGGTATTGAGTGATGCGCCTAGCGACTGCTGATTGTGTCGGTCACGCGTCATGGCCGGCGTTCGTTTCCGGGATTCGTTCTCGGATGAAGCAGTTTTCTTTTGTTGCTGCTGCTGCTGCTGCTGTTGTTGTTGTAGTTGTGTTTGTATTTGTCGTTGCTGCTCAGAAACTGGGGTAACCGCTGGAGCTGCAGCCGCATTCTGTGTCTGAGCTGGAGCCTGATCGGCGCTTGTCGCATTCATCGTCATATTGATCGTTTTCTAGACGCGGAAACGGGATCGAAAGAGTGGAATAGCCCGATCCGAGGGCTGCGCATCAAGGTCGATTGTTGGTGAAGAATGTCGCGATCGGTTGAAAGTGGGAAGGTTGAATAAGATGTTAGTGGTCAGAGAGCTGAGATAGAGCATTCAGCAGGGGAGCGGCGTTGCAGGGCGACCAATCGGACGGGCCTATCACAGAGCTTTGAGCTTCTAAAGCCGGGAATTCTTGGTGTCAAGGCTTAATGATTGGGCTCCACTGTGTAGGTATCTAGGTTCCATTGTCAATGAGCACACCGGAGGTCCTCGAAGAGCAAGAAACCTCACACCTTTACATAGGTAGGATGCTGAAGTAAACTCACCTGCTAGCCCAACTGGGTCATTTCATTACTTAATATCAAGCTTCAAGTTACACAACCTTGCTTGCCTCCTCTTAGAAGGCTTGGCATGTTATCACTCTAGGGGAGGAAAGAAAACTCAGGACCTTGACCATAAGCGATAAAATTATTTATGTAAAACTAGCCTGAGTTTAGGGGACTTTTTACTAGGTTTATTTTAGCACCTTCTATTTGGTTTTTCTTAGTGATGAGTTGGGTGGGATGGTGACGTGCAGATGCACGGGCATGCAAGGACAGTGAGTGCCTGCCTTCCAGACATGCCTAGGTACCTAGTACCTATCTTAGAGGCACTCCAACAAAAGGGTGTACAAAGTGATCCATTTAGTGAATATCATGTGAATCGATTGCTTCCAGAAGCTTTTAATTATTCACTAACTATCATACAATTCCTTCCTTTGCCATATTTCGGCCACGGCAAGCTGCAAGGGATGCATGACACACTGGGCTGTTGGTGCATAGCAGTTATGCGACCGCGGGGCCGCTCCCAGGGCAAAAAAAATAAAAATTTAAGGGACCTGGAGACTCAACTCGACCTTGAAAGTCTAGACTGAATCATAAAAAGAAAACTGTCCGCCATTGTCACTCTTTGCTTTCCCCCCCTCCCCTCCGCTTCCTTCTCTTGGCTTGGCTCATTCTCCTTTTCACTGTCGTGTAACAATCTATTTCTGTAGCGATGTCTGACGACGAGGTTGACACCGAATTGTTGGAACTGCTCCGCCAACATCTTCAGGGGAAGATCGATATCCAGGAGGAGCCTGAGACAGGCGTCCTCGAGAGCGCTGAATACGTCTACGACAGTTGCATTGATGTTGCCGTCGACATGCGTGCATCTAAAAAGGCCGCGGAGAGCATTTACGAGCAAATGGAACAGAAGAGTTACTCAACTGCCACCTGGTCAGAGCATGAACTTCACCCCAAGGCCAAGGACGAAACTACTGTCAACTTCATTTTTACTATGGACTTGCTGAATTTTTCTTTCTGGTCTGAACTGCCTGATGATGAACGATTTGCTATTGAGTATCGTGGGAAAAGATGGACTGGCTATTGGAGTTTGGTGGCAGCTCTCCAAAGA
Organism: Fusarium proliferatum ET1; assembly: GCF_900067095.1. NCBI lineage: Eukaryota > Fungi > Ascomycota > Sordariomycetes > Hypocreales > Nectriaceae > Fusarium > Fusarium proliferatum. The sequence goes on along the minus strand of NW_022194792.1, from coordinate 3,408,618 downwards.
GCAACTGATGAAGGTCAGTTATCATTTTTCACGATGACTCACACAGCAAGCTAATACTTAACCTCACTCAAGGCATTCCTATTACAGATCCTTCCTACTGGAAGAACGAAGAAGAGTGTACCCTGGAATCCCTCACCCATGTTTTCCGGTCATGCACAGAAGAGGAAATTCCCCTCCTTGAAGAACGTTTAGACTGCCTACGAGAAGCTGGCCAGGTACTCTTCAAGGTAAGCTAGAACATCGTCAATCTTGACATTTACCAGTAATTCTGACCACATATGCCAGCACTACGATGGCTCCGTTGCAGAGCTCATTTACGCTGCTGACGGTTCTGCGGCACGCCTGGTGAACTTGCTGGCGCAGGATTTTGATTGCTTTCGTGATGAGCATCGTTTCGAGGATGGCAAGATGATTCGGCTGATGAAGAGAGCACAAATCCTCGTTGCGGATCTCTGGGCATGCTTCAACGGCGTGTCATACGGCGAATTTCGAGACATCGACAAGATCACCATGTTTGCAGATTATCGTATCCCTCAAATTTTGATGACTATGGGCGCCTTGTATTGTTCTCCAACGGTTGCAGCTGCCATCAAGGACAAGAAGATGATAGAGAGCGGATGTTCATGGGAGCTACAAATACGAGGTAAGTCGTTTAAACTGCAGTGTTATTCTTTTACTGAACAAATTAGCTTGCAGTATCTGGTGTGTTGAGCTGATTCGACGAGAGATTCTGCGTCAACACCCTGACGCTCATGTCAACGCCATCCTAATAGACTTTTTCCTCTATGATAGTATGAAGGAACTAGAAGCGGCGGGTAAAGAGCCCATTCCGCATCATCGGACAAGGAGTATTTGGTACTAGATGAAGGCCGCGAGGCCCGTTCCCTCTAGAGTTTTTGTGTATTATGAGACCCAAGTTTAGATCATAGATTTCTTATTCGACGAGCTCATTATGCGCTTATAGAATAATTGAGACAGCAAATAAAGCCACATCGGCACCTGAACATCATTCCTTCAAACGCCTTACTCCGTGAAACAGCTTCTGGTGACTAAACAACGGGTGGAAACATTTCAGGCACCTACGGCAGTCGAATTGAGGATCTCATCCATGTGAGCCGTTTCGATTTTATTGTTACCCTTGCTTTCTTCCTTGAGAAGGACAGCAAGGACTTCAATTGGAGGGTTGAGACCCAGACGTTCAGCTCGTTTCCAGCGCTTAATGCGAGGCATGCCTATACAGGGCTGCACGAGTTAGCTATGGTGAATCCATGATAGCCCAAGCTGACTTACACCATATTGTGAGCTGACATCGAAATATCGAAGAACCTTCTCACTCAAAGATACACCTTGCTGGTGCAATCGCGGCGTAGTCCATTGGTCTTCAATGGACTTCCAGTATTTCTTGATCTGTGCGTCTGTAACTTTCTCTGCTTGCAGCTCCAATTCAGACCTCGCAGGTTCTGGGACTACCTCAATCTCTGTGACTGCCTCAACTTCTTCTTCCTTATCAATCTCTATGGACTCATGGTTGTTGACAACAATATCTTCAGCCTCACGCTGTGTAGCATGCTGATCGGGGTCGAGCTTTGAGATGGAAGCAGAGATGGCAGACTTCTTGGCGCTTTTGGGTACTGGCTTGGTGACTTTGTTTGAGAAACTCAGAGTAGACTGACCCTTGGCTGGCGGGCCCCTGCTGCGAGTGCTGGCAGCGGATCGTCGAGTTGTGGGCATAGTGGGCTCAGCTCCTAAAGCGAGATGGCGCTGCTGAATGCTGAGAATGACGCTTGACGAATTGTAAGTGGAATCGATAGAGCTGTAGACAGGCGCTGGCTGTTGCTGAAGAGTAAGACAATTTACGAGCTTAAAAGTTAATGTTGAGAGAACGGATGCTTTATGGTGAGTGATGATGATCGAAATGTGAGGGCGTTTGTAAATTGACCACGGGTACGGATACAGGGTCAGTGACTAGAACCTATATGTGGGTGGCTCTAATGGGAAGGCTGGAGGGGCCAAATGCATGACGTGCAAGCCTTGAAATTGGCAGGACAACGCGAACTTAAGCGCGAGATCACGTGCCTTGTATCAGACACTATGGCACTGATTGTTGGGTCAGTTCATGGCAAAGCAAGTTTCTGTTCCGAATGGCATGAATTGGTAACAATCCTTAAGGTTTAGATCTCAATACCTTACATACCTAGGTACTGCTAGGATTCCCGGTCTCGCCCCCAGTCTGTGGATTTCATTGCAACTTACTTATCTATCGTATTGATGCCATCAAGTTCCCATATACAAGCTGTTGGTAAAACGTGATAACATGAGCTTGTAATGTCGGGGGGGATCCGACTTTGTCTTGGTGATCGGATTGTCTCATCACTGAGAGCTTCCCATTTCTATTATACAATGATCAACCACCAGTAGCCTCTCGGTAGAATGAAAGGCTCCTGTTTGCGCCAGCAGTGCAGAACATCTCGCTTCTGACAGTCTTCGGTAGCCACTTTACAGACCAAAGAGCTTTGTCCGTCTCACTGTGGGTTGCCACACACGCGCTTCGCTCAATTGACCATACCTTGACCTTTCCATCCATTGAACCACTGAGCAGGTACTCTCCTGTATCGCTCCAGTCGAGTGATGTGATCCACGAAGAGTGTCCAGTCAAGTTCCCAACATGTTCTCCGTGTTTCATGTCGTAGAGTGCGATGATTCCAGCGTCACCTGCGGCAGCAAGTCGAGTGTTACCAGGAGAAAAGGCAACCGATCGTACAGGCTTTGCGAGACCTAGTAGCACATGTCAGAGAAATAGTATGTGAGACGTGTACGAGGCGACCTACCAGATAATGAGTACAGGACTCTTCCCGTATCATTGTTGAAAATGTAGACAGATCCATTCTGGTGGCCGCTGGCAGTGTATTTCCCATCCCGGCTTAAATCCACTGACATGCCAAAGCTTCCAGATCCAGCACTTCCGGTTTCGTACTCACGAATCTTGGGCTTCTTCTCATCCATAACATCCCAAACGTTGACTCGACCATCATTTGTTGTAGTAGCAAGGTAAGATCCATTCTCACTCAATGCCATAGCCCAGGCTTCACCAGGCTTAGATGCAGATCCTGTAATCTCGCCATTCAAACTCCATTCGCCAGTGTCGCTGTCGACTTTCCAAATTTTTACCTCGCCGCCAAACCCAGCACTCGCTGCGACGTTGCCATTCCGCGAGGTGCACACGTGGTGGCACCCCAACTTGTGTGCATCTGAGATGGACTGCTTGAGTGGGAATGAAGGATCAGTTGTGTCATGAACGTGAAGCGTGGAAGATCCACTGCCTGATATCACAGCTTTGGATGTCGTCGCAATGGAAAAGATGTCGGTGATGTGGGCTATACGCTTTTAGTGAACTGACTCTTGCTTCATTGATTCACCCCGCGGCGGGGAGGTCAAGCTCACCATTATCCACGGTATGCGTGGTCAAATATTGTTTCGACTAGCGAGATTAGTTGCCTTTCAATCAGTGGCTAGGTCTTCGGTCGGCCTTACCATCTCTCCCACGCCGTGCTAAATGCCGTGCTTCTCTTGCTCTCCAATATGACGTTGTATGAATGAAAGTGCTTGGCTTGGACTGGACTGCGGATGAATGCCAGTGGCCTTGGTGGGGCAACACAGGATCATAAATATAAAGCTCCAAATCAAGACAAAGCATTCAAGATATCCATACCTAGGCACCTTAGGTAGGTATAAAGGAATACAGCAACTCCTGGTTGACCATTTATATATTGATAGGCAGGATACCGCACTATACTCTTGCATAATAAAACCATGCTGCTTCGATGTTGTATACACAGAGTTAAAACACAGTTCTCATAGATCTTCACGCTGCCAGAATATTATCACGGTAGTTCAAACTTTTACATAGTATATTGTTCATATTCATACAAGGCTCAAACTAAGCCAAAACGCCCATGGTATGCATGATTCCGTGGTGACTGTACAGTGGTAAATCATCAATGTTCCATATCCTTTTCTCTTTAGATCGACCTATCATTGGGGTAGTCCTGACGCCAAATTTGTCTCATTTCTATAGATTGTTAGATTGGACATGGCATCGATTATGTCAAGAGAGCAACAACATACCTTCTAAGCAGGTTTGGCATAATCGGTGTGTACGCTTGGGTTGACCACATCCGGGACATTTGCACAAGTTGTTCACATCCTTCAGCGCCTTGCCAGCCATTTGTCTGTGTCGTTTTCTCGAATGGGAGACCTTGTTCTTAGGTACCGCTCGTAGCACAGACTCCCAGATATCATCGATGGTGGGGAGGTTTAAGGAAATGCCAGGGATCGCAATCGACAACGACGGGAAGAGCTTCTGGGTGAACTGGCGAAAGGACACCGTAGATAGTACGGTCGGGGAGTATATTCGGGGGAGAAGCGCAGCAGCCATCTTCATAGAGAGACGTTGATGGGCTTAAGATGATGAACGATATCGGCTTTGGTGTTCAAGTCCCAGTCGAAGTTGCAAGGCCGGTGCTGGGGTCTTGGGAAACGAAACAAATTGAACCGATAAATTAGTCAGTACTTCGATGGTGAGTGATTGGTTCCTGATAGAGCTGAACCGTCTATAGGTGGTCGGGCTCGAATTGGGGTCGCGATGATCAGAATGCGCAAGGCTTTAAATTCCAGCTCAAAAGTCTGATGGCCTGGGGCCATGGGCTATCTCGAAATGCCGCCAGCCAATCATCAGCTAGCCGGCGCACTGATCTTCTTGAACCAATGAGAAGCTCGAAACGCGCTTTCCCCCTTTCTTTGGGACCCTGGACCTCCCTGACACCTCCCTTCCAGTAGGGAAATTGTTTGCTAAGGTGGCAGGAAGCCCAGTGCCCGAAAAGTTCCCCCTAGGATCGGTTTCTACGCCGCCTCTCCTAAACCTCCAACTCCCAGCTTCGCTACATCTTCAGGTGTCACTTTGACCTTGCCAACTGTTCGCGCTCGTGTTGACCTTAGCTGCTTCGAGTCCAGTCTTTCTTTCTTGGAATATTCACAACATTCCCGTGCTCTACCATCGTTCACCGTTTGAATCGAACACTTCTCTCCCGTACGAGTTATTCAAGATGGCTGCCGCTCCTCCCAACACTATCTATCCTCAGAGCCATGTCGGTTTCGACAGCATCACTTCTCAGATTGAGAAGAAGCTCTTAAAGCGTGGTTTCCAATTCAACGTCATCTGTGTTGGTAAGTGATGACTCTGTTCTAATCGTCCCCTATGGTTTAACCTACCATGGTGTGATTGCCGGTCTACATTAAGTTTCTATACTAACATGTCTTGCGCATTGTAGGTCAGACCGGTATGGGCAAGTCAACGCTCATCAACACCATTTTCGCTTCTCACCTGATCGACTCGAAGGGTCGCTTCCAGCCCGACGAGCCTATCCGCCAGACCACTGAGATCCAGGCCGTTTCTCACAACATTGAGGAGAACGGTGTCCGACTCAGACTCAACATTGTCGATACTCCCGGTTACGGCGACCTTGTCAACAACGACCGCTGTTGGGACCCCATCGTCAAGTACATCAAGGATCAGCACTCCGCGTACTTGCGCAAGGAGCTCACTGCACAGCGAGAGCGCTACATCCAGGATACCCGTATCCACTGCTGTCTCTTTTTCATCCAGCCATCGGGCCACTCTCTCAAGCCCATTGATATTGTTGTCTTGAAGAAGCTGTCTGATGTGGTCAACGTGGTGCCTGTCATTGCCAAGGCAGACACTCTGACCGTTGAGGAGCGCCAGGAGTTCAAGGAGCGCATCAAGGAGGAGTTTGCTTTCCATAACCTCAAGATGTACCCCTATGATAACGAGGAATTTGATGATGAGGAGCGTGCTCTGAACGGTCAGATCAAGGTTTGTCTCGTCGCTCGAGTTCAATCGGATTGTGCACATACTAATACGTAACAGAATCTTGTTCCTTTCGCAGTTGTCGGTTCCGAGAAGTCGATTATCGTCAATGGTAAGCAGGTCCGCGGCCGCCAGAACCGATGGGGAGTCATCAACGTTGAGGACGAGACTCACTGCGAATTTGTCTATCTCCGAGACTTCCTTCTCCGAACACATCTCCAGGACCTTATCGAGACCACCTCTCAGATCCATTACGAGACTTTCCGTGCCAAGCAACTGCTGGCCCTGAAGGAGAGCAGTGCTCATGGTGGAGCTAGCAGCCGACCCATCAGCCCTGCCGCTGACCGCGAGTTGAGCCGAAACTCGCAACGAATGACTATGAACGGCTACTAGGCTGTCTTTTGTTTTTAAAGTTGTGCTGGCGATGGAGCACCGGCGTCTCTGGGCAGCTCGATAGCCCGCATTTGTTACGACCCTCCATATCTTTCACGGCCTGATGTAGAGCAACTCAAAAGTAAATGCTTTGTCAGGAGGTTCGCAGGTCGACTTGACCGTAATAGAACCAATGCCTCTTACATCATTTCGATGACATCGGCATGCGAGTCAGGGCAGGGGTAGAATGTTTCGAGGTCCAAAATGAGACAGGAACTGGTCGAATATGACCAGGCTCTTCCTGGCTGCGTACTATTTGACATTTCTGCCCGTCAGCCCATATCGAAGCTGTACACGACTTTCTTGTTTTTCTTTCAGTGTTACCCCGGAGAGCTATTTGGCCTTTTTCTATGCTTTAATAAGACCGATTACCCCATACTCTAATCTAGAGTTAGTTTCCTGCCTACATAGTGTATCAATTCCCTTGGAGTTTCTGACGAACTTTGATGTGCCCAATGAGAGTGGAATGACTTTGAATACATTTGCCTGGTTGTGTAGTCCTCATAAACCTCACTTGGTGGACATTGGCTTGATATGGCCTATCTTAAGTTCGGTAAATCCCAGTTATGTGTAGAACCATAGCATTTTTATTAGTCTATGGCATCGTCGCCGAGCCATCGTACTGGATCACTGTAGAAACTAGCTATATGGGAATCTGATAGTATAGGGTAGCCTAAATAAATAAGTCGAGGATACAACAAAGGTAGCTCAAAGCACCTCTTGGAAAGTTGATTTTGTTCGGTTTTTCTGGTAAATTCCTTTCTTTGTTCTTCGCCTATGTATTATGAAGCAATGGTGAATGTTTGGCTTGTGTCTCTGGTGGCCAATATTGAAGTACACAGTGTTTGCCAGCCAATTGTGATGAGCAGAAATCTCCGCATCGTGAAGATGTAGGACATAGCTCAATTCTCACCTTATATTTCATGAGACGATGACAATAAGTGTGGACGGGCTTTAGCCTAAAGACCATCATGCCCGAGTATTTGGACCTCACACTGCGCTGTCGGCTGCCACAAGTAGAAATTTCTACGTTATCAACAACCATGGTACGGAACTCCGGTCACGAGGTATCACAAAATTATGATCAATGACACAGAAGCCATTAAAGCGTCGCTCTGAGTTTGGTGACCGAGTATTTATGATACGTTCCATGAACGGGGCATCTTCATTGGGTATGATATGTAGTTTTCAGGTGAGCTCCTGTTATACAATTGGCTGGAGGATTACATTCTTAGACGACAACAATCCAAGTCCTACGCTCCACTGGTCCTCATTGATGGCCAAACTGGCATCAATATGCTGCATTTCGCTGTGTAGGTACAAACATCTGGCGACCCAAGGAAAGTGTACAGCAACTGTACGGCATGCAGCACGATTCATTTTAGGGAGCAAAGGTAAAGATTGCCTACAGTTTACCGACATAGCTCCCTGTTAGCAAAGCGATACTGATGCCAAGAAAAACGGTGTTACAGCCAAAGATGCCAGTAATTTAACTCATGTAACTAGAGATTGCAGCGAGTAGTGGTGCAAGGATGTCGAGCGACAAGTGTACATTTAAAACTTGGTGGGACCGTTCAGGAAACCCTTCAACGGTTTTGTTTGAACAACAATGAATGGTTGATCGGACCAGATCGGATCTGAGCATGGTACATACAACGTGGGTTGGAGGGCTTGACAAGCAGACCTGATTCATCAATGGTCGTCGAGCATACCCGTATCCTATCTTTGACGTTTAAAACTGTCTTATGTACTGTCTCAGATGCCTTCTGTTCTGTCCATCCGTTCCCATCAACCTGCCTTCGAGACCCGTTCTCATCGTTCAATCGCCGGATCTAGACTGCAAACAGTAAAGCGAGTTTCCCACCCAGCGCCAACGAACCCCGGCAACGACTCGACTAGGTCGCGGATCCTTGTAAACACAAGGGTCCTGTAATTCTTCAGTTGCTCCTTTGGGCAAGAATAATGAGTGAGTTAGATGACCTGCAATCGACGTTGATTGATTGTCATTTCTCTCACCTTATGGGATGATACAATGGCATCTATCTAGTGCCACCGAAGTACGATGCTGTTTGCTATTCATATTAGAGACCTCGTATAGAGTATTCTAAAACCCAATACTTAACCTGCTTGCCTATCTTGGCTTGAGGCTTGGCTTCTGCCGGAACTTGATCTATTCATGCTAAGAGCCAAAATGCCATGGCCGGTCTCCCGATAGTGGTGTAATAGACTGCAGTCTGCAAACGGTCCAGGCTTGCGGCGTTGATGTCAGGTTGTGTTTATTGTTGATTTGGATGGATCTATGCACCAATCCCCTTTCCATCGATTAAATACTTGGCCTCGGTATCCTTTCTTATTTGAGCTTGCCTCTTCCGCTGCACTGGGATTTTATCTGAAGCTAGATCATACTGCACTTGCTCGCTCATATCTGCTCCCGTCTAATCTTCTCGTTTGGCATGCCTGTAACACTTCCGCCTCCACCTTGAAGCAATATTTGCTGCTTGACCCATCACTGTCAGTCGCTGACATTTATCCTAAGCACCCACTTCCACTCTTACTCTTCGTCCTCCACCTCGTTGCTTGCTCTTTCTTCCAACCCCATACGCTCTTTCTTCGCCAAGCGATTGTTGTCGAATTGTGGTCCTTTCGCTTCTTATCGCTCTTTCTCATCGAGATCGGTTCCTTTCGTGCCTTGATTTTACCTACTGCCTTACCTTACCTCAGTACCCAGGTAGGTAAGGTCCTTGTTCATCCTCGCGCTCCTCACCAACACCATCAGTCAACAACACAACCTTTTGCTGCGAATCAAGCTGCTTACGCTGCGTCTTTCCAGGCCTACAATCGAATCTTGTACTGTTACCACGACTTTTGGGAAAAGCCAATACAGAAAGATTCAGTAGCACGTTATCGCTATGCTTGTATGTTCCCTTACCTTGCGCCACTGTACATGGCGCATTGCCATTCGTTACACCACATACTGACATGCGTACTAGATCAAGGCCGCCCTCATGGCCCTTGGGGCCGCGGTTGTCAGTGCCGTGCCGCCTCTAGAAATCAAGGGAACTGACTTCATCAACCCTGAGACTGGCGACAAATTCCAGATTGTTGGTATGGCCTACCAACCTGGAGGCAGTGCCGGTTACGATCCTTCCAGCGGAAGAGATCCTCTCAGCCACAAAGACGAATGCATGCGAGATGCTGCTCTCATGCAGATTCTTGGTATTAATGCGATCCGTGTTTACAATCTGGATCCTAACATCAACCACGATGAGTGCGCTAGTATTTTCAATGCTGTAGGTGATTTGGCTTATCCTACATGGATGATGATCTAACATACTTTGTTAGGCCGGCATGTATATGATGATTGATGTCAACTCTCCTCTGCCTGGCGAGGCTCTTCACTCGGAGAAGCCATGGGAGAGTTACTACACAGCCTACCTTAATCGTACCTTTGCCATCACCGAGGCGTTTGGTAACTACCCAAATACTCTTCTATTCTTCTCAGCCAACGAGGTCATCAACAACCAGGCCACTGCTGAGTTTGCCCCTCAGTACATCCGTGCTGTCACCCGCGATCTCAAGAACTACATCAAGAACAACTTGAAACGCCAAATTCCCGTTGGCTATTCTGCTGCTGATGTCCGCGATGTTCTGTGGGATACGTGGAACTACCTTCAGTGCGCCGATGCGGAGGACAAGGGTGATATGAGCCGTGCCGACCTCTTTGCGCTCAACTCCTACTCATGGTGTGGACCTGAGGCCACCTTTGAGACTTCTTCTTACGACGATCTTGTAGCTGGCTTCAACTCAACCTCTATCCCTATCTTTTTCAGTGAATATGGATGCAACAAACCTCAACCCCGTTACTGGAATGAGACTCAAGCCATGTATGGAGACGAAATGACCCCGGTCTTCTCGGGTGGCGTCGTGTACGAGTATACTGAGGAGGACAACAACTATGGCCTCGTCAAGATTACTGGAGACAAGCTTCGCATTCTCGGAGATTTCAACCGCCTCAAGAACCAGTTTGCTAGGATCAACTGGAAGGAGGTCCAATCTAAGCCTGCAAGCAAGAGCTCTCCGAAGGCCCCGGCCTGTAAGGCTAGCATCATTGAAGATAGCGGTTTCGACAACAACTTTACTCTTCCAACTATCCCTGACGATGCCCAAAAGCTGGTCGAGAATGGTATTAAGAACAAGCCTAGCGGAAAGATCATCGATATCTCGGACTGGAACGTCAAGCTTGATGTCAGTAACGCTGACGGCAGTGCTATGAAGAACCTTAAGGTCATTCCCCTGAAGGACGACGAGTCCAATGCGTCCGGTAAGAACGACGCAGACACAGGGAGCGAGACTACCGATGACAACAACAGTACCAACACTGACAACAGCACCAACTCAAATGGTGGAGATGCCAAGGACGGAGAGGATGATGAAGACACTGCTATTCTCAACCGTCCTTTGGCTTGGGTTATGGCCCTACCTTTGGCCGCCATGGTGTTTGCGCTTTAGGAGCCTGTCTGGAACAGGCACAAGAAGCAAGTAGAACACAAATAATGTGCTGCATTTGATCCTTGGAACGGGAAATTAAAACACGCTTGATTTTCAGATACGAAAAGTATACGATACCACCCGCCCCACCATCTGGTGACATGACCACTACTTCTCAGGCTCAGATTGTGAGCCTGCTCACTGGAAGATTTTTGAGATCCTCCCGATTTGAGCTTTTATACAGATACACTGTTTTTTATTGACTTAAGAATTACATGGAATTAACTGCTCTGGATCGCACAACATCTGTCAGGCTGAGGCATGTGAAAGTAGCTGAACAGTAGGGCATAAAATGTTAAATCCCCAATGCCATTAATAGTTGGTTGACTTAGCATTATCATATCCTGCCGCCATTTTGATTATTATGCCGTTATTGCCCAGTATCTGCATCCATATGAAAGAGGCAGTAAAGTTCCTTTCCTATTGTTCTTATCAATATGAACCGCGAGTAAGATTGCTGCACAGCACACATTTACAACTGTGCCTATAGACCTCCTTCGAGGCTATTACTCCGTGCTCTTATTGTATGTGTTGAAAGACGTCGCGTTTTCATCAATCCCCCCTGATGCTACTCTTTCAAACAAGATTCTGCGTTGCGTCATTGTATACGGCTCGAGTCTGTTCCTCGATTACGCCATAGACAATGATTAGGTATTCGCCTCTACATATAGCAAGATACAACGAGCTCAATAAACCAATCTGGCTTGATCAACAAGGGGAAGACAAAGTATGGAAGAAAATTGCACGTGGGCAGATGATACATTGGAATGTATTTAATATCTATGCAGCATCAACGGGCTGCTACACAGCATCTTAATACATAAGCATCTTGCGAAACTGAGAGGCTCATCAAATCCATAAGTGTCATCAGATCTATTAGCTTTCTTTCCGTTATAGCTCAAATACTGCCGTACACGGCTTGTTCGACCATTTTTGGTCCCAAGCCCCAAGAATTGCATCGCACCACCTGGTACCCGTTTGTCTATCTTGCAGTACAAAAAGTCGTTCATCCCTTCATACTATACCAATCCCTTGGTAAAGTTTTCAACCCCTTAAGCCTGGAACTCCTGTGCCTTGCTCTCCTCCCACTTGCCAGGGACGAGGGCCAGAGGCACAATACCAGAGACGTGCATCTCAGGGCCAAAGATCTTGGCGTTGAGGCCGAGCTCCTGGGTGGCGGCCTTCATGTTCTTCAGACCCTCTTGATAGTTGGGACCGGCACGTCGCACCCAGATGGAAACATTGTGCTCGATCAGCTTAGGAGCGAAGTCTCGCAGAGCCCGGATAACACCCTTGAAAGTGCTGGCGACGTTGGTGAAGTTGGCAATACCACCGCCGATGAAGAGAACCTTGCCCTCGTCGCTTTGAGGAGCACGGAGGAGAAGGTCAAGAACAGTTCGAGCGTAGTGGTAGGTCTGAGACTCGGTGGGGGCACCGGAGTACTCACCGTAGTTGGCGAGCTCGTCGGCGAAACCAGCAGAGGCAATGGCATCGGCATAGACGACGGAAGCACCACCACCAGCAACAAGGGTCCAGATACGGCCCTTGGCGTTCAGAACGGTGAGCTTCAGGGAAGCACCAGTCTTAGCGTCGAGGTCAGCGATGTAAGCCTCCTCCTTGGTCAGCTCACGACCGAAGGGGGCAGGGAACTCCATAGGAGGGCCAGCATCGATGTTGATCTTGCCATCAGCAGAGGGAGCAATATTGGTAAGACCGAGAGCAGCAGGAGATCGAGCAATGGCCCACTTGACACCACACTCGAAGTCGGCAGTCTGGTCGAGCTTGGCAGCAAGATCGAGGAAGTGGACAGCGGCGGAGGTCTTGTCCTCGTTGGGAATGACAACGAGAGGGTTGATCTCGAGATAAGTAAACTGACAGTCAACGTAGACGGCATAGAGGCGAGTGATGAAGTCAACTAGGACGTTGTGGACGCCCTGGGGAACCTTCTTGAGAAGAGTAGCAGCAATCTCCTCGTTGGAAGGGTATTCGGCGAGGTCCACAGGGATCAACAGCTTCTCAGCCTTAGCGTCAACATCGCCGACATCAACGCCGCCCTCATGGGTGAAGAGAATCCAGTCGCCCTATTGATGAAGGTGTCAGTAAATGAGGCACAGATAGTCTGGCAGTGGTGTAGGCCGGAAAACCGGTACTGGTTGTGGGGTTGGTCGCGGAAGGGACTGAGAAGAACGGGGGCTGTTTCCGACGATTTCTTATCGCGGCATCCGTTCGCCCGTTTCGGTACAAAGAAGGATTGCCGGCACAGGTAGAACGAGCCCACAATTAGACTATGCAACGCCGAGCAGCAAATACAAGTTGGTGCAGGACCCCTTTCTTCTCTTCAGATTCTTCTCCCCTCTTCCTATTCCCTTCTTTCGATTCCAGGATCTTCGCATTGGGAATATGAAGCGCCCAAGAAACTCTTCCAAAAACACAAGAGGGAATAATGCTTCAACTTACATCACGGACTGAGTTGATGTTGATGTAGTACTCAGTGTCTTGGGGATGAGGAACAAATGGCTCGACGAGGAATTGTCTCAACACACCAGTGGTATGCTCAACCTGCTGCTCCTTACCGGCTCGCTCAGCGACCCAAGCCTTAGCCTCAGGCCAGGTCTTGTTAAGGGCCAAAAGACCACTCTTTCCTCGTCGCTTGATGAGCTGATCGGGCTTGGCAACGAACTTGGCGTCGGGCTGGAGGAGCCAAGGGTAGGTGACCTCAGCCTGGTTCAGAATATCCTCAACACTGGCATCCTCTGGGAAGTGCAGCGAAGCGAGTCTGCTGGGAGGGTTGTGAGTAGTGGGCGCAGGAAGAGGGCTGGGCTTGATAACGGGAGCGCGGGTGAGGTGGTAGTTGAGGATGGCCTTGCCGTCGGCCTCGAGAATCGATTTGGCGGACATTTTATTATGAGGAGAGGAAGAGGAACGGAGAGCTCAGAATGAATTGGCGAGTGCCGGTTTATTCCTTTTTCTTCAGTTCAATTCTGGTCAAGACAATACGGTTAGCAAATGCTGAGTCTGGTCTGGTTCAAGGATGATCGGTGTTGTCTCGCAGACATGAAATCGATTCGAATGGTTCAGCTCAGGATTGGAGTTGAAACAACAGCCAGGGCTGACAAAACGAAACAATGGATTTCACAGCGGCTTATACGAGCGCAAAACTCAATGCTCAAGTGAAGCAATCATGATTGCGATTGGCTTTGGCTCTTTGATGAGAGTTGACGACCGTTCGGCGGGGGGAAAGGCACACACTCACCACTGTACACGAGCTCAAGTGGGCTGCAACAATGAAGTCGAAATCTAGTATTGGAAGGGGAGATGAGATTATGACAGAGAGACGGGCAAAAGGTAAGAGAAAGAGAAGAGGATGAAGATTGCTCAAGGCGATGAGAGAGGTGAGAATGGAGGAGCAAATAGAAAGAAGCAGCGAGAGTTTGGAACGAGTCACTTGAGGAGTGTGTGAGTGAGGGTGAGCTCTCGAAAAAACCACTGGACCTGAACTGAAGGAAGCTCAATGGAAGGGGAAGACACCCGAAGCGGGTGGAGTGGAGGGGTCAAGTTGAAGGGGGGAGTTGAGGGGCGCTCGACAACCTGGCCTGGCGTGGCCTGGGCTAGTAGCCTGGGGCGGGCGGTCAGTGGAGGGTACCTGGAGCTACAGAGTTGATCAGCGCGTGGCGGAGGTACCTGGGCCCTGAAATCCATTGGGGACGGGGTCCAAAAAGCGATGAGGGATTGTCAAGTACCGGTACATAAACAATGTCACTCCGACTTCAAGCTGTTGAGAACCAGGGTGGACCAGGGGAAGACGACCGACACCTTGAGTTACGTACGACAGATTGATTCGAATTTCATCAAACCGCCGAAAACCGCAGCAGTCAATTTACGCACCGCACGCTACGATCCGATTTCTATCCAGCCCAACCTGATCGATTCAAAATTTCGGAAGCTTTCATGAGTTATTCGGCCACTTCTTCTCCTGAGTCTTTTTGATTGCTTTTTGGGGAAGACCATGATCCAGATATCAACCTAGATGGCCTAAGCACCGGTTGGCTCCGGGGTACGCGAAGCGAGTTGCCTGCCCCAAAGACCTGGATACCAAAACAAAAATGGAAGTCTTCCATTTGGTGAGATTGGCAAAGATTGACTCGGGTTCCGGGGAAGTGCCCAAAGCTGACCTTGCGGTGAGTTCGAGAGGTCAACTCAAGGTGAAGTAAGCCTACGAGGTGACACCAGCCCAGTGGCTTGTTTTGGTGGTCAGCGCCTGGGCTGGACGCCACCCCCGACATGGTCTAAGCTTGATTTCCTGCCCCTCCATTCCCCTCCATGATGGACATCGCCTCACCTCAAGCTCGTGAGCTATCCGATTCTATTCAGTGCTATTCACTCCGAACCCACAACTACCGGTTGGCTACGGGTTCGGTATCCATCAAATCGCATATCTAAGCTTCCGATGTTCGGTGGAGAGAAATTTCTTTCCAGGACAGGACAGCAAGCACCCATGCCTTTTTGGAACTGCAGACCATCTGTGGAACATCAATCGGACAGTCTAGACAGTCCAGGAGGAAGAGACCCAAGATGAGAAAGTGGCTTCGTTTTGACGGGTAGGGAATTTCAACGCAGTTACAGATGCAAATCCAGCTGTTTAGTGACAGCCAGTTTTCACTTGATTCATCTTTCTAGCCTTGCTATTGTACCAAGCGGTAGGGCTAGCTTCAGTCCAGTCGCCCTTGGCTAATGTGAGCATGTGTGTCCCACTCAACAATGATTCCATGCCGCCTTTCCATTCCCCTACCGTCTTCCCTGGAAAAGGGTCTGGTAGGATTGGAAGGCTGTCGGACCTCAACGTGATACCACCACCAGCCAAGAAAATCACCGACTTGACCAAGGGAGCCTGATCATGAGCCGGCCAGTTTTCTGAAGCAAAGGCTTACGACATTCCGAGTATTATTGTACTGTCAGTTGAAGTTAGACGGACTAGTGAACTCAACTGTCAGTTCATGAGATACCGATGATCTTGCAAGATCTTCGACGGCACTCTATATGGATTAATGCAGGGCATGGGTTGGCTGCACACGAAAACACGGGATGACCCCATCGTTTCACCGGACCACAGTCGACATGTCTCTTTTCTCTTGGCCGCGAAACAACATGCGCAGATTCTTTAGGCATTACCAGTGTTTTTTTTATTACTACATATTGATGGTTCAAATTTGGCCATTCATGAACTTCTCGGGGCCATAGTGGGGAATAAGCGCCATCATAAAACGCCTCTTACAAGTACAGACTGGCATGGACAACGGCCCCCTCACGGTGTGGCAGCTCCAGTCTTCAAGCTCAATTGCAAACCGCCTTGACCAGACAAAAAAAAAAAAACGCCCGGATTCAACAGATCAACAAGAAAAAAAAACGAGGACCCTGCAACAAGCGACATCCCCAAAGAAAACACAGGCTTCTTCCCCAACTGGCTGGTTGATCAAATTCAACTACATCACCCCTTGCCGCCTGTAGACATTGGACGTCCATTTGGTCGGCCGAGGAATTCCCCATCTTGGCAATTGAGTTTCTCAAGAGAGATATCACCAAAAAAGGCATTAGGCAAGACCCAATTGTTGGCTCTCAAAAAGCGAGTGAGTGAGCTTGTTCCCGTCCACCTGCTCCAAAAATATGGCCTGGGTGCGGGTATGGGCGATGGGTTGCGTGAGAAACCTGGCGTGAGTGGTGGCTAGTGATGTACCGGGAGGTGGGTCAACAGGGGTAAACTTCCTGCCCCTCGATGTACTGTACCTGAGGTACCCGTTACTTGAACCCCAAGCAGCGGTCCTTGCAGTTGCAGAGGCGTCAACCCCACTAAGTTTTTTGGGTGTGGTGAGACCTCAAGCTGGACCCGACAGGACATAGCACCGCGGTGAATTGGTGCTACAGCTGTCCACTGCTTGCTGAGAGAAGCCTCATCGACCCTTGAAAGCCAACCAAAACCAAAAAACCCAAGCCCAGTCCAGCTCTCACTTGCCCACCTCCCACCTCACCAGAGACGTTCAGGCATTCCTCCTGATTTCTAGGTCCCGTCCCATCCACTCACTCCCCTCCCCCTCGTCTTGTCTCGTCTCCGACTTTGTCTCCTTCAACTGACGGATCTTCTCGACCGTTTCTTCTACTCATCTCAATTCCTTCCTCATCTTCCTCTTCATACATCTCCCCCCATACCTAATTCCTTTGAGCCAACTTCTCCCCTGAGAGCTCAGAGCGTTTCCTCTCCCCAGCAGCTGACACCTTATTTGGTTCCTCCAGCGCTTTAAACCTTCAATTCTCCTGCCTCTACTCACACCGTCCAAGTTCGACATTCACAATGGCTCCCGCTTCCTCCAGCAGCCTGTCGGCCAACGACAACATTCAGCGTTTCCCGGCTCCCAGCCGACCTCTGAGCCCTCTTCCCGAGCACGCTCTCTTCACCGACAAGACGCGATGCTTCGTCTACGGTCTTCAGCCGCGAGCTGTCCAGGGCATGCTCGATTTCGACTTCATTTGCAAGCGCTCTAAGCCCTCGGTCGCCGGTATCATCTACACTTTCGGTGGTCAATTCGTCAGCAAGATGTATTGGGGAACTAGCGAGACTCTGCTGCCCGTCTACCAGCAGGTTGACAAGGCAATGAGCAAGCACCCCGATGTCGACGTGGTCGTCAACTTTGCTTCTTCCAGAAGTGTTTACAGCTCCACCATGGAGCTTATGGAAAACCCTCAGGTCAAGACCATTGCTATTATTGCTGAGGGTGTCCCTGAGCGAGTAAGTACATGCCAAATGCCATGTGCCGAAACAAATAACTAACAATTACTCTTTAGCGAGCTCGTGAGATCGCCCACGTCGCCAAGAAGAAGGGTGTTACCATTATCGGACCTGCTACGGTTGGTGGTATCAAGCCCGGCAGCTTCAAGATTGGTAACACTGGTGGTATGATGGACAATATTGTTGCCTCCAAGCTTTACCGTAAGGGTTCCGTTGGCTACGTCTCCAAGTCTGGCGGTATGTCCAACGAGCTCAACAACATTATCTCCCAGAATACCGACGGTGTGTATGAGGGTATCGCCATTGGTGGTGATAGATACCCCGGTACCACTTTCATTGACCATCTCCTGCGATACCAGGCCGACCCTGAGTGCAAGATCCTTGTCTTGCTTGGTGAGGTCGGTGGTGTTGAGGAGTACAAGGTCATTGATGCTGTCAAGCAGGGTATCATCACCAAGCCCATCGTCGCATGGGCCATTGGAACTTGCGCTAGCATGTTCAAGACCGAAGTTCAGTTCGGTCACGCTGGTTCTTTCGCCAACTCTCAGCTTGAGACTGCCAAGATGAAGAACGAGAAGATGAAGGAGGCTGGCTTCTACGTCCCCGCTACCTTCGAGGATCTTCCCGCCACTCTCAAGGAAGTGTATGACAAGCTTGTCTCCCAAGGCACTATCGTTCCCCAGCCCGAGCCTGTTGTTCCCAAGATTCCTCTCGACTACTCTTGGGCGCAGGAGCTCGGTCTCATCCGAAAGCCTGCTGCCTTCATCTCCACCATCTCTGATGACCGTGGCCAGGAGCTTCTCTACGCTGGTATGCCTATCTCCGACGTTTTCAAGGAGGATATCGGCATTGGCGGTGTCATGTCTCTGCTGTGGTTCCGCCGCCGTCTGCCTTCATACGCTTCCAAGTTCCTCGAGATGGTTCTCATGCTCACTGCCGATCACGGTCCCGCCGTCTCTGGTGCCATGAACACCATTATCACTACACGTGCTGGTAAGGACTTGATCAGCGCCCTCGTTTCTGGTCTCTTGACCATTGGCTCCCGGTTTGGTGGTGCCCTCGACGGTGCGGCTGAGGAGTTCACCCGTGCCTTCGACAAGGGTCTCAGCCCTCGTGACTTCGTCGACAGCATGCGCAAGGCCAACAAGCTCATCCCCGGTATTGGACACCGTATCAAGTCACGAAACAACCCCGATCTCCGAGTCGAGCTCGTTAAGGAATACGTTCTCAACAACTTCCCTAGCCACAAGCTCCTTGACTATGCTCTTGCTGTCGAGACTGTGACCACCTCCAAGAAAGATAACCTGATTCTTAACGTTGATGGTTGCATTGCTGTCTGCTTCGTCGATCTTGTCCGCAACTGCGGTGCCTTCTCCGCCGAGGAGGCTGAAGATTATCTCAAGATGGGTGTTCTCAACGGTCTCTTTGTTCTTGGCCGAAGCATTGGTCTTATTGCCCATTTCCTCGACCAGAAGCGTCTGCGTACTGGTCTTTACCGTCATCCTTGGGATGATATCACCTACCTCCTCCCCAACCTTCGGGAGGCTGGAGCCCCTGGCGCTGAGGGCCGGGTGGAAGTTTCTCTGTAAGAGATGGAGAATGATAATTCAAATGGGAAAGGATGAAATAAGGCGTCGAGCATTTGATGATTTAGTGCCAGCCTGGACGCGTCGTGGGAAAAAACGACGGTCTGTACGAGGATTCCAATACAATGTAACTAGTGCTGGAGGCCGCAAGATGGACCTCCATATTACTCGCTTGATTCTATAGACATGAATGTTGATGTTTGCTATGAAATCTTTTCGCGCTACATGCTTAATATGTCATGATCAACATGAAAGGTGGTTTGAGAACCCTCGTCTTTTCAATTCGAATCACTCTTGTATCAACCCGAATTTCTTGTAGATGTGGAGCGCTCACCAGCTCCCGAATCTTTGATGATATCGATCATATCTGTAGGGAAACATTGCGGCTGTAGATATCAGATTAAGGGAAAATGAATCACGGCACCTCAGGAAACCTCTTGAATCAGTGAGCACATCTTGGAAAAGATATCACTTCAAGTTTGATGTATTTCTGAGGCGGATGACTTAGCTCACGTGGTTCATCATGAGAAGTCCTCTCAGGGTGGTCACATGATATGTTACCAAAACGGTTTGGCGTACCCAGTGGTTTTGACGCCGATTCTTGAGCTCATGCTTTCTTTGACGACGGCCGACGAAACGTGAACGGCGGGCTGGTGTTTCTGGGGCTTCTTCGATTCCAATTGCAGGCTATCTATGGTAGGTCGCCCACATCTCCCATTTATAGGTAGATCTCGCTCACACAAAGTATAGATCCTGCGCTCCATTTCCTCCCAAGGATCAACCACTACAAACCACCTCCAACAATGTCTTTCTTCCGCATCACCCTTCATCGCTCCGCCATCGGTCTTCCCGAGCGCACACGAGGTGTCCTCGCCGCTCTAGGCCTGCGCCGTCGTATGCAGACCGTCTTTCATCCCGTTCACCCACAGTTCGCCGGTATGATCCTCAAGGTGAAGGAGCTGGTTCGTGTTGAGGAGGTAGATCGCGCCCTGAGCAAAAGAGAAGTGAAGGCTGCACGGACGCCGGATCCCGGGTTTTATGTTGAAAAGGCTGTGCCAAGAATGTAAAAATATGTGATGATACCAAGAAAGAGAAATGGGAGTGTACTATACTGTAATGATCCTTGTACAAAAGCTGGTGCAAGATAGGACGAAACTTTAGAAGTGCGATCAAGTCACATCGAGTTTTAATTCACAAATCACTTGGATGTAGAAATGAAATACAAGATGTTCGCATTGAGACCCTAAACACCCCGAACACGATATTCATTACAGATGTATCACGAATACCCCAACTCTCACAATTACGCGTCTAGCCCTCCTTTATCCCAACCGCAAGTCGTACTACCCCAAAATGGGCCATCATGTGAGTAAAACTCCTAGTCTGTCTCTCGCTACCCATCTACCAGAGTTAAAACCTGATATCGCCCCAACAAAACAGTCTCAAGTGGTGGAGTAGACAGCGCCCAAGGCAAAAGCCCTGATACTAGAAACTATGATTTCCTTGGTAAACTGTGCTGTTCAAAAGCTACGAGCTTTGTCAATATACTCCTGGCTGGGAGTCTCGTACTCATTGACAAAATATGTCTCGCAGTTACGTCCTAACCAGACATTGAACTTTCCTATCTCCTCTCGAAGACGGGACACGGACTGCTGGTCCATGTTGGTCTGCGCCAACAGTTCGGGGAGAGAGACTGGCAACATCAAGTCAGCAAGAAGTTATCTATAACTGGGGGCGAAGGGAAATGGCTACCAATTAGTCGAGCAAGATGCTCAGCGCCATAGACATCGCAGACATTGGTGATTTCTGGGTTCGCCTCAGTGTTCTCCCAGAGCTTCCTGATATCCATGTACTGATGGCGCTCGAAACTAGTCCCAGTCAGTTGTCTGAACCGATGAAAAGTGGTTAGACTTACCGGTACAGCAAAATTCTGCTAAGAGCCTTCTCGAAGTACTCACGGAAGCCTGCGACGACTTCTTCCAATATGTCCATGCTGGAAGATCCCTCTTCGCGGTGTGGACGCTCATGCGCAAGATAGTCTTCAAATATCTTGGTGACTGGCTTATTATGAGGAAGAGGGACAAGCTGGTTGTTCTTGGTGATGTTTTCCCAATCATCAACCAGCATCGCTTGAATGTGGTCGGGCACCGGGATTTTGATCATAGGTTTGTTGTGGAAAGCATCCTCCTAAGGCAAGGTTAGTACATGAAGCATTACGCAAGCTGCGAAACAGCTGGTGGCCGCTGCATAGGCATATGAAATCAAGGAGTGTATATGGGATCGAATACCGTCTCGAGCTGGTCGCATGAGCGCGGCTTGGGCTTGGCACTAGGCTTGAGAGGCTTCTGACGTGGCTGCTTTGGCTCATCTTCGACAGTCAGGGGCATAGCGTAGCGATCATCATGGATCAGTTTACCCGACTCTGATACATAGCGATGATCACTAGAGGGGAGAAGAGTAAGATGGTCCTTAGGTTCTTTGAGCTTGGTCAACTTGACCTTCTTAGAGGACTTAAGGGAATCCATCGACTTGTCAGGCTGGGCCAAATCAGGAGAGCCCCGAACATTGGTAGCAGGAAAAAAGCCTTGCGGAGCAGAAAGGTCGCTCGCCGAATCCATGACGCCGCAGTGCCTTGCCGTTGATGAAGGGCTGGGGGTAACAGGGGCAAGTGCTTAAGCAAGGGAAATGTTATGATGGGAAGAAGAAGACTAGGAAGCACGGGAACTTTGAAAACAGTAGAGCAGACAAGAGCTGCGGGAGGGAAAGGATGTAGTGCGTAGAAATGATGCCTTGTCAAAGTGGGATTTTGATGCTGGGACAAGGGCGAGGAGTGACAAGAAAGGAATCATGGAGGGGAAAACGGCAGCGCCATAGGCAGAGTTGGGTGTAGAGGGGGGCTGGATCACAATATAAGGCTCGGTATGGCCCTGGTTCAACCGATCAGATGGGAAAACACACTTTGATACAATAACAGCCTTTTCCCCAATTTTGATGAGATAAGGAGGTATCGGTGAATAGTGTAACAGAGTATGGATGCTTCTTCTTTCAACCAGTCTCACCAAAGGGCCAACTGGGCCAAATTTGCATATCACAGCCCAGAACTGCCAGAGAACACTCGCAAAAAGAACAAACAAAGCATTGGGTGGTATGGTCTGGGCGACGTAGCAAGGAATATCAATGAGCAAAGAATTTCTTACCTGTTCCAATTCCCAGTCTTTGCCTCGTCTTCCTCCCCTGCCTCCTTGAACAGTGGCAGAGCCTGATCGCTCCTCGCTGACTCTAGCAGACTCAGCACCACTTCTCAGGCCCTTTTTCGGCTGCTTAGTGCTTCGTTGGATGTTATGCTTCAACTGTGCGTGCAACTGTGCAGCCAGCTCTTTGTGCTCATCGTCGAAGGTCCGGATACGGTCTACCAGCACCCAGTCGTCCCAGGTGTTCTTCCACCCCTTGTAATGGACTTTGTACTTGTATCCGTCACTGGGCTTCTCAGCTGGCTGAACATCCATAATCTTGGCTTCGTAGAGCATGTCCATGTGGAAACATAGCACTTTTTGATCTTTGCTGAACGGCGGTGGTGCCGGTTGCTGTCGAGCAGGAGCCATGTCTGTTATGTAAAGGACAAAAAAGAGAAGAAGTTACAAGAGTGGTAAAAAAAGTGGTATAAAAGCAAAGTTAACAAAGCACGGATGCAGTTCTCAAAGTCTAGCCAAGTCCAAAATCGATGAGTGTTGATAATAAGAACAATGGGTATGGGGATGGATGGATGAGATTGAATGCCCAGATACAGTGCAGATACAGGTTTCTGTTAACAATTTAGGTAAGGTACCCGTAGTTTGGAGAAGAGAAGGTAAGGTACACACTTAGTTCGCGTTAATGAGGGAACAGGGGATGTTCACTGTGACCACGCGACGCGACAGCCCCCTTAGGTTGGTTCAGAGTCAAAAGCTGATGGAAGTACTTGAATGGATGTGATAAGATAAGGGATTTGTTGGTAACAAAGGAGTGGATAGTGGAAAGCCAATGCTTACACTGGGCTGGATTAGTGGGAGGTGACCCCCAGGCCCGCTCTCGAGACATCCAATCCATCCATATTGGATTCAAGCCAATTTAGGTTCTTGTCACTAGGAAAAGGTCTGGCACCTTTGAAGTTCACTAGAACTGACATTAGCAAACCGGAAACGGTCTGTGATTTCTTCTCTTCTCTTCTCCTTCTTTTTTTTTTTTTTTTTTTTTAACGTGATCAAGTTTCTTAGACTTGCAGTAAGTCGTATAGACTACACCCAAATTCCCTAGAGATATCTACAGCTCCATATATACACATCGTTCTTGACCTCAGCTTCTCCCGTCTAGCTATCATTTAGGTGGCTCTTCATCGTGGTATCTAGCCTCGAGTACTTAAGATACATATATGTCGAGGTTAGGTACACGTAGTGGAAGGCTTAAGCTAGGGAACTGTGTTACTGCTAGCAGACAACAGAAGGGTCATAAACAGTATGCTTTATGCCTTTATACTACTTTCATGTAAATCATCCCAGCTGATACAAGAACCCCTAAGCCATTTAGCTTTAATGATGTTGTGGTCCTTTCACTACCGAGTGCTGACACTAGAAAGAGGACATAATACGGTGTTCCATAAGTAGACATTAGCCATTTCCTCGGACCTTTGGCAGGAACTTGATTCATTGACTTGCTGGCACAGGATGACCAAATCTTGAGGTCAACTTGACAGCGGCTCAGCTTCATCTATTACTACTGTTATCAGTCGTGATGAAAGAGGGGCGCCGGCGAGCACTCCAAGGTCTAGAAAGAAGCCCAAGAGACATAAGGGTATGATATCATGAAAAATAGATGTACGTAACTACACTGTTCCCAGCTTGTGTTTGTACGAAACTTCGTTTATCATCAAAGAGGTGAAAACATGAAGAAGAGGAAAAGAGACGAGGAGGACACCGAACGGTACTCAGAAGGTCTACCAAAACCCCCTATTGTCTCGTACCTACCTATCCAGGCATTGAACAACGTCCTGTTGTGTAAGCTGGGGATAATGTGGGGCACTTAACGCGTTTCATTTTCAAGACGCGTCCTGATTGCATCCCATACCAAAGCTGAGCATATCGGTCCAATACCTTTCTTAGCATCAAGGGCCTTTTTCAACAATCGCACGGGGGTTAACTCAACTCGAAACCTTAGATATGGCACCAACAGAAGCAGAACTTCTTGCAAATTACCTCATACAGCCATCTCCTTTGACCGCTATCGTCACACTCGAGCAATTCAAGAACCTCTTTCCCCGTCCACTGCAGTCCTCACCTCAGGTTCGATCACTCTTTCGAGATCTACAAGCTCAACGCGCAGATCTTCTCGACCAAGTCGCCGAAAATATCGCACATGAAGCGAAACGGGGGATCACAATGCGACGAGAAGTCGTGCGGGCTAAGCGCGAGGCAGAGCGAGAGGATATAGACGCCGACATTGAGATGGAGCGAGCAGTATGTCCAGACGAGTACACATCCTCGTGCGAATACTGACCGACGCTGCTTACAGCTATTCGGAGATGTTTCAGGTGCAGCGAGTGCCAAACATACTCTCAACTCTGTTATTCCAGAACTTGAGGGTGCCGCAGGTGTACTACATGCCGAACTTGCACATTTGAAAGAGGAAGAAGCAACCCTGCTCGACTCTGTACAACAGACTATAGGAGCTTTGAGCGATCTACGATACGGGAAATTCGCCAATGGTCGAATAGGCGAGGGGGTCATCGATGGCCTCAAAAACGTAGAAGCAGCTTGCGAAAACAAATCATGAACGAACAGATCACTTCAAGGGTGTCTACAACTTCACGAGAATAGTCATCTTTCTGAGCCAGAAACTTCATATATTTGCACGGCAGATCAACATTTTCCCATATATCGAACGATTTGACGGTTCCATCACTAAAGCCTGTCAAGTGTTTGCTAACAATGAATTATTGGGCGCGCTGAGCACCGGCCTGGGGGGCACCGTTGGCGCCTTGCATGCGACGGGACCTAGTGCTATTAGTTTCACTTTTGTTTGGTTCAGGGGTTGTCACAACTCACATCATGGCGCGGCTACCGAAAGAGACAACGAGCATGAAGAGCCAGTTGGGGATGAGGCCCATAGCCCACATGAGGTAGCCGAAGGGAACAGCTACGCCATACTCGGCAAGCTTACCGTTGAAGGGATGGAACCAGCTGCTATCAATGCGATGGAACTGGTCCTTGCTACCGGACTCGTGGAAGGCAACCAGAGTGTCCGAGGTGGTGGTGGTCAGGTTAAGCCTCTTGCTATAAATCTCGACGGGCGCAGGTTCGGGGAGCATCTCAATGATATAGAGGCTGGCGGGACCTGCAGACCAGGCATTGCAGAGAATGGGCTGGTTGTCGCAATTCAAGTAGGCCATATGGGGGGTGTTGTCGAGGAGCGCAAACTTGGCAGCGGTCTCGTTGAAGGCCTGCTCGACAGTTCCGCATCGACCTTTAATTACATGTCAGCATTAGTTCATTACGACTGACACGGTGGTAATAATTTAATCTTTTTGTGGCATAAATCATATGGTGTAAATTCCTGGTGGGCAAACGTACCGTAGCATGTCTTGTTGCCGCCAGAAATGAGCAGCCACCACTCTTCAGGCGAAGTAGCACCAGCGGAAACAGGCTCGTAAAGGGTTTGTTTCCAGTTTTCCAGGGTCAGGACGTTGAGTCT
This sequence comes from Fusarium proliferatum ET1, assembly GCF_900067095.1. Classification (NCBI taxonomy): domain Eukaryota; kingdom Fungi; phylum Ascomycota; class Sordariomycetes; order Hypocreales; family Nectriaceae; genus Fusarium; species Fusarium proliferatum. Next base: position 3,382,667 of record NW_022194792.1, on the reverse strand, counting down.
CATAGAGCCAGCCTTCGCCTCAGCGGCTGCAACAGGGTCATGATGGCCTGGGTTGGGAATATATGAGGCGAATTGTCCGATGACATTTTGGAACTGGGCCTTGTACTGGTCGATAGGCGAGTCTTGAGCGGCAGCAAGGGCGGGCAGAGCCGCAAGAACAGTTGAGGATGAGAAGCGCATATTGGCAATTTACTTCTATGAGCTTGGGATATTTGACAGCGAAGTATGGCGCAAGTTAATTAACAAATATCGAACTTGAGGAGACTGCTGGAGAGGAATGGAAGAGAGGAAGAAGAAGAAGAAGAAGGAAGGGAAGATAAGACAGGCAGGCAATGGCCAGATGGAAAGATGAACGGGCTCCGGTGGAGATGAATGAATGGATGGGCTAAGGTAAGGGTAACTATGGCTAAGCTTGGATAAAGACCCCAGTGAAATTGGATGCATGGGGAAAGCTGGACCCTTGTAATCGTTGGGGAGATTCTTCAGTGGCTTATGTACTTTGTTAACTCCTCTTTATTACCTTGGCTGCTGACTTATACGTGAGGTACGGTAAAGGGAACCTAGGTATCTGTTTAAACCTGGAAATCCTGAGCAATGGAGGAGACAACTGGTAATTCAAGGGCTAAGAAAGAGAGAGGTAGAATCAAATCAAAGCAAAGGAACCAGGTCAATCAATGCACTTTTGCGCATGAATGATACTCCAGAAATTTGGTTCTTGATAACGCCGGTAATCGACGTGTTATGGTCATATAACATGGATGCTGAAGTTTTCCATCCACATGGCGTATTCCCCCGCGCAAAGTCAAACCCGACCGACAAGTTGAAAACCAATGATGACACCTAACGAGCAACGATTTGATACCTCCAGCCCACCCTGACAGCTAACACATGCCTAGGTAGGTGTCTAGGTACTTATTAGTAAGTTAGACCAGTTCCACTAAATTGGGCAAACCTCCTGTTCCGTCACTCCACGAGACCCCAACAGCTAGCTACCTTACCACACCCCAGTCACGATCACAAATACAAAGACACGGACCGACACTTATTCCGTGTCATTCTCACGTCCTTTCGGCGCGCGTGTCTGTGAAGTGATTCACGACACTACCAGATTTTAACAATAAGTTCTATTCTTGGTCTTGAAGTTTCTGATCCTCTTATTTGTTGTATTCTACACTTGTCTACTCCAATTCTCTACCTACGTAACGTTCTCCAACTCGTATAATCGGTGTGCCCATACCATTCGACCCGTCTCGTAGCAACGACCGTGCCCCCGGTTCTATTCCATCACGTTCACTATGAATCCTCAGATGGGCCAGCAAGGCCAAGGCCAAGGTCAGCAAGCTGGTGCTGGCCAGGCACAGCAACGTCCACCACCTATGTATCAACCCAACCAGATCAGGAACCTTCCAACATTGAGTGACGAGGAAAAGTCCAAGTACGAGGCCGGATTGCAAGGTCTTTGGAACAAAGCCAACAACTCTCCCCAGAACAGCCCAGACAACATTGCTGCCCGTCAGAAAATCATAGAGTTCTCGAAGATGCTTATCACAAAGATCCAGCAAAGACGATCCCAGCAGATGCAAGGACAGAATGCCCAGAGCCAGCAGGCTCGCCCTCAGCAAATGCAACAGAACGCTGCTGGGCAAGCAAATCAAGCACAGCCTCAGCAACAAGCTGCCGGGGCTGCTGCAGGTAGCCAACCAGCTACTGCTGCTGCCGTTCGACGAAACCCAGTCCCCGATCATATCCAGCAGCATGTTAATAAGGTTAATTTTCGAGCTCCTCAGTCCGTCATCGATAAATCCGCTGCCGAGGCTACCAAATGGATAGAAGAGATCAAGGAACGTTATACCCGAGCCTTGATGACTATGGACGCGAGCAAACAGAAGATGGCTCAAATTGATAAAATCATTAATGATAGAGCCGCAGCTGGACAGCCATTCAAAGAAGATGAGCTTCGACAGCTACAATTGAAAAAGGATCAACAGCTCAAAGCCCATACGGATGCCCACAAATGGGTTGACAGTGTGCGCAAGCAACAGGGAAGTCTGCAGGGCACTGGCCAGACCCAAGCACAAGCTCAAGCTCAACCGCAAGCACAAAACTCTGCCAGGTTGTCGCAACAAGGAAGTCAGCCAGTGCAGCAGGCTGCAGCGACACAACAAAATCAACCCCAAGGACAGTCCAGGCCACAGCAGCAGCAGCAACAACAAACCCAGGCAGCGCAAAACCAACCTCAAGCGGCTCAGCAACAGAACAACGCGCAAACTAATACTGCCCCTGTTAACGCGGCTGTCGAAGTTGCTAAGCAGCAGTTAGCCGCCGTTAGTCGAGCTTCCCCAGTTAACGGAACACCTGGAACAGCACCGGCGCAGGTACGTCCCGCGCAAGGGACACCTCAACCAGGACGCCAGCAACTACCAGCGGCGCAAGTTCAGGTTAAACAAGAACCTGGTGCTCCCCCCATGAATCCTGTGATGGCTTCGGCAGCTGCGCAGAATCAGGCTGGGACGCCGACCCAGCAGAACGCACCACGGATACCTACGCCCCAACAAGCGGCGGCGGCTTCTGCTCCAGTAACAGCGGCGGGTCCTCAGCAAGCTCTCAGTCACTCAGCTGCGATGGATCTTGCAAACCAGAAGGCTATTAACACTCCAGGAAGTGCCTCGGTGCCTGGCCGGCCTGCCGCGACTGGAACACCTACACCGGGTAGTGCAGTGAATCAAGGAGTGATGGGACCCAACGTTCCCCAGCAACCAACACCACAAGGGCATCCACATGCACATCCCCCACAACCTCAACAAACGCCAATGCAGTCTAAAATGCCTATCCCCAAGGTGCTTCCCGAAAAGGCCACAGCCGTGCCTCAAGGTGTTTCGGTTGGTGGCGGCGTGAGCGCTGGTCGGCCTACAATGTCCCAAGGAAGCGGAACCCTCGGCGGCGTTATGAGCCAACCGGCGATGGCTAGAATTCCAGCCTACAATCACGAAGCTGAGGGAGATCACGTTTTGAGTAAGAAAAAGTTGGACGAACTCGTTCGGCAAGTATGCGGAGGCCCAGCCGAGGGGCAAGATGGAAACCTGCTCACTCCTGAAGTGGAGGAGGTGAGTTGATCGCATGCTGCAGTTGAGATGAAATTACTAATTTAGTCCTAGAACGTCCTGAACATGGCAGACTCGTTTGTTGACAGTGTCCTACATGCGGCGTGTCGAAACTCAAAGGAGCGAGGTTCCAAAGTGCTCGAGATTCGCGACATCCAACTTGTCCTGGAGAGAACTTACAACATTCGTGTCCCTGGATACTCTTCTGATGAGCTTCGTACTGTCCGCAAGATTCAGCCATCTACTGGATGGATTGCAAAAATGAGTGCAGTTCAGGCGGCGAAGGTCATGCCTGGCAAGGGTGAATAATGCACCGGCCCTGGGAAAGTGGTGGTGGATATGAAAATGCCCATCCGCGAGCAAAAAGAACATCTGGTGTTGGTACACTTTTGTGTTTTACAAAAACAGGCGTTGGGTGTATACCCGGAACAAATCGGCGTCAAGGGGTATTCGTTTTGGTATGATGAGGCTATTCTCGGAAAGAAGGTAGACCATGATATGAGGTGCCTCTCTCATGCAAGCGTTGGCCCTCTAGGTTACAATGCAAATAATAAACGTCTGCTTACTCTACCTAAGTATGACTCGACACTCGCTACAGTCCTAGAATTTGAAGTATTGCCAAATTGCCAAATTGCCATCTTTCTTGTCAGCATGAGGAAAGGAGAAGTCTGGGAACCATACACATTTATTCCCCTAGACGATACTATTTGCATATCCATTCTTGGCTAAAAGGCCCTTTCTCGATTTTGGAAGCTGCTATATTAGTAGGGTATCGTGACTTTATCACTTACCTACCTCCTACTTAGGTAGACACCTATGTGTTAATACCTACCTGTAAGAGGTGACTTAGTAGGTAGCATAATGTTTGCACAATTTACATAAGCATCGCGATAATCTCAAGGTTGTGCAAGAGGCTGCAGGCAACATCGAAACGTCACTGCTCCAGGCCCCACAAGCTGCCAGCTTATTAAGAATACCTGAGAGGTACAGTTGAGTTCCGCAAAATAAAAAGCGAAGGCAAGTAGCTTCTTAGCCCATTCAAGTACCTACCCAGTCTCTCAGCAGTCGCCTCACCTAGGTAGTTGCCCACTGACCAGTCACCACGCCCCGGTCTCCATTTGGTGAGCTAGCATGAGCAAGCAACCAGCAGCATCACGTCGAACCTCCCTCAACCCATTGCAGCACCAATCTCCACACGACGACCACAGTCTTAATTTCTTTCGCAAAGCGTGCCTTGCTCTCTCAGCTTCGGCACCGTAAATTCTTCAAGCCAATACCGTCCAGGCCCAACCAACCCAGCGCCACGACAAGCTGAGGCGCGCGCACGACTCACGGGTTCAACAGTATTCTCCCACTATCGCTATCAACAGCTTCAGCAGCCTCAGCATCGTGTTCTTGCAATACACACAAATAAACCCATCGTCATGCCCAGCAAGAAGCCAAGCAACAACGGAAAGAAGCCTGCCGGGAACAACGTCCAGAAAAATAAGGACGTGGAAATGACGGACAGCACAAAGCCCAAGGGCAAGAAGTCTGCCAAGGATGGCGATGAAGAGATGACCGTTGTTGTTCCTCCTTCAAAGTCGAAAAAGTCTGACAAGACGGCGGCCGACGCTGAAGGTGATGTGTCAATGGGCGAAGAAGAGGAAGAGGCCAAGGTTGACCCTGTAACACAGACTATCGCAGGTTAGTAGTTGCCGTCGAAGCTTGACAAGACCAAACCAAACAGTCACTGACATGCCTTTCCAAACGCAGATATTAAGAGCAACTTTGCTTTGATAGATCGTGCGGTTTCACTTTTCGACGCCAGATTCTCCCTTCGCGCCTTGCGATCTATCTCCATCATCCGCAAGCGTTTGACCCCCGATATCATTGCACAGGTCATTTCCGAGGCCTTCCCAGCTACCGCCAACTCGAGTGCTATTGTCGAGCCGCTCTTGTCCGCCATTGAGCACGAAGATGTTATTCTGGGCCGACAGAGTGGTTCAGAGATGGAAATCGATGAGGCGAAGACGTCTAGCAAGAACAGTGCCAAGAAAGAAGCCAAGGAACCCATTCCTGAGATCGATATTTTCCTTGGTATTCTTGTCCAGGTCTACCTCTTTGATTCCAAGCAGTTCCAGCGCGGTGCCGACTTCTCTAGGTACCTTTCGGACAGAGTCCAATCGCTCAATCGCCGTACACTCGACTCTTTGTCTGCCAAGGTCTACTTCTACTACTCTATCTTTTGCGAGCACATTGCACCTCTTCCCCCTTCTCCCCAATCACCCGTCGTCGCTATCCGGCCAACTCTCCTCGCTGCTCTTCGAACCGCGGTGCTGCGCAAAGATGTCGACACACAAGCCTCGGTTATCGTTCTACTGCTGCGAAACTACCTATCAACTTCGCACATCAATCAGGCTGATCTCTTGGTCTCGCATACCCAGTTTCCCGAGAACGCTGTCAATAACCAGGTAGCACGATTTCTCTACTACCTCGGTCGCATCCGAGCTATTCAACTGCGCTACACCGAGGCTCATGAGCATCTCACTGCTGCCACTCGAAAGGCTCCTTCTAGCAGCTGCGCCCTTGGTTTTGCTCAGACGGCCACCAAGCTGCTCTATGTTGTTGAGCTGTTGATGGGTGACATTCCTGACCGAGCTATGTTCCGACAGCCAACAATGGAGGTCGCTCTCCAGCCCTACTTCCTCCTGGTCAAGTCGGTCAGAGTTGGAAATCTTGAGGACTTTGAGACAGCCATTGCCGATCATGCCGATACCTTCCGACGAGATGGCACGTACAGCCTCATCCTCCGTTTACGACAGAACGTCATCAAGACCGGTATTCGCATGATGTCTCTGTCCTACTCTCGCATCTCTCTTCGTGACATCTGCATTCGCCTGCATCTTGGTAGCGAGGAGTCGGCTGAGTACATTGTTGCCAAGGCTATCCGCGACGGCGTGATTGAAGCTACCTTGGATCGCGAGAGGGGTTTCATGAAGAGCAAGGAGGTTGGTGACGTATATGCAACTCGTGAGCCGGGTGAGGCGTTCCACGACCGAATTCGAGCTTGTTTAGCTCTCCACGATGAGAGTGTAAAGGTTTGTTTCCCATTGACTTATGAGACAGGATAAGAGACTAATTCGCACTAGGCTATGCGATTCCCTATGAATCAACATCGTCTTGAGCTCAAGAATGCCCAGGAGGCCCGCGAGCGTGAGCGTGAGATGGCCAAGGAGATCCAGGAAGGTGACTTGGACGAGGATGATCTCGGCGGAGACTTTGATGGTATCTAAACTTTGTATATTGTCTCGGCTTGAGAGCGTTTGCTACCTATTGATCAATGCCCGTGGCTTCTCCTTGCCGACATCGCCAGGTACCGCTAGCTGCAATTTCTTTTAATGACCCGCTTAGAGTGATGGTAGTGGGTAATCTGCTGGTATACGTCGATAGAAAGGGGAGGGGTTGAGGTGGTTTGAACGTCTCACCAAGACTTCAGTGTATGTGTATTAAATGCTCGCACGGAGGGAATAAACTTGGAGGCATAGAATACTGTATCATCGCCGATGACATAGGAATTTGAACACTGTTTTCTTCAGGGTATTATTCTAAACTCAATACACTGCTTCTTTTAGTGAATAGATGCGAAGTTCTTTCTAGATGGCGGCAAGAATACCTTCTGCCAAACCATGTGGTTCGTGTCTCTGGAATATAATATGTCTTTGATTTATTATTGTCAACAAATGGGGAGCTGGCGCAACGGTAGCGCGTCAGATTCCAGCTATCAAGCACGGAGATTCCTGAAGGTTATCGGTTCAAATCCGGTGTTCCTCAAACTTTTATCATTTGAGTATAATTACCTAAGTATTTTTTTTATCTTTTTAAATAACATTCTTTTTAGCTTTATTACTTATATTACAATAAATAATATATATATAGTTTTTGCTTATAAGGTAATTAAATTAAGCTGTTAAATTAATTAATATCTTTATATATATAATTCTTTTATAAAGATAAAGGTAAGCTGAGTCTGCCTATAGCACGAGACACCTATTTAGTTTAGGACTCTATGGCACTCAGTTGTCAATCTTACGCCCTTGGATCGACGGGTGTGGGCCATATCCATGGTTGCCTTACATGCTGCATGATCCAAGCCACGATAGGATTCTTAAACACACTCTGTTTATATCCGATCAGTATCAAATCGATACGTATACGACAAACACACCAACACAAGGCGCTAGGAACATCAATCAATCTCAACAAGTCAAGAGTGGATGAGGGGTGATTAGTGTTGCTCTTGTCTTGGTGATATTATTATGCTGCAGACGACGGAGATCAGATTCAACGTGAAACCGTGAATATTTTGATTGTCATAACGCAGGCAACTTACACCTTTCCAACTTTGAAACTCATAACCGCATGATCACCCGAGAGCCCTATTCACGGCCCTTTCCTGAACACAAGTGGAGGCCGCCGCCAGAAGCTGCTGGAAACACGAGAGCATGTTCAAAGTTTGAGGTGAGGTTGACTCACTCGGCAAACAAGCCGCCAGTTGTGCACTACACAGAGTACGCCCTGCGTTTGACAGGTTTCAACAAGCAGCAAGGCAGTGACTGCCAATGCCAGGCCCCCCTTGAAAGTTTCGTTTAGTTCATCGGCGGTAAGGCTGAGCTTAACTCAATACCTAGGTAGTCAGCTCTATTGTGTCGGTATATAAAAGGCTCGAGGAGACTAGTGGGAGCCCTTTCTTCCTTTTCCTATCACACACAAGCCTGACTGCTTTGAATTCACAAGTACACTCTAGAACCTGAATCCAAAGTTGCGGACTTGAACATGGCTTCCGCTACTGAGCTTCGGCCTACTCAGCCGCCCTCATTTTCAACACATCAGCACGCAACACCATCTTTGCCTTTGGTACCATCGACCAAGTACCACGATGAGGTAGAAATGGACCTAGCTATCCATCTCGCCACGCTCTGCCGCAAGAGCCTTGTCGAGCTCGACTCGCATCTTCCTGGCTTCAAGCCTTCTCATCCTTTCACTGCAGATGAAATCGTTTCTCTGCCGCTTGATAAGCATCGGATCAACGATACCCTTCATGAACTCCCTCGGCGCAAATCTGCTCGTCACAACCTGGCCGTCGCTATTTCCTCCTTTTTGTACCCTGTGCATCAGGGTTCGCTGACAGCCATCATACGCTACGAGGAAGACCGTGTGCGCCTCCGTGCTTGGGCCGCCTTGCAGCGCAGGTATGACATGCTGAAGGCCACTATTCGCAACGGTCATACCACCCGTGGCCTGTCCAGTGGTGCCGCCCCTGGTGTCCAGGCGCCTGTTTGGGCCTCCCGTATCACATCACAGGGAGTTTGGGACCCTGCCAAGTATCCCATTTCTCTTGAAGGTGTGCCAGCAATCCCCATGCCTGTTGAGATCGCCCACGAGGCCGATCTTGCGCCATTCCTGAACCACCTTGGGGGTGGGGGCACTTCCAAGCTGAATGGTGATGAGAAAGGCTTCGAGTTGGATGATGGACGAGGTGAGCCTTACTATGGTGTGAAAGGCGCCGAGTTCCGCAAAGGTGTTGTCTATGAGGATGGGCGCATGGATCTCTGCAAAATGGTCGTTGGACCTGATCATATTGGTAAACTGATGGACTCACTTCGACCTAATGAGTTTGTACGCCACTTCCTCCTGGGCAATAACATCATCGGCCCTGCGGGTGCTCATGAGATCGCTAATTTTATCCACGACCTCCCTGGACGAATTGATACTTGGTATCTCGCTGGAAACTGCATCGACGGACCCAGCTTCAATATTCTCGTCGACGCCATGGTCAAGTCCGACGCCATCACCAACATTTGGTTGAAACGAAACCCACTTGGATCACATGCATCTGAGGATGTTTATCGACTCATAACTGGAGTTCGGAATCTGCGAACTCTTGATCTCGACCAAACTCAGCTCGGTGACCGTGGAGTTTCGGACCTGTTCAACCGCTTGGCAGGTCACAGGATGCCCGAGGGTGCGAAACTACCCCTGAAACATATCTATCTCAACGGCAATGGCATCTCAAATGAGGGTGCACAGGCCCTTGGTAGGTTCCTCGCATCTCCGCACGGCGGCTTGACGTCCATCTACATGTCATCAAACCCATTGGGAGATTCTGGTGCAAATGCCCTTGCTCAAGCACTACCCAAGGCACCGTATCTGACTCGATTGCTCTTACAGTCGATCGGAGTCAGCACCAAAGGTGCCGTTGCACTGTGCAAGGCTGCTACTGGCCATCCCGTTCTCGAAGTGTTAGATCTTGGACAGGCTTATGCCACTCATGATCTCGGGCAGGCCTACAACTACATCGAGGATGGTGCCGTAACTGCCATTCAGGACCTTGTCTCGGCCAAGAGCCGTCTGTCCTATCTCAACTTTGGACATATGGCAGTGGCACCTCCGGCAATCAATCTCATTTCAGAGGCAGTGCTCAAGAGCCCGTCGCTCGTGTTCTTCGCGGCCTGCCCAATTCTGCCAGATCCAGCCCTCAGGGCCGCAACCTTCAGGCCAGCAGTTGACACGACTTTCGCCAACCCAGCTGAGCCGACCAGGCCGCAGATTCTGATGAGCAAGGCAGTCCAAGAGCATCTTTCTGCCAATGTCAAGGCTCGGTATGGCGAGGAAACCTCGTACAGTCAGTTCATGGAGGAGGATAAACGCTGGCTCGTGAGCGATAAGACCGATGTGCGCAAAATCGACAGCGTGTACCGTAATCGCGATGCTGGTCTCGCCCGTCGCCGGCTCCTGACTCTAGTCAAAAATTGGGAGGAGGGTGACGAGACCCTTGACCGTGTCATGACAGCTCATGCCCCAACCTGCTCTTTGCGCCAACACTGAGTAACAGAAGGGGTCGAGGAGCAGTTGCTTACTTTTGCCTGACTTCGCATTGGAATTCTATTTCACTTTTTGAATGGTTGTTCCTTACATTGTTGGAATGTACCTAACCAGGAAGTGGAGGATAGGAGAGCATTTGCTTATCTAACTTGGAGAATGGATATTTTCGCTCCCTTGAAAGGTTGTTATAATTCTTAGAAACCTGCACTTCGAATTGAGTACGTTGAGAAATGTCCATTCTAACATGATGCATGGAGGAGTATACTTGCAGAAGGCTGTGGTGCTGTGGGTGTGGGTGGTAGTAAACTCAAACACCATGAGGCATGTTATGTTAGTACCTTGCCTAATAGCTGAGGTAGGTATCGCACGTGATAGACGTGGTTGTGACATGATAGGAAGCTTCCGCAACAGTTACCGTATCCCCCGCGTCACGTCTTGCCCTTGCCATACTTACCTACCTACCTTAGTACTAATAAGGTACAATACCTAGCCGTAGATCTGATCGCATGACGTTCCGTTCCCTTTCTCTCCAAATAACTCACAGACCCAATGTCGAATCAACCTTAAAGGAAATAAATCTTCCAATCATACGGATAAATAAACCATGTTTCTACGTGCGTAGCTTATCAGTCGCTAAAAACGCAAACCACTTGACAACACCTTTCTAGTCTCCTTTGATTAGTTGAGGACCTTAGACCAGAACTCCACGTCCAACTCCTAGTGACCTCCACGCAAAGGGCCTCTATCAACCACCAATTTCTAAATCGAGGCTCGCACAGCGATGCCTCAAAAGCGCAAGCGACCAGACCAAGATCCCTCTGAACAAGAATTGTTGCCTGCATCCGCACTCAAAGCAACATCTTCTGACTCTCAATCAAAATCCACCAGCGCGCGTCGGGCGACGCGTCAAACCCCAGTAATTCCACCAACACCAGTGACGCAACTACAACCTCAACCACGCACGGAAACGGCGGTACCGCCTCCTATAATACCTACACTATCATCAGCTTCTTCGAAACCGACAACCTCCCCAGAGCAGAAGCGGAGTCGTGCCTCCAACGGCCGTCCCCAGCTACCTTCATCACAACCCACGACGCAAAGTCAACACCCCCCTTCTGTGCTGCGATGGGCTCCGCTTGAACAGCCTGGCCCAGCAGTAAGGCCCCCCCCTCATCATATCCATCCAACAACGATGGCAGCCATGCCCCCACCTCGGCCGATTGCCGCTGGTCGTCCACCATCAGACTTGGTTGCGCCTGAGATCACCTATCATGTGCCCCAGTCGCATACAAACTCATTCCAGCGGACCTCAGCTCTTGTCCGACCTCATGGCCCTACGGCACAGCCACCACGTATACTCGAACGACCGCCGCCTCCGACAGTCACGCCAGTTCACCCTCCGAAGCCTCCTGTCCCACCCTCTGTACGGCCGCCTCTTCGAGCTGATCGCAACATTGATAAAGTCGTGTTGGGTAATATGTGCTTCAGTACGTGGTATCCTAGCTACTATGGAAAAGAGGTGCTTGGGGAATCATCAGGCAATCTAGGCAAAATAGGCAGCAAGGACCTGGGGGCCAAAGATCAAGCTACAGGTGGTAAATCATCATCCCGGCGGGATCGCGAACATCACCCAGTAGTTGATCGCCTCTACGTGTGTCCTACCTGCTTCAAGTACTCCAAGGAGTTGGTTGCCTGGTGTCATCACGTCCATGTGTGTGAGAGGAAGACTCAGATGCCTGGTCGGAAGGTATACACTCATCCACGGGGGCGCAGAAAGATTCTTGTTCCCCATGACAATAAAACCTCTGGCCCCAAAAGACGGAAAGGAGAAGGAAATATTCGGTTAGTAGAGGAGATCGTCCAGGACGAAGGAGAATGGAGCGTTTGGGAGGTTGATGGTGAAAAGGATGGGGTATGTTTATCCATTATGCCAAGGAGAGCCCCATTGCTAACTTTTGCTCGCAGCTCTTTTGCCAGAACCTGTCACTCTTCGCAAAGCTCTTCCTCGACAATAAATCCGTCTTTTTCGATGTCACAGGTTTTAACTACTTCCTACTTGTTTACACACCTCCGAGTCGATCTTCGCAGACTGCAACCGAGCCCGAGCCCGAGCCCCCTTCGCCTCGAATTACGGGATTCTTTTCGAAGGAGAAAATGTCATGGGATAATAACAACCTCGCTTGTATTCTCATATTCCCCCCATGGCAGCGAAAGGGTCTTGGTGCGTTGCTGATGGGGGCCTCATACGAGATATCTCGGCGGGAGGGTATTCTGGGCGGGCCGGAGAAGCCAATTTCTGATCTTGGTAAGAAGGGCTACAAACGTTACTGGGCAGGCGAAATCGCGAGATGGCTATTGACTATCAATATGGACTCAAAGACGCCCCAGAAAGAGGTCCTTGTGGATCTCAGCGACTGCAGTAAGGCAACCTGGATTCTTCCCGAAGATTGCCTCCAGGTGTTGCGAGATATGGGTGTTGTCGAAGAGGCCGGTTTGGGTCCAAGGAAGCCTGAGGAAAAGCCTGTCCGCGAAGCCGAGGCCGAGGAGAAGAAAGGCGAAGACACAACAAGGACATCGCCCACTGCTGACGGAGGCGCTAAAGAAGAGACCGTGCCAGTTGTCAAGATGGTGCCGCGGATACGGATAGACAAGCAGGCGGTCCGTCGATATGTGGCCGAGAATCGTATAAGCCTGGAGCGGATGTGTGATCCTGCTGGGTTTGTCGAGGGCTACGCGATCAAGGCACCCGAGGTAGTGGAAGAAGAGGTGGTCGAGGCGGAGGAGTGATGGAGTCCAGATGGAGTCTAGATGTTGTCATTGTACAAGTTGCTGACATGTACCTATAGATTAGACGCTTCGGCGATAGTGATACCCGTGCTCGAATTAGATGAGCTTCCTCTCATCATCATTGTTCTCTTTCTTTTTAGAGCTGGCAGGATCATCAGGGTCTTCTGTTCGCCTGGTTCTTGATCGAGAATCATAGCTTTATGCCAGAATCCAGGTGTGACTTACAAGGGACTCGATCATGCAGTTGAGTTTCTACGACTATTGTGGTTTACATAATGTGTCGGGATGCATGTTGACCACTTACCTACCTGTGTCATGCCACCTAGCTCAGATCGTGCCGAGGTCGAACGGGAAAATGTTCTCGATGCGGTCGGAGGCATTCAGTATGGAAAGGCGCTTCAGAATTGCATCAGGGAATTCAGAAATAGCACTAGTATCGTAATTGAGACTTCCGGCGCGTATTTGAATGGTATATCGAGGCCAATGGCTCTGAAATAGCCTTTGTTCTCATACCTAACTCTTGACAACCATCAAAGCCTGATTTAACGAGCTTTCCCAAAAGGGTAAAGAGCTTAGACAAGCTAGTGTAGTTTCGCACAGGGTCGAGGTTTTTCAAGCTCGTCCCGATTTTGCCCTTGCCCAACAGTGTGAGTACTGGCATTGGGACTGACACACCCCCTTGGGCCGAAGACTTTTCGTCCCTGGAAGTCAGCAATTTCTACAGTGCCTAGGTATGTATGTGCCTACCTAGGGGTTAGGCAGTCCAATCTCTCAGGCCCGAGTTGCCCCAGACTCCCAAGTGTTGTCCGTTGCAGATTTGAGATTCAAGATGAGATGCAAAATATGGGGAGCACTCCTCTTCTCATAGACGTGGGTATAGAGACAAGGCTGGAGCTACCATCATACAGTGTCAGCCTTTATTTTCACACGCAATTATTAGATATTCTGTGGCTGCGGAAGTGGTTATGTCAACGCAACTTGACCTCTCCATACTCTTACGAACCTTATCCAATGGACAAATGGGCTCTGTTCTTTGTAGCAGAAGAGCATAAGCGGTGCCATAGTCTCCTCAAGACGATGTTGCTGTAAGGTTAAATGTCGCCCGTGAGACCTGGTATATGAAAGGCAGTGCTTGACAAATTGAGTATTTAGTCAAAACGACATTACTCGTCATATCAACCTTTTCTGACTTTCTTCAGCCTCGCTGTAGTGCAATTAACTATTGCAGCATGTTGAAGGTTGCAGCCACCCGTTGCGTCCATCATTTGATTCGCGCACTGTCCCAACTCATCGACGGCCAAACCTAAATTCGATCTGGGCTGTTTGATCGAGCGGGAAAAATTTTTCCTTTCGCCCAACGATAACTAGTTAGTGCCTAGGTACGGATAGGTACTCCGTACAGAGTAGTAAAGGGCTAATAAGCTTTTCAGAACTACAGTACAGATCCAATCCTACCACTTTTGATGTACTACGGTTGTTCATCATCACAGAGCATATATCGAGAGCTCGTTGTCTATTCACCCGGGCTCCTTAACAAAAGTCAATTCCAACTCAATGTCTAATAAACAAGAGACAGAATGTTCATCGACCGCTCTCGCGAGATCAGCGAGAAGCCCAACACTTAAGTGCTTGATATTGCAGTAACTTGAACTTGTGGGAGATACGACCCCATTCGTACTGTACATGTCTTTTTCAATAAAAGCTTTGATTCTCGTCCCCTCCCTCACAGGAATCACTTTACCTTCACTTTGCGGTATCAAATGCTTCCTTCGAAGTGTCTATCACCATCCGTACACATGGGAAATTCGTTCCTTGATTCGCCGATTAGGCTCTGCAAAAGCCACCGAGAGGAATCTCACCTCGTACTGTGTCGTGTCACTGTACACATCGCTGTTGCAGCATACTCACAACCAATCAATATCATTTCTCGGCAGCATCCAATGTCCAGGTACTCTGATATCAATTCTGTTGTCATTCTGTTCTAGCCTTGGCTAGACAAGCGTCAGCACTGTAATGGTACCTCGTGTTATCAAGATAAAACTTCTCGACGACCTTGAATCGAGATGCTTTCCATAGTTGTATGATTTTTACCATTTCAACGGGGTTTATATGATTGAATGTGATCTCAATTCCCTCCTTGTTTTTAGGATACATCTCATTGAAGCTGCTGGCTGTATTGTCTCGGAAATCCGGTACGACCGTCGTTGTCCGTTGCCGCAAAATGTCTTTTTAGTCTTAGCTGTAGGGTTCTCGTTGTTCCGGCTTTGTCCCTCCTCCGTACCGAAATTTCACTCAATGTTGCGCGTTCCATCGCTGGCCCAATCTGTTAGCTGGCGCTCATTGTAGCCCTTCAACCATGATTCATGGTCCACCGCCAAGTGTGTCCCTCCGGTTGTAAAAGCCTCAGGCCTGAATGTCTCTCAATTCCTCCAGAGCAATCACAGCTCAGTATTGTTGTATCTCACTCCACCCGATTCCCTCCGACGGCTAAGCAGCCCGTGCAGAGCTCAATCCCCTTGCCTAATTCGCACCCGTGATATCATCCCCATTCCCATCATTTTTCAGCGGTCCTGGATTGCTGAATAGCGGGCAAATATCTTGTTTGTGGGAGGTTTTCGTCTGTTCAAGTTCGTGCTCAAGTCATATTCTCACCCGTGTTCGCCGTAACAATCATCTCTCCCATATTTATCGTTGTTCCCTTCTTCCCAGCGTTGCTCCGGCTGACATCCTCACCCCCCCTGACAATATCCACCCGTGTGGGCCCACCTATCCTCACTTTCTTCCCGGCTCCAGACGCTCTCTCTTCCCTTTTCCTTTTCCCACTACCGTCCTGTCTTGTGCTGAGCTCCGTATCTCTTTTCTTTAAACCTCCCATCAGCCTCTCCCTCTTTCAAACATCAACCATCTCCCCTCACACATCAATCACAATGGCCTCTTCTCGTGTCTTCGCCTCTCGCCTGGCCTCCCAGATGGCCGTCAAGGCCGCTCGCCCTGCTGTCCGAGCCCCCGTCGCTGCTGCCAGCAAGCGAACCATCTCTGGTAAGTTTCTGATGCGGCAAAAAAATTTCTTCGAGCTCAATTGAGCTGGTGTCGAACCCGACTCGATCGAACTTCGCCCATCACGATGAATGAACAATTCGCTCACAATCGATTCAAGGCGCCAGCCCCCTCCAGGCCATGAAGCGTCAGACTCTTCTCCAGGCTACCAGCCGCAACGCCTTCCAGGTCCAGCGCCGTGCCTACTCCTCCGAGATCGCCCAGGCTATGGTTGAGGTCTCCAAGAACTTGGGTATGGGTGCCGCCGCCATTGGTCTGACTGGTGCCGGTATTGGTATCGGTCTCGTCTTCGCCGCCCTCCTCAACGGTGTTGCCCGCAACCCTGCCCTCCGTGGCCAGCTCTTCTCTTATGCCATTCTGGGTTTCGCTTTCGTCGAGGCCATCGGTCTTTTCGATCTGATGGTTGCCCTCATGGCCAAGTTCGTAAGTCAATTTCCTATTCTCACACTCGTATTCCCTTTCAAGCATGAACTAACATGCTCCACTTTAGACCTAAGTTATTTCCCGGCCAATTGGGTAGGCTCGTGCCGAATGATCGAGTCAACGAGACAGAGGAGGCTGCTGAGCATAGTGCATTGTGCCATGTCCTGAGAAATTTGACATGGGTGCGCTTGATGCCAGCTTGCACGATAGAGGGGAGGTTGTCTTGTAATAGACGGGATAGAGATCTGGGAGTGACATTGATCATAGGCACTTTCCTATGATTAGAGTTGGGGAAATTCTGCATAATTCCTCCCAGGGATCAATTTGTAAAATAAAAAGCCTCATTCATCCCGCTTCTTCCAATGCATATGGATATTTTCCTTGTTCCACCATCACGAAATAAACGGTTCATCTGATAATCGTGACTTCACATATCGATGATCCCAATTGACGTCTCAATTAACTTTAGGTCGATGACATCGTTCCGAGTAGCTTTGTCCGCTGCATGAGAGCTGTAAACATGAGGCATTTGCTGAGCTCCCGTGGACCGGTGCCGGGGGCTGGCGGACTAGCCGGAGACAGTCTTGAAGACACTGTTCTTCCAGCTTAGCCGAGTTGACCCGGGCATGGTTGTATGGTCTGTAACACATAATGGGTCGCTCGGTGCTTGATGCCTGCCTTTCAAGGCACACAATTGCGATCGAAGTTTCTTCATGATATGAAAAAACAGGATCCACACGGTGTAAATTCTACACTCGCTAGCGTCTGTCGCTAGCCGTAGCGCACAGCAAAGACCAATAGGGCGGGCATGAGCGAGTCGTTCGAGTGGGTTAAGAAGCAACTGAATGATCTGTGGGATTTGATAGTGGAGCTGCTGAGAGGGTATGTAAAGAAAGCAAATCCACCTGACGACAAAGCCCCGAGCTGGTCTGGAGTGATTGCTGGGAATACTGGTCGAGATGCCATGCTTTCGAGCTCCAGGACAGTCAACATACCACTTCCGATGGGTTTATCGGGAAGGCTTGAACTGCAATTGAGTCGCATGATCTCAATGAGTATTGCTCAAAGTTCAATCATTGTAGTCTGACTGGTTGCACCATGGGGCACTGACAACAGCTTCGACGAAACGAATGAGGCTATAGCCGACAGGGTCCTATGCAAAATTCATCAATCAAACATCATCGAAGTTTCGAGGAAGGCTAGGGCGACGTCTCGAACGGAATGATACCCCGAGCTCGAATGGGCACCAATATGAGAAATAGACGGCATCTGGACGCGCGATGTGTTGCACAACCGAGTTGGTATCGACGGTTGCTTGTGGGGCCATAAACAATTTCTGGGCCCGGAAGGCCTGGGGGCAAGTTGAACAGCAGACGATGCGAACGAAGACGTGCCACGGAACTCCAGGGGCATTGGTGAGAACGGGTTCAAGTGAACAGATTGGGGGCGCTCCAGTGTGGATCAGAGGATTGAGGTTTATGTCGAAAATGTATCGTCGTCAATGACTAAATGTGTGTTGTTTTGCCGTCGACACACACAGAGGGTCCATTTCTCTCCCGATTTGCCTGTACCGAAAAAGCAGGGAGGCTCGGGCTTTGAGGGGAGTATGAAAGAAGAGAACTTCATCACAAACCTGGATACAGAATCCTAAGGCCCTGGTGAACTCTGGCAGTTGTACGCCTGTCTGTCTATTTGTCAGTATGCCGCGACGGGACCATTCATCTCCGAGGTCCTGCTTTGACTTGCTTTATAGATTATCGTGTGCTTTGGTTCAGGCCCACTCGACTCCACCGTTCTCGAAAGATTGGTGTCGTTCTTGCTGGTGTAAGTTGCTCAGGGCCACAACGAAGCTCAATACGGCCACAACGACTTGGAAATCAACAACACCAACAAGAAAGAAATCAGAAGGAAGAAGAAAGGGATGTGAATGCTGCATCTTGGGTTTCATCCCATCTCTTTCCCCTCACTTGGAATCACATGACCTGTCGGTCTTGTCTGGCCATTTACCACTCTCTGTAGTGTCAAAGGCATAGGCCACATCATCGACGTGATTCGGAAACCATGGCTTGCTCAGGAGACAGCGGATGTAGACGACGGCAATGGTGTGTGTGTGTGTGTGCGTGAGATATTTGCTGTCGGTGTTCTTCTCATCGTGCCTTATGTGAAATGGAACGCAACTGGGTTGGCGGAAGGAGCGGCAAGACGAGGGTAAAGATGCAAAAGGCAAAGAAGAAGGAGAGGAGGGGTTTCAAGACCTGGTCCTATTGTTATTGACAAATCCAGGTTTTGAGTAATGCCACGGCGACAGAGTGAGATTATCCGAGTCACCAAATGAGGGGAAGTCAACGCCGTGGCTGCCGTGCAAGAGATGAAGGGGGCAATCAGCCGAATAGGGTCTCCTGCATTTGGCAGGAACAGCCTCTGGATGGCACCTTCCCGTTTCCTGCGATTGGCCATTACCACCCATCCACGCCGCGTTCCTTGGACGTTGGGGTGCCATCGACCACCATCCAAGCCGTCAGCAGAACCCAAATGGACGCGTAGTGGTTGTGATTTGTCAAAGCGCAAGGGGAAAGGACATTCTAGCCTACGGTTGCCATTTAAGATATTTTAGCTTGTATAACTAGGTATGTTATTGTGAATAGCTCTAATTTGCTATTGCCCAGTACAATGTTTTATATGACTTCGCACGCGACAATTCTGAATATTATTTGCATTAAAGTCGGCAGTCATTACGGCCAGAAGCCATTCAAAGCGGGGAAAGTGGAAAATCCGGGGTAATTAGTACGGGTAACATTTGCCTCCCTTCCGTGGTGGAGCTGCATTGCCGTATCACGTCCCCGAGGGCAGGCATTGGGTGTACACCTTGTCCCCATCATTCGATTTTTATGTCCAAGTGCTTCGATAGCCAACAATTCGGGTTTTTTTTCGTGCATACTACGTAGCACAGTCTCCAGTATTATAGTGCGAGACGGCTGCCTACTTAGTAGGTAGTAGGTAAATACCCTCGGAGGTTATGCCCTGTTCGATCCTCGATGTACCCTCGACTGTGGCTCTTGACGCTAGTGTGGTTCGACAAACAATCAAAAGAAAACATTCTCTGCATTATAGACCTAGTTAGGGGATTGACAAAAGATAGTGACTGCTGGTCGAGAGAATGAGAAGAAACCTCTTTTTTTTTTTTTTAGAATCAAGTCCGCAGCTAGTATTACTATCATCCTCAAGTAAAGGAATTAGACATTTAATATATAAGCTGTACGGATACTAGAAGTATTGATCAGATAAACTTCAGCGTATGCGTGCTCACCAACATAACCGTCGAAAATAGTTGGCTTTCTTAAAGATGCAGAATGGTACATATAGTTCTACAAAAGTTCAGCTTAGACAGAATAGCAATCCCAGAATGAAAATTATAAATGGTAGCGAATGAAGCCATAATGATTAAGCTACTGACTAAAAGCCGGCCCCCCTATGGCCTACCTATGCCGTAGTCTGCGACCCAAAACTCCTGTTTAGCCGTGGTCATCCGGCATCCGACACCTTGAAGTTATTTTTTGAATGTTGCACTTCGCTCTCCTCTCACTGGGGGCGCTTTGCGTGCTCCCTTGATGTCCGTGTCCGCCGACTTCGAGTAGGGGTCGAAAACCTTCTTCTTGCCCTTTCCGTCTGCCTGTCCACTATTAGATTCCCTGTTTGAATGAAGCACCGATGCAGCCTTGCTATAGTCGAAAGGCACTGCGTCAAATTTCTTGGTCTTGTCGTCCTGCTTCTTCTTCTGCTTCTTCTGAGCTTTGCGAACCTTCTTCGCTTCTTGTCGTAGGAGTCGCTCTTCTTCAGCCTTCTTCTCCTCTGCCTTGCGAAGCTTGCGGCGAGCACTCCTGGATGCTTTTTGGGAGGGTTCATCTTCGACAGCGATGACTCCACCACCCTCTTGCATCTCCTCGTCACTATCATATTGTGATGAATCCGTGCCCTCTTCACTTGACTCGGATTCTTCAATCGCTTGCGACTTTCGCTTCTGGCCCCTCCTCAACGTAAACTCTTCGTCAGCCTCTTCAACTTCAGCATTGCCAGCTGCGCTCTCCACATTATCAGTTTGCTCAGGGACTTTGACTTCTTCGGCGGCCGTATCATGTTGAACATCTCCTTTAATCGAGCCTTGTTGTATGAATCTCTGCCAAGGGAACGGAATAAGCTCCTCCCCAGTTTTGGTTGGTCGCGTTGAAGGATCCCATTTAGAGCTGATCGGCATATCGCCAAATAACTGCGACCGAGTCAGCCTACTGACCGTGATCTCTTCATCAAGGTCCGGTAACTTTGTAGTTTGCCTGGCTGCAATAGGCATTCCATTCTTTCTCACGCTATCCGGCGCCATCGAGGTAAAGAAATGAAGCAAGCTAGGTCCACCCTTTGCCTTGGTCTCTTTAATTTGCTCCCAGATCTCATTGAAACGCGGTCGTGCTAGAGAAGCATTCAGGGGTAGCAAGCTGTGTAAGGCCTTTGCGTCCGGGGGGTTGATTCGGGCAATCTCTGTGATATCCCTGGTGCTGAGAACGTAGTTGGTACTCTCGTCCTCTTTCCTGGCGGTATTGTCTCTCCACCTCCACAAGGCTCTGAAGACAGCAAATTGTTCGCTATCGAATGCTAAGTGCGAGTTCTTGAAGATGTACCCATACCAGCCACGAGAGCCTTCACCAGTCTCTTCATCATAGCCGGGATGTTCGTAGCGGGAAAGTGATTGTTCCTTGGATTTCTCCACTGCCCGGCCAATGTAGTCTTTATTGACATCCCCTCTATCAGAGGCAGCAACAAGCTCGTTTCGTACCCGATCGTAGATGTAGAGCAGGTAGTGGGTGTCGGACCGAGCATAGTACATCATCTCCTCTGGTAGTGGGCGTATCCTCCAGTCAGCCAGTTGATACTGCTTGTCTGCATCAAAGTCGACGAACTTAGACAATAGATAGGCTAAGCTCTTGGCTGGATAGTGAAGTTGCTCGCACGCAAAGAAGGTATCGAAGAGACCATTCACATACAGTCCCAAATCTCGCTGAAGCCAAACCATGTCCATGTATGCACCATGGAAAACCTTTTGATGTGTTAGTTGTAATTTTGACTGCTCGGGCTTTGGAGACAAACCTTGACGATATTGGGATCGGTGAAAACTTGGTTCAGAACCTCAAGTTTATGGCGCCAGGGTTGTAGAGTATCTACGATCCAGTCCTTCTCTCGCGTGCTGATTTGCATGAGAGATACGAGTCCAACATAGGACCTAAAATCGTGGTGTTCCAGATCTATCGCAATCTCCTTGGCGCCCTTCAGTTCCTCCAGCATCTCCAGAATGCCCTCGTATGTGTCGACAAAAGTCGACGCGGTTGTTTCGACCGGCTGGTACATGATGGGCTCGGATTCCTTGAAGACTCGTTTCGGATATGACATACGGACAATTTCGTGTTCATAAGGATGTTGGTATCTGTGAAGCGAATATTAGTATTTGACTATCATCAGTGGTCTAAAATCGCAAATGATTCATGAAGGGTTGTTTTGAATATGGCGGACATACTGTGGTGTGCCAGCCTCATTAGGAACGACCTTGAGGCTTTCCTCCAAAGATAACTTGGCGTTTGGCTTCGACGTAAGCATCGGTTTCCATGGAGCAGGAGCAAAGTTATCAGGCTTTCGTTCGAAAAGGAGTTGAGGCTTGGTCATATTGGCGTTTCGGATAACCTTGTTCGTGGACTTGGGCTTCTTGGACTTGTTCGCCTTCGTTAATTAGCTGCATTGCTCCAAACAAGGTATATTTAACATACAGGATCAGGTAAGGTCGGCTCCTTTCTCTTGACAAGCCCTGTGTATTCATCCAAGGCTGTGTCGGCCTTCTCGAGTGATGAATCAACAACGTCAACGACGCCCCTCCAGTTCATTTCGATGTCTTCCACATCTTCAAGCTTGGGCGCCTTGACACCACACGCCTTACCGGCAGTCAGAAGAAGTTGTGTGGAGAGTTCGAGGATCCGCGACGTTCGATCTTCGAGTAGTTGGCCCACGCTAGGATTGACTGTCCGTTGGAAACTTAGGTCTTCGGCGGCGATTCGGTTCACAGTCTTAATTGTTGAAATAAGTGACTTCTGGACACTCTCCTGGAGCGACTTGAAGTCTTGAGATTGCTCCATGTTTGCGACAGGAGATGCACTTTGCGCGTGCAGTTGGTAGCTGCGCCTAATGTTGCGATGCCGTGTTGATTCCAGAAAAATTCCTAGATTTAGTTGCGCTTATCGATAAGATAATATTTCAGTCTTCTGCGCGTTACCTACCTACCTTAGTATTAAACTATGGGGTAAAATTAGTGTCTAGGTTAGTGACATGGTAGTTGCTCGAGTGAGAATGATAGCAATGGGTGAAAAGTTTCAGAATGCACTTTTATAATGGATTTAGGAGGATGTAAAAAATGTCTGATCTATTCATATGTCTCTATACACTATATATCTGAGTGAAGTAGCCGCGCTTATGTCTAATATGCTCACCTCCGTTATGTGAAAGAATAAAGACATGTCTAACTTCCACACTTCAAGTTATGGGATGTTGTCTTCGCTATGAACCTCAAATCTGGGGAGGTCAGGAAATTAAAATCCAACATTGATATACGTACTACATATTAGTGTTTTATAGTATAGTATAGTACCTTTTGCGCAGACGAAGGAGTTTTAGAATGGGAGATTCCTTCTATTTATGTTTACCTAGATGTGCAAAACGTCTGAAGCCAGCTTGAGGTGATTGATCCTAACATTGCCCACCCCCAGACCGAGACACATTATCATAGCATGCCTGTAAGTATTAAGTATTACAGATTACCAAGTAGTCCCCATAGTCGATTAGATAACACGATGAAGAAATGTTGATCGAAAAGCTGCTACAGTTTCCAGACACCCATACTTGGACCAAAGATACCTAGATATGGGTGCAATTTAGTTGCGGCTACCGGGCCGACGACTATGCAAACCTCGCCGATTTGAAACGGGCAGATGGTTGCAACTCAGTGATAAGTTTGGGTGCAGGCTCCCCCCATCAATTCTCTTACCTATTTTCGGGCTTTATCTTTGATGCTGACAGAGGTTCAGGACGTTCTGGTCCGGCCGATGAACCCCATCAAGGAAAAAACATGGCCTTGTCCTTGTTATCAATTGGTTCATTGGCCTGTGTGTAATGGTATAGCCCACTTCGTGAAAAACAGCGGCAGACAATCTAGTGGACTTAGGCTTTGTAACCTATCTGATCCATGGAACCCGGACGAAGAGTGCCCTGAATGCGTCACGTTTCCATCACTACAGCTGGCTGGGCTGGCCCCAGGGAGCAAGAAAACATCGGACCTTGGCATAGGATGTCAAAATAAACCCAGTAAACGATATTTTAAACCTATGCTAAGTTAACTAAGTCTTTTTATCATTTAGGATCAAGGTCCTGAGTTTCTTTCCTCCCCTACTAGGCTGGCTGTTAATAGAGTCACAGAATCAAGCTTGATATCACAGATGTGGAGACCCGCACGTTCTTGACCGGCTTTTGCCATTTACTGAAGTCCTTAACAATATCGAGAACGAATACTGTCCGTAATGCCCGTACAGTGGCCGATGCGATCCCGTCTCCGGAAACACCTCCGGGCAGCCCTCCGGTTACAGACCTTTAGAAGCACCAATAGGCAGATGTATAGAAGTGGAGATCCTGTTCACACCCGGACCTCTCAATTCGTTGCTGGCACTCTTCTCGTTGTTACTGTACACGAAAGCCAATGCCCCGTGGGTGATTGACAGGCGTAGGATGGTGTCGAGTGTCCCGTGGTGTTTTTCTTTGTTGATAGCGACTCAGCCCATGTAAATGCCTCCTCCCTCCACTCCATTCCCATCTTGAGGTAAACGGCCCGGATCTCGATCTCAACGAATAGAGTACAACCGGGAGGCGGAAGCTATCGGCTTGCGGGATAATACCTACTGAGGGAAAAGAAAGCATGAGACATTACATATTGCAATGAAATCAGATCAGGTATGTAGTGAGTGGAATAAAGAGGAGCACGAGAGAACAAGTTGTTGATCTCATGTTGTTGATCTCCCATGTTACTACGAATGTGCTCGAATTTGCACATGTTGAAGTGAATCGTAAGTTTGTTAGCGCACTCTCCCACTCATGAACTAAGGTTTTTATCAGAATCAGGCACAAGGTAAGGTAAATAATAAGTGTAACTGGCCAGCCTGGGTAGTACTCAGCAGGTATGTAGACTGCTGGTTGCGGGCAGGTGTCAGATGCCCCTCACTTGCCATTTCTTATGCCCCTCAGCCCCATCCATGCTTCTGGCCAGTTTCTGCGATATTCTTCTGCTGTTTTATTAGAACCTGATCTCTCCCCTCTAACTTCTCTCAACTTCTCATTCGAAGCTTGGTCTTATTGATCCTCTTTAGATCAACTCCCTCTACTGCTCTCAACAGTTGCAGACACATCTGGCTCTTGATATCAACAGAAAGTTCTTGTTCCTTCAATTATTTACCGTCTCCGCTTCCCACGCTCTTCTCCAATAAATCGACTGACCTTACGCGCAATAGCGTCATCGTTTCGCTATTCAGCAGCCCAAAGCTTCTTACACTAACTCCACTACTGGGGATCTACGCCTCTCGGCTCTAAACCAGCTGCCAGGTCAATTACCTGCCCCTCCACAATCGACAATCGATCATCGGTCATCGACCACAAAGAACCGCGACGAGGCCGACTACACTCCGACCTTTTTTCCTTTCTCAAGTTATCTTCTTTCAACTACTCAACATCCCAAATCTCCCTGTTTGAGATTATTTCTTTCAATACCGTCATCATGCCCGGTGCTGTCGATGAGAATGGCCAAGCTGCCCCAGGCCGCCTGTTGCTGCTCTCCAATCGATTGCCCATCACAATTAAGCGATCGGAAGATGGTAGCTATTCGTTTTCCATGTCTTCTGGAGG
The DNA here is from genome assembly GCF_900067095.1 of Fusarium proliferatum ET1. NCBI lineage: Eukaryota > Fungi > Ascomycota > Sordariomycetes > Hypocreales > Nectriaceae > Fusarium > Fusarium proliferatum. The sequence continues at coordinate 3,357,459 of NW_022194792.1, read as the reverse complement.
TCTTGTCACGGGTCTCAGTGGTCTTAGCAAAACCACCAGTTTCCAGTGGTATGGTTGGCCAGGTCTCGAGGTACCTGACAACGAAGTCGAGGGTATGAAGCAACGATTGAAAGACGAGTACGGCGCGCACCCGGTTTTTATCGACGATGAACTTGCCGACAGACATTACAATGGGTTCTCTAGTAAGTAGTATGATTTCGACACCACAAGAACGTGCCTGACATGATGCTTGCAGACTCGATTCTTTGGCCTCTTTTCCATTACCACCCTGGTGAGATTACATTCGACGAGTCCGCTTGGGCCGCATATCAAGAAGTCAACCGCCTCTTTGCCAAGACCGTTATCAAGGATGTGCAAGATGGTGACCTTATTTGGGTTCATGACTACCATCTGATGCTCCTCCCCCAAATGCTTCGTGAGGAGATCGGCGAATCGAAAAAGAATGTCAAGATTGGCTTCTTCCTCCATACACCATTCCCCAGCAGTGAAATTTACAGAATTCTACCTGTCAGAGAAGCACTCCTTACTGGACTTCTTGACTGCGACCTTATCGGTTTCCATACATACGACTACGCTCGTCATTTCCTTAGCAGTTGCTCCCGCATTCTCGAGTGTCCCACGACCCCCAACGGTGTCGATTGGAATGGTCGTTTTGTGACAGTTGGCGCCTTCCCTATCGGAATCGATCCCGATAACTTCGTTGAAGGGCTGAAGAAGCCAAAAGTACAAGAACGTATTGCTGCGCTCAGCCGAAAGTTCGAGGGTGTCAAGCTCGTCGTCGGAGTCGATCGCTTGGATTACATCAAGGGTGTTCCTCAGAAACTACACGCTCTTGAGGTGTTCCTGACTGAACATCCGGAATGGATTGGAAAAATCGTCCTAGTTCAGGTTGCTGTTCCTTCGCGACAAGACGTTGAAGAGTATCAGAATCTCCGTGCTGTGGTCAACGAACTGGTCGGCCGTATCAACGGAAAGTTTGGTACCATTGAGTTCATGCCCATTCACTTCCTCCACCAATCTGTCACTTTCGACGAGCTGACTGCCCTGTATGCTGTATCTGACGTCTGTTTGGTCTCATCCACTCGAGACGGTATGAACTTGGTGTCCTACGAATACATTGCGACACAACAGAAGAACCACGGCGTCATGATTTTGAGCGAATTCACAGGTGCTGCTCAATCGCTCAATGGCAGTCTCATCGTCAATCCTTGGAACACAGAAGAACTTGCCAATGCTTTACATGACGCTGTTACCATGAGCCCCGAACAACGTGAAGCCAACTACAAGAAGCTCGAACGTTATGTCTTCAAGTACACAAGTGCTTGGTGGGGTGCTAGCTTTGTCTCTGAAATGACCCGTCTTAGCACGGAGGGTTCTCAACCCAAGACCCTGCGCAACGTCTCTGGGGCTGTAATCGGACTGGAGCAGAAAGCCCAACAGGCTGTCGCTGATCTTGAGAAGAAGGCCGAGGAACTATTAACAATTGACGAGAAGAAGGAAGCCAATTCGCAGACAGAGCCTTCTCAATAAAAACGATCTCGTAGCAGGGAAGGACATTGTTGTGCAAGAACGAGTTCACGGTTTGGGCAAGCGGTCATGATTTAGGTCTCATTAAAAACTGTTTTTCTTTTGCTGTAATAAAAAACATCATGATGAAGTCATCGGCCTTGTTTATGAGTGTGTAGATTGCGTTTTGATGTTCATTCAGATATGAGTTCTTGCCATTGAATCATGTGTGCATATGTAAAAAGTCAATTGGACTCTTTCTATTTCTGCCCATGGTAACCTAAAATATCAATGCCGAGGGCAAATGTAAGCTACCACAGGCCCGAAGATGATAGAGTGCATTGATTGCGATGCAAATACATCAGCAGATGGTATCTAAACAAAAAGAGAGCAGACAGGTTACGAAACCCATGCTTTACAAATTCCAAAGTCCACCAAAACTCCGTCTCGGATCTCATCATGAAGTCGGAACACTTCAAAGTATTCCGACTTCAAAGTACTGCCCTAATTTGTCGAATCAACCGCAATTGCGCAAGTGACAATCTCTTCCACTCAATAAGGTGCATTGACAATGTCGTCCTTTCCAAGTTTGTATCGGCCACTGTCTCGAGTCCCGATGCGTCCAGAACCTCGACGCGAATCACTCAGTCGAACGTTACCAATGATGCTCTCGCGGGTGGGTTTCCTTAGGCTTTGTTTTGCAACCATGTTTACTTCGTTGGGCAAAGCAACAATGACGTTCTTGTCCGAGCCGTATTTGAAGTCGTCAGCTTTGACCTCTTCTTCATAACGCTTAATCTTGTAAGCTGCCTTCATACCCCGAAGGATTCGCTTTAGGTTCCATTCGATGATGTAGGGACCAGTTGCAGTGATGATACTTGTCTCCTCTGCGCCCTCTCCAGTATTGAATTTGGCAGGAGTAAAATCAACGGGTTTCCCAGTCTCGTGGTAGAACTGGGCGACATGCTCAGGGGTAAGGGCGAGTCGTCGAGGATGCGGCTTGTCATTGGCAGCGAAAGGCTTCTCGAAACCAAGCTTACCCTCGTTCTTTCCAGACTTCTGTTGGGCGTCAACAAGCAGGATGTAGTTCTTAGTTGTTCCCAAGATCCACCGGCCATCGGCAGAAACGTCAATACCAGTGATGGGGTCACCAAGAGCAGGAAGCTGTGTCTTGGCTCGAATGCCGAGCCGGTCAAAGAGACGAATGTCACCCTTATTACTTGCAACAGCAATGTAGCCCTTTTCAGTAGTTGCGAGGGCAGAGAAGTCGTTCTTCGAGGCATATTGCTTCATATCGGCATCAACAAGCTTGTTACCGGATAGACGGGGATCAACTCGGTAAAGAGCATTGTTTGAGACGCCCAAGAAGGTCTGTTCAGAGGTCATCTGCGCAAACTTGTTCTCGGGGGCAAATGTGACAACGGGGATGTCATCGTGAACGTTCCACTCATCCACAACCTTTCCATACTCAAGGTCCATACGGTAGAGCTTGTTGGGGTCAATCTCATTCTGTAAGATGAGATCTCGATCCTCGCTGTGCAGCATGACTTTCTTCGGGTTCATGAGTTTGCCTGAAGGAGTTGTGACTTTGGAAATATTCGTGGAGAATTCGAGGTGATTGTTGGGTGTATGTTTGAATACACCAATCTTGGAGCCGCGAACGACGAATGAGCGGTCATGCTTGTAACCAACAGCCAGTTGCGAGTTGACCTCACCATCAGCGTTCTTGGGGAAGCTGCTATCGTTCTCCTCATCTGTGTCGTACTCCTCCTCTTGCGCGCGATCATCCTCTAGCTCTTCTTCTTCTTCCTCTTCCTCCTCCTCCTCCTCCTCAGTGGAAGGCGCATCTTCCATCGTTAGATCGCCAAATGCGTCAAGAACATATTCGCGTTCTTTGTCTTGCATCTTCGTCCACTTGGTCTCGTTCAGCTTCTCCCAAATGGCTTGCATAATCGCTTCTTGAAACTTTTCCAAGGTGGGCTGATCCTTAAATCTGAGAAGCCATGATCGCGCAGTTCCATCACTACTGAAATGATTGAAGACGAAAGAGAGATATTCAAAATCAAAGACAGGGTTGAAGTCAGCGACGACAGGAGTACCCAGATACGCCTTTTCGTTCGACTCGATCTGGAGCCAGTATTCCCATTTTCCAACTTCTGAGACTTGAGCAATTATGGAATCATCAACGAGAGCGAAATGACCGGGCTGAGGGTCAAAAACATGGAGTTCAGCCACAACAGCGGCATATATATCCAGAGGCTCGGGAGGGTTGCTAGCGTCCGGACCAGTCAAGACTGGGGCTTCGATTTCCTGTTCGGGCACGAAGGCAGGCTCACGCTTAGCAGCGGAATTTGCTTGGGTCTTAGATAACATATCGTCGACAGATTCGATAGATCGAGCCAACGTTGGGCTATGCAGGGGACTAGCAGGCGGTATCGGGTCCTCTTCCTCGAATTCGAACTGCTGAAGGTCGGAGGCTGTTGCTGTAGAGTGCGACTTGCGATACTTGCGCTCGTATTGGCACTGCTGAGCAACTTGCACAAACTGCTGCACCTGAGATGTTGTAACAGAAGGGTCACAAACGAACTGGAAGAGGTCACCGGTATCACCGCTTAAATCCTTCCAAGCAAGAACTTTGTCACCACTCTCGCGAATCTCAGAACGGAAAAATAGAGCCTCGTCGAGTAGGAAGGTCTTCTCGTCTTTCTCAGATGCGAGGGCGTCGATTTCGGCGTCTTCACCCTCTTCTTCGGCAAGAAGCTCTGCCTCACCTTCTTCAAAGACGCGTTGAACAACAAGCTGATACTGGAACTCCTGATTTGTGCGTCGGATGCGGATAGCGGAGTCTCGAAAAATGAGTTCGGAATAGCCCTTGGGAGATAAAGGTCGAACAAGGTAGAGCTGTCCCTGTGGAAGCTCGATCAGTGCCTCCTGCGTGCTTGAACCGAATATCAGTTTGCCGACTTGAGAACGATAGTGTTAGTGGACTTGCACGAGTGTGAAAGCGGCGCGTCAGAAGGGGGAAGATGCAGAAGTGGCGGGAGAGATAAGGCACAAAGAAGCGAGGCTGTTCCTCTTTATGCTCAAGATGTAGATGTTGGTTGTAAGGTGGGAGCAGGGATGATGCGGGGCAGTAACTTACTTCCTCGTAAGGCGAACATGCTGACCCTTGGCTTTCGATAGAGGAAAGAATCGGGCAAAGAGAGAAAGAAAGTGTGTGATGCGACACTTGCACGGTTGGAGTTATTGTTGTAGGCGCTGAATCAGGGAGTCGTGGGGAGTATTTCTCTAAGGTTAGGTAGGATGGAAGATTAGAAAAGGAGGAAGGTGAAAGTTGGCGATGCTGTCGGTGCACGACAAACAAATAAAAAAGCTGTGACGTGACAAGACACCAGAGCAGAAACAGGCAGAACCAGGCCAAGAACCTTCCCATTCACTCACAAAGGCACCTTAGGTATTTCTTTAGGTAAGTCCCGCGTTGTCTAGCTTGTGACAGCGAAAAGGAAATAGGAAAAGGCGGCCGGGATTGACTGGACCAACAGCTTAGGCAGGATCAAGCTTGAGCGTGCAAGGAGGACGAGTGCGTCATAACATGGAGGAAGTACCTAATGTATGAGAAAAAGGCCGTGACTGCCTCCCGCCTTTTCTTTGTGTACTTTGAAGAAACCTGGGTTGGAGGGGTGAAGAAGGAGGGGTCATTGGATGTTTGCCACAACTGACGTGCGCCACTGAGGCTAGTGGACCAGGGTATCTGGAACTATTACAGCTTACTAGGTACCTCACAAGGAGGATTAGGAGGAGATTGATTGGCTTGGGGGAAGAGAAAGCTTTAGAACTCTCCATTCTGAGCTAAAAAGAAAAAGAGCCTAGGGATGTTCAGTATGAATTTAGGGGGCCTTGGGATTAGCTATCTCTGACATCGTGTTTTGTTTTGTTCTTAAAAATATCAAGATGCTTTATCAAGTTACTTCACATAAATGACCACATAAACACAGATACTTGAACTGCGATTCACGACAATGTTAATTAGGTAGCTACGCTAACTGCTAGTAATACTAGTGACACATATCTTGATTTAATATCGCCAAACGCATAACAATAGTTTAATGGAATTTCCCTTATGTGCTTCCAGCCATTTTCCTCGGATGGTGAATTCATTCTGGCACGTAGATCTCCAACGATGATAAGGCGAATGTATATATCCTAGATTTGATCAAAGTTCACTTCCAGCCTGAACACGAATGCCTCCCTCCTCTTCGTCATCGGCTTCATATCCCTCCCATTCAGTAGGTGGTTCCGGGCGAGAAATACCAGCAAATTTATCTACAGCCAACCGGGCCACATTCTTACCCATCAAAGCACTGGTTTCCATACATGACACGAAGCTCTCAATACCAGACGTGTAGTATACGCCCTCACCGATAACAGGGTCCTCAAATGTGACACGAGGGAGCTCAATGGGGTAAGAGTTGAACCAGTGAGAATGATACCAAGAGATGGGATTGGATGTATTTGCATCATCCTGTAACTTTCCAGAAATCACAGAATCTGGGATATCAGTGCCCAAAAGACGCGTAAGGAAATCAGCAGTGATGGGTGTGGGCGAGAAGATCTTATAGACACGCTCCTTCTGATATGTCTTAGGGTTGACGAGATATTTCAATGTGCTGACAGAGTAGAAGCCAGTACGACCGACCCCCTCAGCCCCTTTTCTTGGTTCTTCGTCTTCACCAAGAGTAGTGTAGACAGTAGCGGGCGCTTTGCTTCCGGCATTCAAGCCAAAGAATTCGGGACTAAGCTCCAATGGTGATGTAAAGAGTGTAACGTGCAGTTTGGTATAGGGGATCTCATCGATTTTGCGATCGAGAACACCCTCTCCAGCTTTTATGTTACTGAACTGCCAGGGGTTGGCGATGATGACGTTATCAAACTCGACACCATATTCTTTCGAAGTGCCGTCCTTTGAGCTGGCATCTTTCGTTGTGATGACATACACTGGCGAAGATGACCGCGTTTTCTTTTGGACTTTTTCGATTGAAGCCACGGTCGTGTTGCGTGAGATAGAAGCGCCGCTATCTATCACCATATGCTCAAAGATACGCCAGTTGCCGCTGTCCACAGACATCGCGTTGTCGGTTGCCAAAGAAACCTATCGTAGTTAGGCAAGAAGCGTGCAAAGGATCCAAAGGATCATATTTTCCACTCACTAGAGTCTCCAGACCGTGAATATGTGCCAGGTTTGAAGCATAGTTGACACGTGTCCCAACCTGTAAGATCTCACGGGCGAAACGAGGATCGATTTCCTGTCCAGTCAGTCATCACTTGTTTACAATTGAAGAGTTTGAACTTACGTTTTGCTTTAACATCTGCTCTCCCGTTATACTTGTAATGTCATTCCATCCCAACTGTTCGGCTCTCCGAGTGAGCGACTTGAAAGGAAAGTAAGGGGCTTCGTATAACTTAAGGAAATGTTTGACCATGGCATCCACGATTTGTTTAGACCTGTAGGGTGCGAGCCCATATCTCCAGAACATCTTGGCCAGATCCCACCATGCCCAAGACCCCTCGGTCGTCTGAAACACGAACTCATAGCCATCCCATATAACAGTCATATCATCCTTTTCGAGACGGTGGGGCTCGCTCACTGGGAGATGGTAGCGTTCACTGGCGTTGGCAAGAATATGATTGGCGCCAACAAAGATAGACGCGCCGAGCTCGATGGGCACAGAAGGGTCATCATATGCAGGGACTGTCAATGTACGGCCTCCGATGCGATCCGTCTTTTCAAAGATGGTGATATTAATAGCAATGTCCTCTTCTATAGCATATTGCCACAGATGGAAGGCTGCTGACGACCCAGCTGCTCCGGCCCCTACACTCCAAGTTAGTACATAGCAATCCTGATATAGGGATTGACCGGCAATATCGTGAGGGAATGCATGTAGCACTTGGGGTTCGTGTTTGAATCATGTCTCTAAAATACCGAAATCAAGTACGGACCAATGATGGCAACGTTGTGAACATCTTCTGCTCTACACAGGACACTTGCGAAGGCGCTGAGCAGAGCCAAAGGTAGCATGCTGGTTAAATACATTATGTTTCACGACAATGAGATGAAGGTGTAGAATCCAGGTCGCCTCGTGCATTCCGATGGGAGAAATCGAATGATGACCCGAGTGAGACGTGAGCGTCCATTCACGTGACACATAACTCGTTGGCTCCAGGCAAGGACAGAAACAATGTGCCCAGACAACTCTAAATCCGTGTGAAAATAAGGAATATGATGTCTAGTCCCATATACAAAGGAAAGAGGACCGTTGTTGATTAAGTTGGCAGCTCGAGCAACCATATGGTTTCGAAGTCTGGTTTTCGTAGATCATATATGGATGGATCGTTCATAAGCCAAGGCGCGCTGTCAGTACCAGCGCGCGGCTGAAAACAATCAGCGTTCATAAAGAGGTACCATGCAACGGCGACCAAGACAACAGAATTGTGTTTCAACAATAAATTTGGTATCTCAATGTGACACTAAGTTCCCTAGTGATTCATCCTTGTGAAATTCAGAAAATAATTCATACCCAGGCCCACGCCATTTTGCGCAACCCTTCATCTCGTAACAAATATTATCCAGGGAATCATTATCCATCCTCATAAACGCCAAGCTAAATGCAAAATGCAAAATAATGCAACCATCCTTTGTAAACAGAGACTGAAGGTCAAGAATGTCACACAAGGCTGTACACAAAATCTTTTTTTCACCTTCCATATTCGTGAAATCCGTAACCCCTAATCAAGTCGTGAAGTATGAAATGTGTAAGAAGTAGACTGAAGTAATAGGTAATGTTTAAGCGCTTTCTTTGCTGCTGCTGTAACCACTTTCGATCGCCCCAGCAGTATCAACAGAAGTCTCATCATGTGAAAGCGCCGGGTTGGCGCTATTACTCTTGCTTGCACCCCGAGCAGTGCCAGCAGCCGCAGCAGCGCTACTGGTACGGCGTGCGGCTTGCCGTGGCCGATTTGGCAATGCCTTTGGGTCTCGATTGATGTCATAAATATTCTGATTTGGTGAATCATCAGGTTCATCACCTTCTTCGTCACCACTGCTAAGATCAACGCCATCAGGGTATCCATCTGAACGGCGTTGTGCTGTTTGTTGGCCAACAAGATCTCTTAAGGACGAGGACATGTCGAGATCGTCTGAATCATCATAATCGTCATCGGCTGTGGACTCGGTAGGACTGAACGGCGGAAAGAAGATTGCAGGGGGAGGCAGCGAAACTGGCGCCAGCCGCTTGATACGGCCTGACATGTATTCGATCTCAATGGGAAGAGAGTGCGTAGCAGGAAGCGATTTTGAAGCTCCTAAGTCCGGTGAGGACGTTGACATGGTCGCCAATCGCCGAATGATACTATCCGTGTTTTCACTAAACCTTCTACCGCCAACTTGTTGTAACGCAGACAAATCGTCTTGCTTAGGTCGCTTGGTTGAAACAACAACCATGAAATGGTCTTCGGGTAAAACTCCTCCTAAGCCGCAAGGCTCAAGGGGGAAATGCTGCATGTACTGTGCATTATCAGACCACGTGAAGTCCAGATCGACCTCGCTCAAATCGTCGGCATCGTCCGTCAGGCTGGGTGGATCTTCACTATCGACATCCATCGCTGTACTTTGCTGACTAGACAAGAGCCCACGATCGGTCAACGGCCGATAGTTGATGAAAGAACCAGAATCTGTTCTTCTGAGAGGTGATGGGGGGATCTTGAAGTTATCTTGGTCTGTCTGAGTCTGACCAGCAGCGCGCATCTGCGTCGTTGGCGACATATCTCCGGGATCTCCAGATAGATCCGTGCAAAATAGAGCACCGCTATAGTAGATGATAGCACCATCATGGCGGCGCTTCCTGCGGCTGGAGACCCCTGAGCCACTCAGTCCCCATCTCGATTCACCGATATTACTTTCCTCTGGAGGGCCAAAGGAAGAGACGGTTTCATCGAGTGATGTTTGGCCACCCGATGAATCCTGCTGAGCGAACAAGGGCTTGTAATGGAAGCTTTCAGATGGAGCACAAAGTTGCGGGTCAAACTTCAAGCCATTCTTGCTTGAGCTTCCAGACTGGAACTCGTCCCCTGTGGAACGTCCAGTTTTCTGACGCTTGCGCTTATTTTCCATTCCATCCTCAGTATCGTCTGTAGATGGACTCTTTTGAGAATTATATCCAGAACTGTCACTGCTGAATCTTGTTCCCTCCGTTCCACCCCGCCATCGAATCTTTCGGCCATCAGGCGACAGCTGAAATTTTGTGCTTATTCCTGAAACAGCTGAGCGGACAAAGTCGGGCGTCACATTAATCATGTGAAGTTGAGCCAAATTGCACAACAAATTCAGATAAACCCATCCCTCTGCATCGGGGTGCACATCCTGGCTATGTTGTTCGGCTAGCAGCTCTGGAGGTACCAAGCCTAGGTGGCGAATATAGTCCATGTTGTCGGCTGGAACCTGAGTACGGTCAGGGTCCAAATCAAGAGGCCGTGTGGGCCGCTGTTCGGGTACGGTCGTCATAGGAGGAGAAGGGTTTGTGCCTGACCCTGTACTATTGCCATTACCGCCGGACTCTGTATTGTCGCCATTGGAATTGGAGGCAGATGCATTGTCAGCGGATCGACTCTTTTTACCAGTGTGACCAGATTGCTGCTCAAGAGGAAGAATTCGAGCTTCTCTCGTAGGCTCTTTGCCACTGGTATGTAAGGCTGGTGGTTCGTGGATAGAATTTGACGTGTTTGAGACAGTGGGCTGTGTCTCGGCGACAACTGGTGCTAGGGCTGCAGAACTTCCATTGGGCAACATGGGCTGCTTCTTCACCACATGGCGCCCACCAATCTTGCCTGTGAATAATTGTTCAAGTCGGCGAACAACAAGCTTCTTTCTCTCTTTCTCCGTCATAATCATGTGTCTCGGGTACAACCCTTCAGGGATATCACGGAGGTAACTTTCAACCGCCTCAGACGACTTGGCCTGGGAGCCCATGCTAGGACGGCTCACAGACGTTCCCGAGTTGGCGCCGGTTGACATAGAGGCGTATGCAGAGTCAGCTGGGCGAAAATTTGATCCCGAAGATGATGAGGCATGTTTCGATCCAGATCCAGAATACATATTTTCGCGAGTAGCGTGTCGGGAATTCTTTTTCTGTCTTGATGACGCGTTGGGAGACCCCTCAAGACTTGCAGCGAAATCTCGGAGTGTCGCCTCCAACTCTCTCTTCTTCTTCTTTGGCAGTCCATGAACCTTGATTTCGAAGAGCTTCTCCTTTCGGAGCATATCGGGACCGGTGTTCTTGTATCGCTTAAGCTCTTCCCTCAGCTTTTGTATCTCTACCGTGAGATCATCAATGACACTTCTGTAATCGTCTGCGCTGCTGCTGTGTGCCGCGGCGAGTTTAGGGGGACCAAGTTGGTGATTGTAGTACATCTTCTCTTCATTCGAAGAATCGGACTCTTTTTGAAAGAAAGGGGGGTCAACTGCCAACTCAATCAGTCTCCTACTTGATTCAATTTTGAAATCTGGCTCTTACCTTCCATAACGTTGCTGTCGAAAGTTGCCGTTGGGTTTTGATTTGACTGGTCAAACCATGTGTTGGGATCGCTATGGCCAGTCTCATGACTATCGCCCGATGAGTTTCGTCGAGGTGATCCTGTCTTAGTTGGCTTGATAGCAGGTCCTGAGCCCTGGCCGGCGTTGATTGATGCATCTTGTGCTAATCGGTGATGGCGCAGGGTGACAGAATTCGCGGGAGAGGTGCGCCGAGGTAGAGGATGGCCGGTCTTGGACGAAGACGGCGGAGGTTGCGTTCCGTGGGAGGTGCTTTCGTTAAGTGGCATTGTCTTTCATAAAATTGATCGATGGCTTAGCATTTCCAGAACTGTGAAGTAGCAAGCATATCGTGAAAAAAATAGTCGCCGAGAAGGGTCCTGGTATAGACCTAAGGGTCCGACGATCTGTGACGTAGGGCCTGGAAGCACCTTTGGGCTGAGAGCCTGAACGTCAGGGGTATCATTAGCACAATCCATAGGGTTACGAAGCAGCTGGATGATGGAGGGTACGAGGAATGAAGGTTCTCACAGACGACAGAGACGAGCTCCTATTGGCTGCGGAGTAAGGACCGATCGATCGATCGAGACTTCATCGCCAAATGACGAAAGATGATGAGACGCGGGTTACACTGTCTCAGGAGGGGAAAATACCGGGTGTTTCTGGGACACTCACCGTTTCCAAAAACCACTTCAAGGCAATTGGATCGTTCTTAGGTATTCCTCTGTCAAATCTCTAAAGTTCTCCGGTTCAACACGTTGATTGATGGTTTTCCGAAAAGCGTCGTTGTATGTTCGTGGGTGGTATGAGTTGGCGCGAATCAGAACTTATCTCCACAGTCAAGCCGAGCCACGAACAAAGGTTGCATCCACCCAAAAAAGAGTCGCAGTCGTTCAGTGGTAGTGATCTTTGGTCGCAACGAGGAAACTCTTGGAAGCTTGACTTATTCGCTACCGTAGAGAAATCGTTCGATGTGCCAATCCTCGTCGATGCCCCAATATGGTTCGGACTCAGTTTGCAATAATGCAACACCTTGTGATTTACTACTTCTTGTAGTTTGCTGATTGATTGTCAATTCAGATCGTTGTGCGAGTTACTGAAGTCGGTGGCTCGAAGGAGCGTTGGCGTGAAGTGTTGGTACGGAATGCTGGTCAAGTAAAAAGCGGCTTCTTCGAGTGTCGTGTGGTGAATACAGGAAGCCTATGCGGTGCAGAAATAACAAAGATATTACAGCTTCAAGGGCTGAAATGTGTTGGAAGGAAGAAAGAGCAAGTGGTGGAATAGTATTCCAACTGTCGATATATGAGTAGACCAGGGTGGCACCAAGGTGGCACTGAAGCTGATGGGTGTGAAGAAGCTGGACTTAGGAGAAGCGCCTGCTTACTACCGTTCCACGGAGCTGAGGAGGCAGGGACGGTCTGGGAGAGTGGACGGGATTGGGGTTGGTGTCCAAGCTGAGCCTGATGAGCTCAGGAGTCAAGTTAAGTTCAAGAAACAAGAAGAGTAAACAAGCCACAAGCCGGAAAACCTGTCCTAGAAGGATACTTAACAGGAGGAATCTTATGAAGGCTGAAGGCCGATGGCGAGTCTGGGGGGCAAATTCGAGACAGTGGCAGTGGGCAGTGGGAAGAGGGCATTCAGGGCCTCCACAAGATGCAGAAGAGTTTTGTCCTTCACTCTGGTGCAGTACCTAGAGACAGCGAGGTACATACTATCCATGCGCATCCGCCAGGGCAGCCGAGTGCCGGAGCGCGGCGGTGGCACTCATTCACAATAGGTACGGGCAATACAAGGCGAAGGCGGCGAGGGGGAAAGGCTGGGTTGAGCGAGGATGCCAGGTTTGGACGAGGATGCAAGAGCTAGAATGGTAGATCGAGCCCTTATTGCTCCGATTTCCAAGTCGTTGGAGAAGCATAGAGATCAGAGACCATCGGACCCAGAAAAAGCCAAAAGCAGGGACCTCCTCTAACGGGCTCAACTAGCGCCTCGGTGCACGACTAGATGGTGTGGACCTCTAATTCGTTCACCCCTTTTGTCAGTGGCCACGTCCAACCTACTCATGTTTTTATTCCGTGACCCGCTAGGGACTAGGTTCATATCAGGGCAGACTTTCAGGGTCGTTGTTGGATTTTATTACGATCACACCCCTTTGACTTGTCACCTCCGTCGCCTCGCTCACGCCCCAACTTTGTCTGAGTGCGGGGGCTAGAAGAGCATATCTTGACCAATGGTGAATCAGCTTGCTGGATGAAAGAAAAGTGAGGTCCATTGTCGTCCACAATTTCCATTAAGCGAGTTGCCCTGTTTTCTTTCACCCTCTGTGTTAAAGCTGCCTGATGATCTTGGTTTCTGTCTGTCATCGGTCCTGGCTTGACCAAGGACAATTTGGTTTGGAGGCTTCCAGACTTCCGCCGAGTGCTAAATAGGGCCTTGCACTGTGCATTTGCCGGATGCTTTCCATTTACCGAACTGACTATCAGCTCACATGTTTTCTCCCAAATCGCTGCAGTCTCTTGGAAACTCGCCAAATCCCCTGATGTCTTATTGACTTCGAATTATAAAGGGCCACATTGTTCTGGTTAAGATACCATCAAAAGAACCGGCGGTTATGAACGCCAACACAGTCCGAGTCAGCGAAAGCAGGACACTATAGAAAGTCAAGGAAAATGGGCTGTGGTGGTTGCTAGATACCCACTATATACCCGAAACTCAGCTCTGTCAGGAAAATGATCTCCAGTCATCTCAAACACAAACAACCCCGATACGATGTTAAAAGGAAAACATCTGCAATCGCCGTTTTATGTTGCTATCTTTCAACTTTTGCTTATCTGACCCGTGAGCAAGTATTCCGCACTTGCTCACCTTAGCATCTTACGATACTCTCTCTGCCTCTTGTGATGTGTGGGATATCCTGACACAAATCACCGGGAACCGGACTAACGGTGTTTCTAGCTGGAGACCACGCGTACCTAATCCCTGGCAGGCCCATGCACGTCCCAAAACCCTTTCCAAGTTTTTGATATTCAATTTCGTGATGTCTCTGCATACCAAGTAGTACTTCCCTGTTGCAGGTTACAGTAAGCTAACATACTCAGAGTAGCGATTGTGGCCTTTTCCAGCGTGTAATATGACACGATGTGGTCTGGCCAAATCCCCTAGAAACCTGTCATTGACTACCCAACTGAGGCTCTGGTTTGCAGATCATTTGCCATGTGACGTCGATCCGTCATCCGATTGAGGAAATCCAGGGTCCTTGCAAGGTCAAGTCCCCTGAGCGCTTAGAACATTTCGAATGGTTTCTATAGACAGAAATCTCGATTCCTTGTTTTCGCCCAAAACTTAGTACGTAGAGGGTGACGGATTGAAACAAGAAGTAATGCCATGTATTTAAGGTTTCTAACGGATTTTCTGAAGAAAGTCACGAGACTGACTGGACTATGTCAACCGTCCAATCACGACGGTTCTCCGTCCACTCCTAAGTTCATGGTGTTCTTGATGGACAGGGGCAAGTTCCTACAACACCAAAAATGTATCTCCAATTAGATGCACACCTCAAACCCGATTCTCCGTGGCAATAGGATATGCGAAACTTTGAGATGCGAATCGAATTCTCAAAATCTGCAAAAATTCCTGTCTCAAATGGCAATTCACACCCCTATCTCACATTGCCACATCTCTTTCGGATGTAAGCGACCGAATACGTTCTGATTGGGTAAATTGGCGCTTCAACCTTCTCGATCTCGAGGAAGCGCAGTTATAGCTAGGATCGAGCTCCACGGAACGACCCTTCGTGCAGCTGGATCGCGGGCAGGCTTGAGCAAAGATGGCTTGGGTCCATCAACATCACCCAATCCCTTGTTTCGCTTGGGAGGTTGATTTCTTGCACAAGTGTCGATTAACGTCCCTGAAAAGAGAAATCTAGAGGCACCCTCTTAATTGGAGTTTGGCTCACTCCTTACGCCAAAATGCGATCCCAGATGATGGGGATTTGAACAATCTCCATGTTGATCACCCGTTCATTGTCGGCGCCGCTCCCCCTTGGATCTAGAATAGGTGAACGTGTTGATGAATGGTGGATTCGTTCGAGACCATCGTCAGGGACGAACCTGTAGGCGAAGTGTCGTGGCTCTTCGGTATGAAGGAAGGATTGCGAGATGAAACGCAGATCTTGATTGTTGTACTTGGGATCTTGTCTTATCTCAGGTCAATCACTTTATTGCACTGTACAATCGAAAGATCACGAAACCCTTACTTTACCATCATTGCCAGGCACAAACAGCCTAGGCCCCTGGCCACTTTCAACATCTATCGGGACGACCCATGGGTTTGATCTCTAGGCATTACAGATTTGCACGCGATCTGTGAAACATCCTGGCCACTTGCAACGGATGGATGAGCTTCCGTGTTCGTCTTCATGACTAGGTAGTCTTTGCAGTATGAACCAGTTTACAGCGCACAGCACAGAAGCGTGATTACAGATTGTTGTATCACAAGTGCGGCCGTCGTCACAATCAATTACTCAAGCCTTGCGTCTTCATGTCATACATATGCACGAGCCACTGTGGTTGAGAGGCAAGGCACGTGTGTTTCTGCTTCTTTGGACTATTCACCACTTACGATAGGTCTAACCTAGGATTCGGTTGAAGGCCTCGAGTCTATGGCTGTTGCTTATTTCCGCTCGATCTTCGGGACCTTGCCATTCCCCCACGATCGTCACCAGAATTGGTACGTACACCAACAAGCCAGGAAAGCACAGCCGGACCCTCCCTCTCTTGGCTCCCGCATCAAATCTAGATGCGTGAGCTAAAGGCTAACTCGCCCTTTTGGGGGACCCTTGGTTGCCGGAGCGGGACCTCCGGCGTCCCTTGACCTCTTAGGATGTTTTAAGGATGCTGTTTGAGTGTCCCTATCAGATATCTGCTGTTTGAAGCCCTCGGGGGGGCAAGAAAACAGCGAACCTTGCTGTGAGGTGTCAAAATAAATTTAGCAAAAGTTATTCCTAAGCTCAGGCTATATTACCTAAGTCTTCTTGTCATTCATGATCGAGGACCTGTGTTTTCTTCCCTCCCCTAGGAAGCCACATATAACCCCTGGATGATCGTCGAATTGAGATGAAGTGATTGATTAGATAGAAGAGCATGTGGCTTGGAAGGTTGCACAGATCTGAAGCACTGTGGATTCCGGTCGCCCAGGATGCGGGAGTGATCTGACTCCTTGGTACGTGACACCAGACTCGAACACACCATTGGCTAAACAGCTTTTGGTGTAAGTTGAGCCTCCTAGCCTCCATAGGATTGTGAAGTTGCTCCAGTTGATATGCTTCTGATGACCCACCATCACGGTTCCAGCTCCTTTCACTCATCCAATCTGAGGAAGTCAGGTATTATCTCAATACTCGACCTTGATCTCGTTTCACTGCCACTTTCCTCATACTTTCGGAGACAGTCCCTCGGAAACCATGTTCCCACAACAGACGAAAGTGGTGTTCTGCATGGGAATACTACCTATTTATTGGGCTTCTGTGATAGGAACCGGGGTGCCCCCCTCAGCCTGTTTGTATCCATCCGGCGACCTGGCCCTAAAGACTCTGGTCCAGTATTCACCACGGCAGACTACAGTTCGCTAGTTTTGGTTCTCGCATCAGCTTCACAGGGGACTTTTTAACAGCCTCTCCTTGTTCGTTGGATCGAATGAACTATGTACAACTGATTCGGCTTGATGTTGCCACCCTAACTGCCCGGAGCAAGCAATGGCATGTCTTGCTCATATCGGTCTTGGGCTAAGTTAATCGTATCTATACGATATGATATAGCGGTAAAGATCTAGCGCGTTACGATGAATTCAATTTTTGTTTCTTTTTCAACCCCTATTCACTGTCGTCAATTTCGAACGACCCAGACTTAATTCGGTTTTTGTTATTTCATATGAATTGACCCACGAAATGAATCCCGACAATACTCACACTGCCGGTGTATCATCCCTATCTGATGGGACAATTATGTGTAGCTGATATGGGATGTCCATTTTTCAGGAAAGGGCATTGTTGGTTTCTAAATTGAGAGATCACTAGCCACCTACTCTGAATTTCCATTTCACATACCGACCTTCACGTTAGAAGAGATTTCGTTAGAATTATCTTGATAGGAATTTACTAGCCAGTATAGGGTGGACTGGTTGTTGTAGTGCTTCGTTGTCGTTGTCTTTGTGTAGTTTAGGTACAGGAAACAAGCAGAAGCGATGCACTGGCCTACTCATCGGTGCCTTGATCTGCCCCTTCAGAAATTGGTATTATCAATCGATTCCGTCGACGGCCTTATACCTAGCGGACCAATTCCCTTAGACATTTGTCTGATACAGGCAGGAAATTGAGAGGCAGTGTTGTTCGTCTCTATTACTGGTCGTTTTACTATTCTAGGATTACGACTCTATGTCTATGCAGCCGAGCATAACTTCTAACCCTTCCGCCCTCAACTCCAGAGTCATCGCATCGACTCACGCGCAACAATAACCAACAACCCACAAATCGCTAATGCCACACCCACTACTGCTACACCATCCCGAAGGACCCTTGTTTTAGATACGTGCTCTCGTCATCGTCATAAACATTAAGCTTTTTGGAGAAGAGACTTGCCAGTCATCTCCTCGGGTTGAGGTAGACCCATGGCAGCAAGCACGGTAGGGGCAACATCACCGAGGACACCCTCATCGGTCTTCTTGAGACTCCAGCCCTCGGGGTAGTTGGCCATGAGAAGGGGCACCTTGTTTGTAGTATGGCTAGTCTTGGGCTTGCCGTCAGGGAATTTCATTTCCTCAGCATTGCCGTGATCGGCTGTGATGAAGAGGACGTAGCCCTCCTTCTTGCAGCCCTCAAGAATCTTGCCAATGGCCTTGTCGGTGGCCTCACAGCCGATGACAGCAGCGTCATAGACACCAGTATGACCAACCATGTCAGGAGGGGCAAAGTTATTCATGACGAAGGGGAATTTCTGCTCACCCAGGCGCTTGACAACCTGGTCGGCGACACCATCGGCAGACATCTCAGGTGCAAGATCGTAGGTAGCGACAGACTTGTTGGAGGGGACGAGATCCTGGGACTGATCACGGGTTTCGAGAGGGAAGACCTTCTCAACACCGCCATTGAAGAAAAAGGTGACGTGAGCATACTTCTCGGTCTCAGCGATATGGACCTGCTCAACGTTTTGCTTGCCCAACCACTCGGCGAGGACGTTACCCATGTGCTGGGGCCTGAAAGCAACCTCGAAGGGGTAGTCACCCTTGTATTGAGTCATGGTGACAAGGGGCTTGATCTTGGGGTACTTGAAGTCGGGAAGAGGAGATCGATCAACATCGCCCAGAAGCTGGGTGATCTGGCGGACACGGTCGGATCGATAATTGAAGAAGAAGACGGTATCGTCATCTGTGCTGCTGTTAGGGGTTGTGTTTGAAATGCAACTAATTGAAACTGAACTTACCCTTGATGCGGCGCTCATCGCCACCAACAATGATGGGAGTGAGGAACTCATCCCTATCAAGATCACCACCGCGCTGATATCGAGCCTTGACGGTAGCAACGGGGTCCTCAGAGGCCTCACCCTCACCGAGGACGAGACCCTTAAGGGCGATCTCGAGGCGGTCCCAACGCTTATCGCGGTCCATGGCGAAGTATCGGCCAACAACGGTACCGATCTCACCGATGCCAATCTCCTTGGCAGTGTCGACAAGTTCCTGCATATAGCCGGCGCCGGACTTGGGGTCGGTGTCACGGCCATCGCCGAAGAAGTGGATGAAGACCTTGGGCACGCCATACTCCTTGGCAGCCTTGAGGAGGGCGTAGAGGTGGGTTTGCTTGGCGTGCTGCTCTGGTGTAAGTGACTGGTAGTAGAAAGAAGGAACTGTATATGATATGACTTACCACACCACCATGGGAGACAAGACCGCAAAGGTGTAGTCGGCCGTTTCCAGCAGCAGCACTCTGGAAAGTCTTCTTGATAACATCATTCTGGGCCAGCTCGCCGTTCTTGATGGTCTGGTCGATTCGGACAACATCTTGCCACACAACGCGACCAGCACCAATGTTCAAGTGTCCAACCTCAGAGTTACCCATGAGACCCTCTGGAAGTCCCACCGCCAGCGATGAGGCCTCGAGCTCAGTGTAGCCCTTGGAGTCCTTGTAGAGAGCGTCCATGACGGGGGTCTTGGCGTTGGTGATGGCATCACCGTCCTTGGGGCTGTCGGCAGAGGGAATGCCCCAACCGTCAATGACGACTATAAGAATGCGAAAACAACATGATTAGCCAGGCCAATTCCAAATATATGAGGACAAAACACGATGTAACAATCCAATCTGGTCGCGAGACAATTGGAAATTCCTGAGCAACGGGAGTATTTATCTTCAAACGTTTCTCATTGCAGCGCTGTTGCTATCCCGATCGCGGGGCATGAAAATGGGTTTGTTGGAATTTTGGAGGGGGCGGGGCATGACGACGTACTGAGGCAGGCTTTTTGATCAGTCTTGGACATGATGACTACTGTTTGTTGGTTCTTTCTTTCTTGCACTGGCAATGAGAAGAAAGAAGAAGAGAACCAGGGAGCACGAGAAAGAAATAGACGAGGTATAAAGAAGAGACTCTAGGAAGATAAGGATAAGACGGAGAGTAACTCGGGCCTGTCTTGAGTAAAAGAAATGATGCGTGATTTGATGGGCCCAGAGACGACAGATGATTTTGCAGGGAAACACGTTGTAGTGGTGGGGGTTTATGTCATGTCACTCAGCGGCCATGATTTGTATTCACACGGTGCATAGCATACGAGAAGTCCCATTTTGTAACGTGTAATGATGAACTCACACTGTCAATCTTTGGCCTTTTTTCCATCTCTTTCGGACCGTCAACCCAACAACAAAACGGCCCATCGGCCCAATCGATCTTTTCCATTTGCCCACCACCATCTGTGATAAAACTCGACGCTATTACGAGTTTTATGCAAGGCTGAGAGAACCCACTCGGCCTATTTCCCCGAGCTGTATGTAATAGAGATACAACGCTATCAGGATCACTCACCTTGAACTGCCTGCCGACATCACACTACACCGCATCCACACCTACGTCGCCTGATTCTCTCCTACCATCCTTTCCGAGCGAGCCCTCGAGCGGTCAAAGTTGAATCGAGTCATATCATAGAACGACAGACCATGTCTCCATCATCTGCATCTGCGCCTGCATCCGCATTTGGTCCACACCCATTGGCCCTCCCACCCACGTTCTCTCCGGATACTCTAGACGCCCTTTCCGAGCTCTCTCTCGTCCTGGCCCGCGTCCGCGCTGGTATTCAGTCGTCGGCTGGAATCACTACAGAGCCTGCCCCGGGGACCACCGGTCACAACGCCTCTGGACCTACATTGTCTTTCAAAGATGTCCCTGGAGCCACCGATGGCCTGAAACACAAGCTGCAGCGTGCTCGCGCACAGGTCCGAGAGCTCCCGGATATGGACCGATCCATCGCCGAACAGAACGATGAGATCCGTGACCTTGAAAATCGCATCGAGAAACAACGAGCATTACTCCAACGATTAAGAGACGAAGCCACTGGAAGGGATCGGAAAGAGGAAGTCAGTGCTGGTGACAAGATGGAGTCATGATACACGTCCAGTGTTTCTTATGATGGGTCACGTATGATTTTCGGCATTAGACTATTACTTTTAGCAAGATTGTCGTATTGGTTTTATCAGCAGGGTGTTTGGAGTTTCGCATTAAATAAAAGGATTTATGTTGTGCGCTGCGTTCTACCTGATCTGCGGATATGAAGCCCTACGGCCGGGTATGAATTTCATCCTTTCACTAGGTATTCATTGCGGCCATCACCTCCGTGGAATGCCCAGCTTTTTCAAGGACTCCTCCACACTGACACCAGGCTGGCCAGGGACGACAGATCTCCAAAGGTCATCACTGAGCCTTTCGTTTTCGGACAGAGTGGTCCAGTTAGGACTGTGACCAGCCTTTAACCACTTAAAGTCATCGACCTGATCCCACTGGTTTTCCCCAGGCTCCTCAGCGTCAGTCGTCTATACGCCTGTTAGTCTAGCTATTCAAATATCGAAGATTATATCTTACATAGGGCTTGGGCAGAGGTGCAAATCGCATGCCAGAGCAGTCCTCAATAATAGGATGGCTTCCACAATGTAGGTAGATGTCAACGTTACTGCACTCATGAATCCGCACTTGCCTGGCCACAACAACTATAGTGCTGTCAGACACTCCTGTGATATGAACTGCGCCGTTGACGCGACCCCCGACGATGAGGCTCTTGGATACATTCTTAATAGCAAGGCCAGGGAAAGCTGTGCCCGAGGATGTCGGAATAGACATATCGATGATACAATTCTTGAGATCAGTGAGACTACCCGAAGAGGTGGCACGGGATGCCGAAGACGGTAGAATAATGTGTAGCCCTGAATGATTCGAAATGCCAATATTCTTGGCAGCAGAGAAGCTGGGCTTACGAAGGGAAGATGCGCTGGGTCGAGCCATCTCTTCATTGTAATTTTTGTAGGTATCCTTAGGCGGTAATTCGCTGAGAGTGTCTTCCTTTGTCGCCGAAGGAGGACTGGCGATGGTAGATGCAATGGTCGTGTCATGCTTGGCCCGAGAATGGCTTCCAGGGCTAAGTCGAGGGTCGTTCTCAGGAGCGCCCATATCAACGTGGTCGGTCTTACGACGAAACTGAAATTTTGACTTTGGTGTGATTTTGGTGATTGTCTCATTCAATTTGTCCTGGAGAGTCTTAATGGTCTATCAAGCATGTGAATGTCAGTCGAAGCAGCTAGTCAAAGAGGCCAGCTGGGTTACCTCAGAATACTGTTTTCTGTCATAAGAAGGTGTGTAGTCGGCAGCATCAGACACTTCGTTTTGTAGCTTGGCGATACTGGCTAGAATGTGATCAATGGCCTCCTGGCGCTCACCACCGACACTAGCAATGGATGGTAGCTCATCGATCAGGTCTTGGAGTACTACGCAACATGGAAGTTAGGCAATGGAGAGCGTTTGAAGATCTAACATCCATTCTTACCTGTAACACTCTCCAGGAAATGGTTGTAGAAACGTTGCTTAGGATCCATGGCGGCTGATTGAAGAATGACCTGATGGGTGGCAGCCCAAGGGTCGTGTTGATGGGTTGTTGTTTGGACCTGTGTTTCCATTACGAACAGTGTTAATACAAGTTGCTAGTTCGAGTTTCCTTCTATATGCTCTGCTTGGAAGAAATGTGAAAGATGATATTACAGCAGATGATGTCAGAAAGCGGACGAGAACGACTTTATATGGGTAGTGCAATTGACCTATGACAAAAACAGGCATGAATCAGAAAACTGGGAGGCCGATTTCACGTTCTGGTGAGGACGTAGTAAGGGGACTCTGGGCCGAGGATGATCTCTCCAGTCCTGGAGGTATGTATATATACATGACAGTATCAAGAGACCGAGAGAACGTGTCAATCACTTACCAGGAAGTGAAATAAGCCGCAGCAGGTGATGCGAATGTGCCTCTAGTTTCTACTACCCCAGAGCGCTGCACTGCTACCCCTCGTCTCCGTACGACTTTGGCAATGCTTCCTCAGCTTTCAGGGTCACGACTTGAGGTCTCGTCGAACCAGCAGCTGGTAGTGACGTCAATGCCGCCTGATGGGGCCGACGAGAATGGGAAGACGTTGTTGAACGTGGTGATGAGTGGAGCAGCCTGCCATGGACAGTTGGGGGATAGCCTGTCTGAGATGGATGGACGGGATGAATTGGTGGATGGTTCGGCAGGACAAGTATTCGTTAGTGAGAAATTGGCGGGCGTCACAAGGCATGGGACAAGAAGTGCGAGGTATGATGTGTGCTGCAAGCGTGGTGCTGTTACCAAATGATGGTGCCACTATAAATCGTTTAATTCTTTAGAGCTGGGGTTGACTACCCTTTGTTGATAAAAGTACGGCGGGGAGATTAAGAGAGGGTTCTGGACCCTTTGAATAAGAATGGTGGGCCAATGCCTGTTCTTTAAGTTGAAAAAGACGATAGAGCATTAAAGAGCACCAAGAGCACTTAGGAGCATTGTTAGCTTGTTAGAGTGGACCGAACAGGAATTCGAGAAGCCTACGATCAAGACTTTATTAGAGGGACCCTTGAAGATACATACCGACGATGTCTTCGCTACTATTGGTGACTTGCAAGTCACACTGGTAACCAACCATCAGCAACCTTGTCGTCATTGCTAGTTTGCACAGACATTTTCGGATACAGCATTCATATGCCATAACCTGTTAACTTCATCTGGTCTCTGCCGAGGAGAAAACAAGGTTGCCGTTTTTAGTGGTCTGGGGGTCATTGAGCCTGTCTTAGTTCAACCGCTGTGCAGCGCGGGGAACAATAGTAGTTTTGAGTATTGGAGGATGTTACATCATTGGGTAACCACTTCTGAGACGATAGAATTTGAGCTCAGAGGTCTCTACGGTAATCAGCCAAGTCAATCTGTGGAACATTGTGGTGATTAATTGGATAAGGATTTGGCCATTTCAGTTCCAGCCCGACTTGCTCAGGCGGATCTGTACCTGTACCTACCCACCTACATCCATATCTACTGAAGTAACCCATGGGTGACACAGGACCAAGAGGGCCGTGAATCCGGGGAGGTGGGGTTGGAAGAATAAAGTTCCAATCATATTTCATGTGTGTAAGATTAGAGGATGGAAGCAACTGCAACCGAACTGCATAGCCGATTTACATTCGATATAACGAGTACCTTTTGGATTAGCCTGACCAACGCTTGTAATTCATGACGATCGACAAATTACTCGCACAATACGAGTCAGGATAAACGCCCGCTGGGGGCTCTGCTTCCTACTAGGTCTCGACCGATGCATAATTACCGGATCTGACCGTCTCTCAGTTGATCGCCAGAACAATTCACTTTCACAGCAATTTCTACAGAACTTATTGATACTTCTAGCTATTGTTCATCACTACTCAAGCAATTCTCATGTCTGTCATTCATCTAGCCCGTCCATTATTCGCTGAGGTTCTTCTGCCTGCATTGGGCAATGGCGGGATATAAGGCAACGGCATCCGCTTTGCTGGTCTGGTCTCTGTGTTCAACGCTCTCCACATCTCCCAGATGGTTGCCCGACGAGCTGGCAACATGCTGTATTGCAGACTATACAAGTTCTTGCGGTTGATTGGCGGCACAAACTTGCCAGTCAGCAAGCAGAAGAAGACTTTTGGTGACAGGTAGTGCTTCCGGATGCGATTTGCCATCTGGAAGTATTGGTTGAACATGATCCGGAATGTCAGAGGAATCGACTAAGAATGGTGTCAGCGTGCTATGTTGCATACGAGTAATCGGAAACTACACACCTTGAGGTAGATAACGGACGTAGGCGGCAATCCGTCAGCATTATTATCGTTGTCGTGCCTATAGTCATGGCTATCTCGGAGCTCAAATCGTATGCCACCTGGAAGTCTCCTCGGATCTTTTATTCTCAACATAAGTGCAAATAAAGGAAAGTGGTTTAGACATGAAAGAAGGGTATCAAAGCCAGCCTTTAAAGAGATAATCGCCATCCTTGCGATGGCAAAGTTGAGATAGAAGACAGCGACTGTTGGCAAGAGGAAGAAGAGTAGCGTAAAGAGAATAGTGCCAACAAGGAGTTGATCTAAATCGTAGTCGCAGGAATCGATACGGTTGCGAAGAACGTTATGTTTCTTGCCTCGGAAAAGATGAAACAAGGACTGGAGAATGGTGAGCTGCCAATGGTATATACGTCCTGACGCGAGGTAGAACGAGTAGATGTGAATGGTTAGGGTGGAAAGCATATCAGAGAACATGGCAATTGGCATGCTAGCTCCGGCAAAGGAGGAGAATCCTATGAACCACACCATCTGGGGCAATGCTGGTGTAAGAGTTTCGATACAACCTATATCCAAGTCAGAAAGGGTATGCACTTTTGAGAAGGTTCCCAAGACTCACTAGACCAGTAATCAATGACCCAAAGGAACAAATCTCCCAAGAAAGCCGCCAGTTCACCATTGAGTTTGAGACCAGCCGGCCAGCCCATGAGCCATGATATGCTGCTTTGGAGTGCGTCTACCGTGTAGGCCTGGAGTAGATCCCCGATTTGCTCAGCAACCCAGTCTGCATTCTCAATAATGTATGAACCTAGGGCGATTCCGATGATGACATCGTTGGCAACAAGCCATAAACTGTTGTAGAAACGGATATAATCTGGATGACTAGTCGTGACACTAGCCCAGTTGTTTTTCCGTTGCCGCAATTTCATATACTGCATCGGCCAATAGCAGAACTGCTGTAGTCGTATCTCAACTTGTTGTGCTGTAGCCGATATGTCTTTCAGGGCCGCATAATCAGGCTTGGCTCGAAATTCAAGCAGCAAGAGCAGCATCTCTGCTACAACGCGGTGGCCCATGAGAACAAGGACAAAGGTCTTGCGTATAGTAGGGAAAAGGTAGAGCGTAAACCATGTCCACAACTGAAGGATGACATAATTTCGCATTGTCGATGCTGTCTCAACAACCCTTTCAGACACACTAAGGCTTCGGCGTGGTCTTGATCCCAGCCGTCCTACATTTTTCTGCAACGTCTTCTCCAGCTCCCAAGACCAGTTGATCTGATTGATGATTTTGGGCAGGGCCCTGTCGCGTGCAGAAGGAACTCGTTTAAAAATGGTGTGTTGCTTGAGCTTCTCAACCAATTTGCGATTCTCTTCTTTCTTTTGGCGCTCTCGAGTCTCTTGCTCCCCTTCCGACACTGTTGTGTCGCCTAATAAGGAACCATCATGACCAAGCGCTAGTGCGATCGGATTCAGCGAAACGTATTGCATTCCCTGGGGCTGAGGTCGGTCATATAGAATAAGCTGTACGCTCACCGCCTTCGCGCATGTAATTTTTGGTTCTCTTGGATTTGAGCTGGTCGTAGCACAGAACCAAGAAGGGTCTGCGGCGGCTGCATCGATGGCATTCGAAAGGCCAAGGACATGCATTGAGCTGTGGCCACACATATCGGTGATCTGGCTAGTCGGGTGAATCTCGCTACGGAACAAAGTGCCGGCTTTGAGATGGAATTCGGTATTTCGTGCCTGAGAAAAATTAGCATACCCCTGCTATCGTATTGCAATACACCAAACAAACATCGACATCTTCGAGGATGGTTACGACAAACACGTCCAATATGGAATTGCGCCATCCCACCACGACGCCAGGGCGATCAGACTTGCGAATGTCCGTCGGCCAGAACACTCTCATCAGCCCATCATGCTCTACCATGACAAGCAACTATATCAACTGGAACGAGTCTCTTAAAATGAACCACGCCTTCTGAGTTGCTCCCGCGCAGAGACACCAGTTCCTGTTCCTCTTGGATGCTGAACAGATCTTGTTAGCCATTGCCAGCGGCTTCGAATGTTGCAATCGGGCGTACCAGATTCGTTTCTTTTCTGGCTAGGAAGACAGTCGGGGCGCAAATAGAGAGAAAGAGGACGGAAAGTGCAGCAAAGGCTTTTGCTGCGCGTGTCTTTGTAGTTATAGGTTAGTCCTTTCAAAGGTTGCGCAAGAAGGCGGGGCATGGACTCACGACAACACCGTTTTCCCAAGCGAAGATGGCAAGTTCATAGAGACGAGTGACGAGATCCCAACGGGCAGTGATGTAACCAGCGACGAAGATGCCGAGCGTCAGAATAGAAAAGGGGTGCATAGAAGCGCTATTCCTCGTGGCAGTACATGCCGTCCTTCGGTAAAAGCTTAGAAGATATACCAGTAGAGGCTATGCCAAGCTGTCGGTAGTGGGTTTGCTGGCGGGACGAAGCGACGGTTGACCGTAGGTTCGCAAAGCCGATAGTCCTGAATAAAGACGAGAACGTTTGGTAATGAGCGTCAGAACTAACAAAAGGGAATAGGATGCAGGTCAAGAGGGCATTGCCGACCCAATGGAAGAGATCGAGTTGATTGGTTCCCCTTGCATGTTGTTCTGTCCCCGAAGAGCAACATGGCATGGACTACCAGTAACAGTGGGTCACCCAATCAATGAAAATCACGTGTGAGCGGCCTGATTCCGCATCCTTCAAGGCGATGACGATGGTAGGCAGACACATAGGAGCATGATATGGACGGACATGGAGGAGGAATTGCACGGGAGTAGAAATTATATGGGAGTTGAGTAGAGAGAGATACAACAGGAACATCTGGAACTCTCAATGACCAAGCTCCAAACATTCATATTTTCTTCATCCGGGACGCCGTGCTCTCTAGTGCTCGATATATGTCATTCATTCTAAAGGCAATATTAGTAGGTTAGAGGGCATAGGAAGTAAGGACGTATCATACTTCTCGGTCCAAGGTGTTTTAGATCGTTCTCTTTGTTTTCTTCTCGGGCCTCTTCCACTAATTTATCCACACCTCGATCCTTTAGAGCAACCTGTGGTAAGTGAGCAACAGGAAGCCTCTAACCTTGAATGAAGAGTACCTTGAGACAATTTTGGTATTCTTTAAACATGTCTGCACATTCCTTGTTGCCCTTTTCTTGGCCTCGAAGGTACTCTGCATATTTTCAGCTCAGTGCCACAGTAGAGGTCGAGATACATACTTTCGCTGTACCATTTTAAGAAACACGTATCATACCGCCTAGAATTCTGTATAAGACGGAGCTCTTATCCATTATGTGAGATGAACTTACTCCTTAACCTCGTTGCACTCTGGAGCTAATGAAGCTGACATTTTGAACTGATGGTGGTCAATGATGTAAGATGTTTGAAGCATTAAGAATTCTACGTAGGGGGAAATACTTAGGTGCTGCCCCCGGAGTTAAAGACGCCAAGCTACACCTAAAAGTCACTCCACCAGGTAAAAGGTTGAGTGCCCAGTCAAGACAGAACAGTCTTCATATATGTCCGTTTTAGGCACTTTTATATGATAACCCGCCACATGAACATATTAATACTGAGCCTTGTTTCTTCGAAAAACGGAGAAACATTGACAATTCTATTGTGTTCATTAATGTAACGACCTCGACAAGCAGGGATGGGGTTTTCAGAAACGCAACAAGCTGCCATTGGTCAAAGCTCTCCCCCGCCAAACAGAAGTCTCCACAATAAACGTCCAGGGCTGCCAGGCTCACTCCAAGCCTGTCGCGTCTGAACGCGACTCAAACCCAACACTCGACTACTCATCGTGAAATGCTATGAGCCATCAAGTCACTCTTATTCAAGCAACCCCGACAAAGGGCCACTTATTGACTTAAACCGATTTTATATTAAATTTAACTATGGCGCCTTCAGAAGATGAAATCGAGCAGGCGCTCCTTGATGCGACTTATCAAGTCTATCAAGCTACACCGGACGAAACTACTGTGAACAAGGTTCGCAAACAAACCGAGGAGAATCTCAGCTTTGATGACGGTTTCTTCTCAAGTGCAGAGTGGAAGCAAAAAAGCAAAAGTTTGATCAAGGACAGAGTGGTATGTTTGCTTATGAACGACGTCTACATCATATACTTACACATTTCAGGAGAAACTTATGGACGGATGGGTTCCAGACAGCAGTAAAAATGCAGATTCAGATAGAGAAGGCAAAGCTGGCGTAAAGCGCTCTTCTCCTGATGCCGAATCTCCTGAACCAAAGCCCAAGCGTCAGAAACGCGTCACGAAGCCCAGACCAAAACCAAAGTCAAAAAAGGCAAACAAGAAGGAGGAGTCTGATATTGAAACTGACCTTGAGTCCAAGCCCAGCGTATCCAGTGAACTGAGCGAATTAAGTGATCTCAGCGAGGAGGACAAACCGCAGAAGAAGCGAAAGAGAGCGGCGCCAAAGCACAAGTCTAAAGCTGTTGAACTCGAAGAAGAGGACGAAGAGGATGCGATCAAATCTGAATCTGAAGTGTCAGGAGATAACGATGATGGGGTTGAGAATGGAGAACTCACAAGTGAAAAGGCAACAAGTTCAACAATACCACAGAACTCAAAAGATGGAGAGAAGGGTTCCAAAGGGGATGAGAACAAGCCAGTTGTGGACGAGGAAGACGAATATTCGGATGTCATCGATGAGCCAGTAAAGCCGAAACGCAAGAGGAAGGAAAAGAAAGAGGCAGGCAGCAAGCCAGCAAAGGCCACCAAGGTTGCCACAAAGAAAGCCGCTACATCTGAAGACCCTAATACCGAGGAAATCAAACGACTGCAGGGTCAGCTTACGAAGTGTGGTGTTAGAAAGCTTTGGCACAACGAGCTGAAGAAATACGGCGATGATGCCAAAGCAAAGATTCGACACCTTAGGAAGATGCTCACTGATATCGGAATGGATGGCCGCTTCTCAGAAGCGAAGGCGCGCGAAATCAAAGAGAGGCGAGAACTTCTGGCCGAGGTTGAATCTGCGCAGGAGATGAGTGCTCTCTGGGGTGTAGAGGGCCGCGGTCGTGCAAGCCGCAGCAAGAGCAAGAGTGCCAAGGTCGTTGAAAGCGGCGGTAGTGACGCCGAAGAAAACAACGGCGACGAGCATAATGATGATGAAGAGGACGAAGAGGAAACGTATGCTGCGAGACGCAAGAGAGCAAGGGCGGATTTGGCGTTTCTGGGCGATGATGACAGTGATTCTGATTAAGGCCTACGGGTATTCTATGCATATGATTCGCCTGTCTATCTTGACAGCATGTAATTTAGGGACATCAGGATGCATCACGATCAACTTTGTACAAAACGGTGTCTGGGAGCAGGACCTGGTTTTTCTTTCTAATTGTCTTACGGTAGCTAGGCGTTCAAAACAGCCTCTATTTAGCAGATATTCTTTTCATATTCGTGATCCAATTCAATCGGCCCACGCCTTGTATACGGTTCTGGCACCATATGTGTCGCCCTTCTTGAGCAAGACCTGGTTCTTCCACTCAGGTACATTGGCAGCGTTAACATAGCGAGCAGGCTCACAGCAGAAACCGGCACGAGCACCACGAGCAGGCAAACCGTTGACGGCAGGCACATTAATGCCAGCGCCAGTGTAGATCTGGAAGGTGGGCTCAGTGCTGTAAACCTCCAGGTTCACGCCGGAGCCGGAGTGGTGGGCCTTGACATTGAGGTTGAGGGGCTGGTTGCGGGTGTCTAGGGGCACAGAGGATGGGTCTGTGTTTAAGACGAAGCAATGATCGATATTAGGCTCCTGGGGGCCCAGTGTGAAGGTCTTGTTGGCGGTAACACCGGGGAAAGGCTCAATCTTGCCTGTGGGGATGAGATCGCTACCAACAGCCAGGTAGTTGGCTGTAGGCAGGGTGATATCTGTACCAGCAATAGTCTCCTTTCCGCTGGGGTTGAAATAGGAGTGGTTGGTCATGTTGATGACGGTCTCATCAGCGCCACCAACAAGCTTTGCCTCGTATTCCATGGCAAGGATGATGACTTCCTTGCCATTGACGTTTTGTGCGCCAGTTGTGTAAGTAACAGTGACTTCGACGGTGCCAGGGTATCCCTCGTCACCATCCTCACTGGTAAGTGTAAAGGCAACACTCTCCCCACCCTCGAGTCCCTCTACGCCTGGAATTTGGCGAGTTCCAACGGGCTTGGGGCCGTCCCAGACGCGGCTGCTCCAGCCAATCTTACCGCCATGAAGATGGTTCTGTCCATCATTGGCGGCGAGAGTAACTTCCTTACCATTGAGGCTGTCAATCCGAGCACCCTTAATTCGGTTGGCGACACGACCAACAGTCACGCCAAAGTAGGGGGAGTTGTGCTTTTCATAGTCCTCTTGCGTGGGGAAGCCCTGGACGACGTTGATGCCGTTGACGACAAGGGACTGGATGATGGCGCCAAGGGGCAGGAAAGAAATAGGAGCGTCAGCCATGATGGATGATCTCACTGAACCGTTGGTATGTGTTCGAATACGAGTATCGCTGAGAATGGGTATACGAGGGTTGAGGGGTATTTATATCACACCAGCAAACCTAGCATAGAACGGAAAGAACAACTAAACAACAATATGATGGTGCACTGGATTGAGATGCGGCCAGGTTTATCTATTTCACAGTGTCTGCACTCAGCAGACTCCATATAGGGATAAATGGGATAGCTGTAGGACCCATCATGACACTTCAGGCTAAACTGCCAATGGAAATGGGGTCATGAGCCGCGGGGTCTTTTCATGGCAAATACGGAACAACCAGAATCCCACAACATGATGACGGGCGATATTCGGGCCAGCTTGACCGAGTGTGTGGTGACTTGAGTGCGGGGTGCGTCATGGGTGCTCCATCAATATCACTTAGTGACTGGTGCGGTTGTAAGCGGTAATTTGGTACAGTAGTCCGTTGCTTGCGCAGTACTATCACTGCATATTTTATGAGGCTTAAACTGTGCGTTGTACATACCCAATCGCCTGTATACTAAAAGTATTCCTATGTGCCCATCCACGTTTTAACAGGTGTAATTGTAATGTTGTGGAGGAGCTAAAGGCTGCTTGTGAAGCCTAAGCATGATCACGCTAGGCTCAGGCCCATGGGTTCCATGACATGGTGTAATCGTTCACATGTGTTCGGAGAACGAAGTTATGTCCAAATGCCACAAGAGGTTGTTCTATGAGGCATAGATAAAATCCCTGAGTATCATGCTCTTCATGAATAACATGTATCTACCGACGCTGTATACGCAAACTATCCAATCAACCCTTTTGTAGCCCCGAAAACGCCATCTAAATGCAAAGTCGCTAGAGTGGTATCTCAAAGTTGCAAATCACACAATTCCAAACAATGATTCATTCCTGGTCTTGCGCAGATGCCCTACCATTCCAAACGATCGTCGCAAACCAGCTTAACATCAAATCGCTCATTGCCACTCCAGACCTTATTGCCCGAGTTGCACCCAGCCACAATCGTGCGAAGATCACTGATCATTCCACCGGGGCCACTGGCAAAGACTGTCGTGGGACCAGTAATCGTGTTACTCACAAAGTCGCTGATGAGCTTGGGTAGGTTAGGGTGTCGGTCCTCATCGACAATACCGTTTCCGATTTTAGCAACAGGGACATCGTTTCCGCACGCACAGCCTTCTTCTATCACGTCTGACGATGATGATGAACCGAGTTGTCTGGTAGCATCTGTGACATCCTTCTCGTCACTGACCTGCAGCTTGGAACTGCTGCTGGAGTCTCGTGTAGCGTATACGCGGATCTTGAGATTGAGAGCCTTTCGGGCCTGCTGCAGGAGGTCCATCTCCTCCTGAACCCATTCAGTATCAGCGGCATGGCGGATGGCCCAGATGAGCTCAACCTTGCGGTCTCGGGAAATGGGTGATCGTGCGAGGTTAAGGAGGACAGGGAGTACATAAGCGATGCCAGTGCCACCAGCAACACAGACAATATTGGTGTCAGGTGCAACATGGTCCATTGTGGTCTCACCATAGGCGCCAGTGAGAATGACAGAAGTAGTAGCTTTCTCAGAGGTCGTGAGCTTCTTGGCAGCCAGCTCAGCCATTTTCTTAGTTTCGCCGCCCTTAGCGCGCATGATGTACGAGTGCTTCACGACACCCTTCTCAACGACAGGAGCATTTAGCGGGGTGAAGGGGTGTGATTGCCAGATACTGCTCTCAGTGAAACACAGGAAATAGTGCTGTCCGATCTTCCAGGGGTCCTGGTCGTTTTCAAGGTCGAATCGAAGAATGTCTCCATGTTCAGCGTCAGGGAACCTAGTGATTACAGCTTGAGTGGCTTGAAACCCCATCTTACCCGAGGGGAGATGGTGATAATGCAGATAAGCGGTACGAAGCAGTCGGAATCCACGGTCAGCGAACCAGAACAGGAGTGATGGAAGCAGAAAGCACTTGAGCTGCTTCCAATGACCCCAGCAGGCACCAATATAAACCATGGCGAGGACGTAGTGAGACTTGCGGAAGAACTCGTATCCTGTTGCGCGAATTCCCCAAGGAGTACTTCCGATGAACATAAGGAGAAGCAGAATCATGGCAACGACACCCCAGATCATGTATTCCTGGACAATCCACTCGGCAGCCACCTTAGGTTGAGGCTGGTATAGGCGGACCTCAACAATAGACCAGGCAATGGTGTGAAGGGAACCCTGAAGGAAGATGATATAGCCCAGCCAGCGGTGGAGGAAGATGAAGCTCTGGTAGGGTACTCCTGTGATGAGAGAAAGGACAGATTCTCTGCTAGCCAAGAGGACAGACAGAGGAGTCAGGGCATACGCGAGAATACCGACTCGGTCAGACCAAGGACCGAGAGTAGTGCGAGTGTTGTAGACTCCGGGCATGTCTTTGACGGGAGTGACCCATTTCTGATATGTCATACCGATAAAGCTCCATACAGTGAGATATCCCACGAGGGACAGCATAACAGCAACTTGAAAACGAGTGGTACGGCCGAAGATCCCGCGGCAGGCATCTGGGAGGAGATATTGCCGTGTAAACGAGCTGAGACTGCTGCGGACCTTGGCGAGACCGGCTTTTGGGTTTGCTCCAAGAGTGATAGCCGGAGATGAGGGTTTGCCGACATGTCGCAGAATAGCCCAAAGGAAGAAGACTGCGAGAATAGTAGCCCAAAGGATTCCGGAGTAGAGCATGCCTAGATCGTGGGCATAATAGACCAGATCGAGATACTCGCAAGATCCCTTATCGTTTGTGCAAGGGAGAGCGCGATCAGCATATCCCCAGTGAGGTTCCAGGGTTTTGGCTTCGCTCATGTTTTGGATGTGGCGAGCATCCAGCTGGTTGAGAGACACCATCGTGGAGGGCGTAGTGGTCCTGCTGTTCTATGAAAGGGGCAAAAATATGTCAAGAGGCAGTTGATTTTTTCATAGAATGATGGGACAACAGATCAACGGATGGGCGATCTGTAGCTATCTCATATATCACGAACCATGAGAAGAGATGACTGTTGAGTATCAGGATTGGAGTAGAATGATCAAAGACGCGATACCATTAGATACAAATAAGAATCGACCCATCGGTCGAGTCTCCACTGAAGAACCAACCGCCGCCACGGTTTTGACGACCTAGTATGAGCATGTTTGAGGTCTACGAGATAATCGGGTACGAAGTGATAATAAGGTCTACTTGGCGTCGGGAGCCAGGCCATATCGGGGAATCGTTTCCTGATTACTTGCTCAAAACGCCCTCTTGGAGATTGGCCGGAACGATCCTGATGAAGAAATGATATCCTGAGATAGAAAGAAACATACGAAGCTGAGGCAAGCGAGAGACTATTCAAGAGGAGTTGAGCAGGAATGAGCACGTTTTACAGGGATCTTACTCCATAGTGTCTCCACCAGGGGAATCCACCGAAGCACGGCAAACCTTGGGATCTGGACGGAACATGAAGCTTTCCAGCCCTAGATTTGGGTTTGAAGTATTATCAGGGATCGAATCAGTGATGGAATAATATCGCGTTATTAATATCTCCCTCATCCTTCGGCATAACCTTAATTTTTTACCCTATTTCTGCTCTTGCATGTCGCTTCTTAATTCTCCGGCAGTCTTACTCCATACAAGTCTTGGAAACAGCTCAATCTTTCTCAGTGGAACCTCAACTCCTTGATATTCATTCGACTTACGGATACTTATCTCCCCAGCCAGCCACTTTCTGGTTCAAAATAATACAGACTTGGTTCAGTTCAAGTCAGATTCACTGTCAATTATCGATTACATCATCCAAGCACCACTGTTCAACTCGAGTGAAAATACCAACCATACCAACCTAACAATTCATCATGGATCACGGAGGAATGGGCGGTAGCGGTGCTGCCTGTAAGGTCGACGTAAGATTTACTACCAAGAGATACCAAGTTTTCGTTGACTAATAACCTCAGATGTTGTGGAATTGGAACACAATCGATGCGTGCTTCCTGGCCTCATCATGGCAAATCAAGAACCAGGGCATGATGGCTGCTACCTGTATTGGCGTTATCCTCCTCGTTATTCTCGTCGAGTTCTTCCGGCGTATGGGCAAGGAATACGATGCCCTTCTTCAGCGTGGCTTCCAGCGGCAAGCCACCACTCACAGTGTCGCTCTCGCCGCCGCGGGTTGCACAGGAGCTGTCGTTCCCACAAGTCAAACACTTACATATCGAGCCTCACCTCTGCAGCAATTCATCCGCGCATTCATCCACGCTGCTACTTTTGCGGGAGCCTACATCATCATGCTCTTGGCCATGTACTTCAACGGCTATGTTATCATTAGCATCTTTATTGGTGCTGGCCTCGGCAAGTTCTTTTGTGACTGGCTCGTTGTAAGGATCAATGTCGAAGATTTGACAGCCCCTGATGATAAGGCCAAGGGGATTGAGGAGACAACTGTTTGCTGCGGCTGAATATATGTCGAATGTATGGACCAGAGCTGATATATACAATGGAGGTTTGACATGACAAGTCTTTTCACTAGTGATACCCGTAAACCCCTTTTTGAGATCAAATTACCTCGGTCAGTAGAGACCCACAGCGAGGATCTTGATATCCTTGGGAAAGCATTAGTTGTGAACATCTTGTAGAGGCTTCCTACTGACTAAAGTAGCCTGTGGTAAGGGAGCAGTATCACAATTTTGAGTTGTTGGTGTACCACTGTACGCCCATTACACTATTTGCGAGTGACCTTGATCACTTATTTATAGTATCACAGGATTATTTCAACAGCGGCAAAGAAAATATTTACATACAACTAAAACTCAAAGAACCCATCTCGAGAATTTATCTATACTACGACCTTGCTCGAGGAATGCGTACTGGTTATTCCGACCATCTCCAGGTGTGAGGATATAGGGTGGCACGGCATGGATCCTGTGTTAGTAGCTAGAAGGTGACATAAAACTTTGAACATGTGTCCTAATAAGTGATGGAAAGACTCGGACAATACGGTAATATTTTATAGTATCTTCCGACAAGTTTACCATAATCTTTAGCTTGCTTACTTTCTTGTCCCGGTTTAAGGTCTGAAGGTTTCCGGAACCCTGCCTAGAGGGGGGATAACACATAGCCTACTCTCCAGGACGTTTGCTGTTGACTGCACCAAAGCATCGGGCCATCAAGGTTGATCTACATAACTTGATTGAGACA
The DNA here is from genome assembly GCF_900067095.1 of Fusarium proliferatum ET1. NCBI lineage: Eukaryota > Fungi > Ascomycota > Sordariomycetes > Hypocreales > Nectriaceae > Fusarium > Fusarium proliferatum. The sequence continues at coordinate 3,321,300 of NW_022194792.1, read as the reverse complement.
GTTACCAGTGGCTCGTTCCTCATGCTGTCCACTTACAAGACTACTGTCTGATAATTATGTCAACGCACCATGTTTCAAGTAGCTGTGCTTTTGCCCAACCAAGGTAGTCACAAGTAGTTCGAGACCAATACTAAAGCTTTGTGAAGTAGTACTCGACAGGGGTCACGATCTGAGGCCTCAGCCGGCATTTGATGTATGGACAGCAGTGGAGCAAACAGGAAAAATAACTTGCTCATATCTCTCTCACCACCCTAAATCCATAGACATTCACTATATGATACTCAAATGGAAGAATAGAGAAGTATGGTATTTATCTCTGTCAATATCTTGCCACTATCATGAGTGACTTGGTTAAAATCGCCGAGGGGCCGTACCAGGAAGGCCCATAATGGATCTGTGATTACCTAGGGGATCGAACGTTGGTTGGAAGAGCCAGGGCGGCCTGAGACGAGAATGGTGGCTTTTTGGCATCTGGGAGACTTCCTTAATAAATACGTGCTCAATCCAGCTCCAACCAACTTATGACCTAAGGTGATTTATTTCCAAGCGGCCCCGGTCGCCGTCAGATCGACCACGCCACAGATCAATCCACCACATACAAGACTGTCAAGAGCCTCGTCAGCGCTCTACAAGTCAACTGCAATATTTGAAGTCAGAATATCCTCTGAGATTAATTTCATCTTCATCTTATTGTATTTGATATTTAACCTCGTTGACCGACTACACAGCATACGCAGCAGGCCTTCAGCATCATGTCTTCATATTCTTCCAGTCTATCGAGTTCATACTCAGGCTCACCAACTTCAAGTTCTGCTTCACTTTCATTCCACCATCGTCTGTCTTCCTCAGGAAGAGATACCGGCAAGATTGGAGACGAGATGGGAATAATCAGAACCTGGTTTTCAGTATTGGACGATAGTGAACGGTCATCTGCCCTCCACTCAATTGCAGAACTACCAAGTCTGCGAGAGATTGAGCCATTGATCCAGGCACTCAAAGACCGCAAGCGAGAATTATGGAGGCAACAAGAGAAACTCATCATCCAGCCTCCCGTAAAGCCGAAATGGATCATGCCAGTATTCCCGCATAACTCTCAAGATCCTCGATGGGCTGCCAAATGGCTTCGAGCTTTGAGGTTGCACAAGTATGAAAGATGCTTGTCGGGAATGTCTCCAGCTCAAGTTTCATGTCTCGAAGACGAGGATTTGCAGCAGCTGGGCATTGATACCGTTGGCGCCAGGGCAAAGATGCTTCGCGTAAGTAATGAGGATACCAAAGCCTGTATTTGTTATGTTGCCTAACATGATATAGGCCATCCACAATGTATAGAACTCAACATGTCATGCTTAATTATCAGCAGACCAACGGACTTGGTCATGACTCTATCTTCGTCATTAATGTCCATAGCGAGCATTCCTTCTAGGACATTTCATTTTCACACCAGGCTTAGGTAAGAGTAACAAAATCAGCGGGGAAAATACGGCATTGCCAGATTTTATACAAAAAAGCCACAACGGAACGGCACAGTGGTCTGAGATCTGGCATTAGTGGTGTTGGGGTGGTTTGACATGGGAAACAATGGCGTTGGGGTATGGATTTGGAGGGGCTATAAAACGACGCCGCATCCGGCATCAGATAGCTTTGGCGTCAGAGGGTCTTTACATAATACAAATTTCTATATAACAACTGTACATATTCATATTATATTACCATTCAGATTGACCATGCTAGGTATCTATTATTATGCCTTAAACATCTGAGACTTGGCGATCAGCGGCAGATCTACGACATGATGCTGGTCCAACCAGATCCAACGTGACCCGAAAGTCCGAATGTGACGCTGAATTTGCGGGTTAATCACGAGGCTCTTACGAACCTGATACTTACCTAGTTGGCTTTGTACTTGTAGTCATGCAGTATAGTAATCCAATACTATTCTTATTATTCTCATTATCGGAACACAAAATAAAGGGCCCAATTGGAATATACCATCAAGTCACACTGCCACTCGCGCTTCCCTTTCCCAGTTTATTAAGGTAGTGAAGCAAGTCAGGTACTGACAGAAGGTCACAAGTAGCAAGTGGTGCTTGCGCAACCAAAACCAATAGTTCAGGTGCCATCGACTCAGCTCAAACTACTAATTGATCCTCCCTTCAACGTACCTCTACAAGGCATCATCAACAACTAGAACGAGCTATCAACTTTGTTTTCGATAATACCTTCTCGGCTTTGGACTCGGCTCGACTCGTCCTGGTCCTGAATTGTCAAACAATGCATTATGGCCATGGCCACCGCGTCAGCAAACATCTCTAGCACCCCGAAACGCAAGCGTGGAGAAGAAAGCTGGGCATCTCCTATACAATTCACTTTTGTGCATGACCCTCTATCGTCTTCATCTCACCCTTCTTCAGTCCCAACTCAAGCAGACACTGAAGATGGCAGCGATAGCTCACGATCAAGGGTCCTTGCCCACAAGTTCCGTGGTCTTGCACTGGAAAGTGGGGGCGGGGCAACAGTCAGCAACGAAGACATTGATAATCTCATGGATGAGGACAAGTCGATGAGGAAGCGACAGAGACCCGATGAGATTATGAGCGAGGTAGAAGCAGCTCCAACTGTCCAAGAAGTGGTCGATCTTGACGGAAAGTCTGTCCTACCATCAAAAGAACCGCCGCAACCTTTCGAAGGTCGCGTGCACGAAGAACCTTGGCAACAAAAGCAAAACCACGGGAGCCTGCATCATGCATACCCGTCTATCAACCGGCTCTCCGAGTCAAAATCGAGAGTCAAGAAGAGAACAGGCTCGCCGCCACTCCGCATGAAGCGCCCTTCTCGGCGGCCTTTTGAGGACCCAGACGAAGAAGAGGTCCAGATCGTTGACCCTGTCAGAGCTGCGCTGACGTGGCATGAAGATGAGATCACCATCTACGACCCTGATGATGAGGATGACGACGGTATTGGAATCAACGGTATCGGATTCAAACCCACACCAGCTCTTGCGCATGCACGCGCCATGAGACGGAGACAGCAGATGGCAGAGTATCGCAAACGAGAAGAGAGTGAGGCACGAGCACGACGCAGTCAGCGACGTGGTCGTGGTTCGGGAGTCAAGTTCGGACGATCAGAGGAGCAGTCACCGCCGCGAAAGGTCAGATTCACGGACACGGATGCTTCGAGTGTTGCGATTACTACAGGATAACGTTATTATTTGACGCCAACGCTTATAAGGATGCTGGCTGCGGCTATAGATTTTTTTGACGATTACTTTGGCGTTTCTTTATTCTAGCGACTTGGAGGAAGCGGCGTATCAATCACGAAGAAATTTGATGGTTCTTTCATGGGGATTCATGGTTGGTGAAAATTGAAGGGATCGTTGGCAAATACATCCAAGGCCTAATCAAGCCGCTTTATACCCTGGTCTTTAAAGATCATACAACACCACTACGATTCGGTGCCCAATTCACGGAAGCACTTCTTTATACTTGCCCTTTTCGTCTATGTTTGTCTTTTTGCGCTTGAGATTTTACAAGCTATATCCAATCCATAAGATATACACCCTTACACAAATAATAGTACATAGGAGAGGCCATGTGCTCAACCTGATGGTCACCAGACCTTATACCATGGCTTTACTGCAGCCTTCTTTTCAGCCTCCAGTTTGTCGTGCTCACGCCTTGCCTCTTGGATCTTTCTTGCTTGCTCTCTCCTATTCTCTGATACCACCTCAATGTGTCGTTTCATTTGTCGACGTTCCTCGCGGCGTAGGTACTGGCACCATTCGTATGATGCCATGCTTCCAAGAACAAACATTCCAACAGCCCAGTTTGCAGCGCTACCAGGATTCCCTTCACTCCTTTTAGACCATGCCTTTTACTAAAAGTTCAACATTGTCCACTCACCTTTGAGGACAAACCTCAATCCTCCAATACCGGCACCAGATGCTATTCCTGTGATGAAGCCCTGTCGAGCACAAGGAGTATTTGCAACATTGGCAAAATCATCCTTCTTGATCATAGAAACGGCCTCTGAAATAGTTGGCCTATTATTCGTCGGTGTCGCTCCATGTTCGCCGTTGACTGTGGTAGCTTCGTTTTGCTCTATGGGTTTCGACCAGACATGCAGAGTCTTATCGCCGGGCATCGGTTGCCCATCCTGTGGATTTGAAGCCATTCCTGGCTATAATTGCGACGCAACTGGTGTCATGAACAAGATCGAGCCAAATCTCAACTTTCTTTAGAAGCACGTGGGATAAGGCCGATGACGCCTGGCAAGCAAGGCTTGCATCGGGAGTCTTGATGGCCCGTGCACACCTCGTTGCTCTGTCGAAAGTCCATTAAAGTAAAGTGGAGTGCAATCGCGTCGCGAGGGCGCGTCTAAACGCGTCTCACGCTTCCAATTTATCCAATCTCGGTCCAGGCTTTAGGGACTCCCTTCATTTACTTTGTTCCACAGATACGCTCCGCTCAGTGTTGACTTTGCAAACAACTTTTTTCTCTCGATTCTTTTCTTCTTCTGTGTTATTTTAACTGCTCTTGTACAATTCCCCCCTCTCCATGTCGAATCTCTGTTCCCTGACATCGTCAACTGCTTGTTAAGCCACACTCCTTTTGGGGAGACCCCCAGAACACTCAATGCCCAACACAAGTCTTCGTCGCCCTCAGAAGGGCTTCCGCCGAGGAGGCAAAGTTGCCTACCATGGCAACCGAACACGCACATTCGCGGCCTCATCCAGGAACGAGGCCACATCAGCAGACGAGAAATGGGAACGAACACGGCTAGCACACAGCATTGACGAGAACATGGGCTTTGCGCGTTATGAGAGCGGAAAGAAGAGAGAAGGCTGGCTAGTCAACATCCAGCCCACATCTATCGAGGACGAACGGATACCGGGTGGTCGAGCCGCTGTCGACTGCTATTTTATCGAAGAAGACGGCTCGACCTTCAAAGCTACTGTGGAATTTGACCCATACTTCTTGATCGCTGTCAAGAAAGGACGAGAGTCTGAGGTTGAGGAATGGGTCAAGAGGGTTGCCGGAGGTGGTGTTGTCAAGTCGATTCGAAGAGTCGAGAAAGACGATCTCAATATGCCCAACCACTTGCTCGGCTACCGAAGGACATTTCTGGAGTTGAGATTTGCCAATGTCAATGACCTCATGGCTGCGAGAAAAGATATCATGCCTATCGCGGAAAAGAACAAGAAGAATATGAATGCTATGGATGCCTACGCCGAGGTGGCAACGTAAGTGCTCAACTGATCTTTGGCAGGATCGAGCTAATACGAAACAGCTCAAATGGCGACTTCGACCTTTTTGACGATTCACGAGATGACGACCGAAATATGAATACTGCCCTTTCCGATGCGAGCGACTTTATCGTCGATATAAGAGAATATGATGTACCATACCATGTACGAGTAATGATAGATTTAGGTATGATCAACCCTTGCCCACACTCTTCTACAAGCTTTACATGATGTTTGCAACCAAGTATTTGCTACTTCAGAGCCCTCAAAGGCCATGAGACCACTATTCACCATTGCCCTGATTATTGCTTCTCTACAGTCCTCCATTCTGCCTTCAACCCTTTCTAATCACCTACTGACATGGACACCCAGATATACGAGCCGGAAAGTGGTACTTTGTTGAAGCCAAACATGGTGTCACCAAAATTTACCCAAACGAAGAGAGGTCGTTGCCGGCTGAACCTGTAGTAATGGCTTATGATATTGAAACATCAAAGCTGCCTCTCAAATTCCCTGATGCTGCCACCGATCAGATTATCATGATTTCTTACATGATCGATGGCCAAGGGTTCTTAATTACCAACCGACAAATCCTTTCAGAAGATATTGGCGACTTCGACTACACACCCAAACCAGAATACCCGGGCCCCTTCATGATTTTCAACGAACCCGATGAAAAGGCTGTCATCGAGAGATTCTTCCTCCACATCAAGGAGGCACGACCTACCGTCATTGCGACTTACAACGGTGACTTTTTTGATTGGCCCTTTGTGGAAGCACGGGCTAGCATCAATGGAATTGATATGTATCAAGAGATTGGATGGAAGAAGGACAACGAGGATCAGTACAAGTGTAACTACAGTGTGCACATGGACTGCTTCCATTGGGTCAACCGAGATTCGTATCTGCCTCAAGGTTCTCGCGGTCTGAAAGCCGTCACTGTCGCGAAGCTCGGATACGACCCAGACGAGCTGGATCCCGAATTGATGACACCATATGCGACTGAGCGACCACAAACACTCGCTGAATACTCGGTCTCCGATGCCGTTGCAACATATTACCTGTACATGAAATATGTGCACCCTTTCATTTTCTCACTTTGCACGATTCTACCTTTGAGCGGTGATGAAGTATTGAGAAAGGGAACTGGTACACTCTGCGAGATGCTCCTGATGGTACAAGCATTTCAACGACAAATTGTACTTCCGAATAAGTATATCACACCAAAGGAGGCCTTCTGGGATGGGCATCTCCTCGATTCAGAGACCTATGTCGGTGGCCACGTTGAAAGTATTGAAGCAGGAGTCTTTCGAGCTGATATCCCGGTTGATTTTGCTGTCGACCCTGGAGCTATTGACGAGCTCCTCGGCGATTTAGATGCTGCCCTCAAATTCGTAATCACAGTTGAGGAGAAGAAGAACTTTGATGATGTAGAGAACTACGAAGAAGTCAAGGCTCAGATCGTCGAGAGGTTGAACAAGCTCAAAGAAGCGCCGAACCGTAACGAAAAGCCCCTGATTTACCATCTGGATGTCGCATCGATGTACCCTAACATCATGACAACCAACCGATTACAGCCTGACTCTATGATTCAAGAGTCCGACTGTGCTGCCTGCGACTTCAATCGACCTGGAAAGACATGCGATAGAAGGTTACCGTGGGCTTGGCGAGGAGAATATTTGCCCCCAAAACGAGATGAGTATAACATGATTAAAAATGCACTTCAGAACGAGAAGTTCCCTGGTAAATATCCCAGTTCTCCTATGAGAACCTTCCAGGAACTCAGTGCCGATGAGCAAGCCAATCTTGTACGAAAACGCCTTCAGCTATATTCTCAGAAGGTCTACCACAAAATCCATGATTCAACAACTATTGTGCGAGAGGCAATCATTTGCCAAAGAGAAAACCCCTTTTATATCAACACCGTACGAGACTTCCGTGATCGTCGATATGACTACAAGGGCAAAGCCAAGGTTTGGAAGGGAAAGACGTCATCCTTGCAGTCTGCTGGTGCCGCCCAGAGCGAGGTTGATGCTGCCAAGAAGATGATTATTCTCTACGACTCGCTGCAATTGGCGCACAAAGTTATTCTAAACTCATTCTACGGCTATGTGATGAGAAAGGGATCTCGTTGGTACTCGCTTGAAATGGCTGGCGTCACTTGTTTGACGGGTGCTCACATTATTCAAATGGCTCGACAACTGGTCGAACGGCTGGGACGACCTCTGGAATTGGATACCGACGGTATCTGGTGCATGCTTCCCGCAACCTTCCCCGAGAACTTCTCCTTCAAACTCAAGGGTGGCAAGAAACTCAACATCTCATATCCCTGTGTTATGCTTAACCACCACGTTCATGCAAAATTCACCAACCATCAATACCAGACACTCGTTGATAAGAAGACCCTCAAGTACGAAACGCACAGCGACAATTCCATTTTTTTCGAAGTCGATGGTCCATACAAAGCTATGGTTCTGCCCACATCGAAAGAAGAAGACAAAAACTTGAAGAAGCGTTACGCTGTCTTCAACGATGACGGCAGTCTTGCTGAGTTGAAAGGTTTCGAGGTGAAACGTCGTGGTGAGCTCAAGCTCATCAAAATCTTCCAGCAACAAATTTTCAAGTTTTTCCTCGAAGGTGAAACACTGGCCGAATGTTATGGAGCCGTTGCTAAGGTTGCCAACCGTTGGCTGGATGTTCTGCACAGCAAGGGCACAACATTGGCAGACGAGGAGTTGATGGAACTCATTTCTGAGAATCGAAGCATGTCCAAAACACTGGAGGAGTACGGAAACCAGAAGTCAACCAGTATCACAACTGCCAAGCGTCTGGCAGATTTCTTGGGTGAGCAGATGGTAAAGGACAAGGGACTGAACTGTAAGTTCATCATCTGTGCTCGACCCAAAAATGCACCCGTTACAGAACGAGCTGTTCCGGTGGCCATCTTCTCTGCGGAGGAATCTGCCAAACGTACATATCTGAGGAAGTGGCTAAAGGAGGAGCCCACTGACACTGATCCTCGTGCACTCCTTGACTGGGATTATTACCTGGAGCGATTGGGTTCTGTTATCCAGAAGCTGATCACCATTCCTGCCGCTCTCCAAAAGGTCCGCAACCCTGTACCTCGAGTGCCACATCCTGACTGGCTTCAAAGGAGGATCAACATCAAGGACGACAAACTGAAGCAGAAGAAGCTCACTGATCTCTTCAAAAAGAGTCCACTGGAAGACATCACCAACATTAGTGGTTCTCGACTGGATGATGTAGAAGATTTCGGTAGCAAGCTTTTGAAGCCCAAACAAGTCAACGCAGTCATTGCATCCTCGCAGGCCGCAACGACGATTCAGAAGCGCAAGTCTCCTGAGCCAGCAGAGAACCCCGATCCCATGTCTGCACTTCCTGAAGTTATGCCAAGTGCTTCGGAGAACTATGAGGCATTCTTGATGTACCAGAAGAAGAAGTGGAAGTTACAGAAGCAAGCCAGAATCCGTCGACGGCAATTGTTTGGTGACCGAAGAGGCGGTGCAGTCAACAATCTTCAGCAAACATTCATGAAGCAGGCGCACACTACTTACATGAGTAACTGGCAGGTCTTGCACCTCAAAGCGACTGAGACTCCTGGTATTGTCATGGCATATGTCCTTATCGATGCCAAGATCCACACGCTTAAGGTCAATGTTCCTCGGCAAGTCTTCCTCAACCTCAAGAGTAAGGATCTTCCCGATGTTGAAGTGGAAGGCTGTGAAGTCGAACAGGTCAATTACACTCTTCCCAATGGCCATCCATCAAGCCATCTCTTTAAGTTAACTGTATCGGAAGATATTTACTTCAACGAGAGCGAGAAGTTCTCCTTACTCTTCAACCATCCTAGTGTTGAGGGTGTGTATGAGAAGCAAGTACCCCTGAACATCAGAGCTGTCTTGCGTCTCGGAAATCAGTGTACCATTGACGCAACACAACATGCTGTGCTGGGAAAGGGTCTTGAACAAGGCTTTGATCTGGCTGGTCTGAAGCGACCAGCCAAGACACGAACGTATCTCGAGACGTCGCCACTGGCTTACATTTATGTTTCTCACATTACAACTGGAGAACGACAGATTTTTGGTATCTTCTCTACCACTAATGACCAAGCTCACGTCGTTATTCTGCAGAAGAACAAGGACTCCGGTCAAGATCTTCCCAATATCTCCAAAATGTATTCAGAGATGCTCGCTAGACGGCATGCGGAGGCAGCTGGTACCAACTGGCAGGATTGTTTTACCTACCAGGAGAAACTCCACATCAAGATCACCCAAGTGACGACCCGACGCAAGGCTCACTTGGAGATAGGTGATGTTGTCAAGAAGATGCGCAAGGACGAGCCACGACCACAAATGATGGTTATCCAGTCGTCTCAGCGCAAACTGCTCATCCATGATGTCCCTATCCTGGGAGAATTCCCAGTCCTCCCCTTGAAATACGATGTAGGGGATAGCTCTCTACCTCCTCTTGGGTGGCAATCTGTCATCGCCAAGCGACTGATTGGCCATTATCTTGGTCTTGGATCCTGGATTCTACACCTTACCGCTTTGGCTCGTTACGGCGATGTGCCTCTGTGTAATTTGGAACGAGACGATCCCCGATTCTTGATCGATGTTGCCTATGCCCGGCGCCTTCAAGCCAATGGAGTCGTGCTTTGGTGGTCTCCCGATGCTCGTCCTGATCATGCTGGATATGAAAAGGACGATCTTCTGGGCCCTCTCGACACAGTCAAAATGCCAAATGTCAACAATCCAGGAACCTTCTCGTCTGTGTGTATCGACATAGATGTCAGAAATCTGGCTATCAACACTATCCTGACCTCATCCCTTATCAACGAGCTTGAGGGTGCCGACTCCGTCTCGTTCAATCCCGCTGCTGACGACTCAGAGACGCTTGCATCCGAGAACGCATTTGCCAATGCTGGCGTTCAGGTGCTGCGTGAGATGGTGAAGGCTTGGTGGACTGAAGCTTGTCGTGGAAGTACCATGGCCGATGTTCTCGTGCAACATCTTGTTCGCTGGGTTGAGAACCCCGACTCTTTCATGTACGATCGAGCCCTGCACTACTATGTGCAGATGATGTCTCGAAAGGCCTTCCAGCAGCTCATGGCTGACTTCCGTCGAGTGGGATCTCAGGTCATTTTTGCCAACGCCAACCGTCTTATTCTCCAAACCACAAAGGCCGAGGTCGGCAACGCATATGCGTATAGCGAGTATATCATTAAGTCGATCAAGAGCAAGCCACTCTTTCACTTTATCGACTTAGAGATTAAGGAGTATTGGGACTATCTTGTATGGTACGATGAGTTTAACTACGGAGGCAAGGCCTGCCAGGAGGTTATCGAAGCTGAAGAACAGAACCTCGAAACTGTCATGCACTGGCAGATGGCAACCTTCTTGCCTGTTCGACTACAGTCCACATTTCAGGACTGGGTAATTGAGTTCATACAGCTGATGCATCAACTCAAGCGGCCTCATAACGGCGACCCAGATGGTACACCACGTCTGACACAGCTACCAAGCAAGGGCCTGGAGGACCATGAAGGTCAGATTTTATTAGGCAAGGCATTCGAGAAACCTCTGAAGAAGGATATCATTGGCCTCCTCAACAAGCAGAAGCGTGAGCTACTTCATCCAGAGCTTGCACAGGACTATACATTCCCCGTCCTTCCCGGGTCACACCTTAAACCTCGAAATCCTATCCTCGAGCTTGTCAAGTCACTTATGCAAGTTTTATCGCTTGACAAAAACATCACACTTGAAGCTCGATTACTTCGGAAAGAGCTCCTAGCCTTGTTCGAGGTGCGTGAGTTCTCGAAAGACGGTAGCTTCACAAACCCATCAGAGAGCCTTCGTCTTCCTCAGATATCTTGTGACAGCTGCACTATGATGCGAGATCTAGACCTATGCAGAGACGAAGATCTCTTTGGCGAAGGGGCTGCTTGGTGCTGCGGCTTCTGTGGCACTGAGTTCGATCGTGTCGCCATAGAAGAGCGATTATTGGGCATAGTAGAGAGCTGGATTGTGGAATGGACAACGCAGGATCTCAAATGTGCCCGGTGCGGTGCACTGAGACTGAACGACTTTATGGAACACTGTACCTGCAGTGGAGAGTGGAAGGAAATTGTGTCACGACAAGATGTGAGCAAGAAACTCGGGGTTATGAGGAGGGTGGCCAAATTTTACGGGCTAAGAATGCTCAGTGATGTGGTCGAGGAACTCCACAAAGGTTTATGAACGGCGTCATGATGGTTACAATGGAGTTGCTTACACTATAATGAAGACCGTAGTGGAGGAGTAGAAGTGATTTAGAGCATAATTATCATACCCCAAAATGATTTGGGCAATGCAAAGTCAAGCATTATAGTAAGGAAGGCATTCTAACGTTGACTGAGCTTCTTTATGATTCCCGCACAATGCTTTCCTTCTATCACTTGATAATTCTGCTCGTGCTGAAACAATGCCATTAGCCTACGCCAAGAACACTATCCCCAGTCCTTCAGGTTCCCAAGGTCGAGTCCTATCGAGGACAGAATCCTCAGCGAGATCGAAAACGGCATGCTCCAATTGCTGTATCTTCATATGGTTCTCTTGAGGCATGATAGAGATTTGCCGTGTCCAGTGGATGAGCCCACTGATAGTGGTTTTGCCTAGCAGCCATGATTTCCCCATGTGTGGGATCAGACAATGTAGTAAGGGGTTTGGTCACCAAGAGCGGAAAGTTCTGCCATATACTAATCTCTAGCATAGGATACACAATTGGTCCCAAGAGTTCCGTGCCAAGCGGATCATTCCAAGAGCCAGAGAGTAACTAGATGGGTGAGAGGATTTCTTGGGAAGCTGCCTATATAAGGCCGAACCATTTGAATTCAAAGTCGAATATGATTTCATTATAGATCATATGGTTCCAGCTAACCTTCTGGTATATATTGCTTAATAACTCGGCAAAGCTTGACTTTTTCTTCTCTCAACATCAGAGAATCGTTGCAACATAATGAGCTTACAAGAAGTATCAACGCAACTGATCAATGTTCGGCTCAGTTACAGGGCACCAAATACAGTAATAATGACTCCAACAAAGCCATTAATAGAGAGTGCAAGATCGATAGAGGGAGGTCAAGATTCAAGGCACTTGTTTAATAAGACATTGGCAGGTCTGACTCTCGAATGCCCGTTGCCTTCATCTTAATAGGCACTGTAAAGGGAGGTAAACATATCTATTAAAGGATACTTCCCTTGTTCAATGTGAAATAATTCAGGAACCTTTAACTTAGAACCTCCACTGCTACGTAGGTGCCTCGCCTACATAAGCATCTACTGCTCAAATTGAATGATGATAACGACCCTACACTACATATCCTGACTACGGAAAGGAAACTTGGTTAAGCCATCTATAATTCTAGGATGGATTTCCTTTCTTCAAGCAACTTCCAATTGCAAGGACACTTTATGTACAATAAAGGGGTGAATATTGTGAGATAAGCAATCAAGTTATTTGATAATTCAGTGAATGATAGGAAGATTAGCAACTCTTATGGTACGACGCATAACAATGAAGCACAAAAAAGAAACCCATGCACTAGTTATACCAAGAACAAATACCTATGAAACGACGAACTTCTGCCAAATCGTGAGGGGTTGATCAAACACAGTTGGGGGCCAAAAAGTCCTAGGTATCGCCAGTCCGCCTAACGTACCTCGCGTGGAAAGGGAAGAGAGAAAGAAGAGCGAAGAGCAATCAACAAGTTCAGCATGTTTATGATAATACCAGCCATCAATACCCGTAGTCATTTGGGCCTCATTTTCATGTTTTGCTTTCTTTCCATATAAATCAGCTGGACCCAAGTTGTTTAGGCCCCCTCCCCCCCTGTATGTCCTGCATCATCAATCAGCCTTACCACTTATACTTGGCGCCCCTTCAGAGCCCGAGTGGTTCGCCCACCATCTGCAGAGGCCGCCAGCTTTCTTCAGGCAACCACAGTCCCCTATGACCAAGGGAAGGCCCCAGTTCCGAATGTTTTGCATTTTCTCCATTCCTTGTTCGACCCCTCAAAATTTACTTTGTCCGTTTTGTTCCTCAATTGCAGCCTCACAAAGCCATTGTGAGTTAACCAACTCACACAATGAACAACCTCAGGCGCAAGGACCACCGCGGGGCCGTTGACTTCAACGGTCCCGGCCATTACCACGGCCCCACAGTCCGGCATCGGACCGTCCAAGCAGTATCGACGCCTCTCACGACACCGGCTTCAATTGCTCTGTCGATGTCAAAGACTACTGTCTCCCCTAGTCTCATGTCTTTTGATTTTTTTCAGCAGCCAATTCAATCAATTCATTCCGATTTCAATATTGGCTGCTATCGGTCTGCATCGCCAGCCAAGTTGGACCTGGGCCTGGAGTCTGGTATCAATTGGGCTGGTGAACTCGACATGCGAGAGATGAGTACAATTTCTACCATCAGTGCCGATACTTCTTCTACTGGTTCCATTTTCTCCTCTGTTCCGACCGAATTCAGTGATGCAATGACCGTCCGTAACGGTAGAGGTCGCTCAAGAGGTCCGAGTCCACTAAGTCGAGGTGGGCGAACTAACAGCACTGATAATTCGACGCCTTCTTTCGTCTGCCTTGGCCCTCAATGCCAACGAGCTTTCTCGTCTGACAAGGACCTCAAATCCCACGTCAAATCTTGTCACACGTATCTGTGTAACTGGGCTGGCTGTGACCAACCGAGCTTTTCCACCAGGGACGGACTCATCTACCATGTCAAAGTCAAACATCTTGTCATTTGTCCATCACCCGGCTGCACAGAGACGACATTCCAGAGTATTCGCCTTCTTCAGTCCCACATAGCCATGGCTCACCCCGAGGATGGCAGAGATGATGCAAAGGAATGGGAGCTTCCAGCAAAGATGAATGCAAGCATGAAGACGGGCAACAGGTCATCATCAAGTGAAACGCCCACCACTACTCTTGCGTCCCTCAAAAGAAAGAACAGAGATCATGATACAGATATGTCTATGGATTTGGTTAAGACGAAGCATCAATGTCAAGATCGCCTACAGGTCGTCGTCGAGAAGCGAGCTAGAAAGAACACGGGTAAAGTCATCAAGTCTCCCTTACCTTGTTAGCTCACAGACTGACCATCAAAGGTACTCCACGAAGTGCAGAAAGTCCGACAGACCTTATCAGAGGGCGAGCCTCACGGTGTATAGAAGTAACGAGCTTTCCCCTGGTCTTTGAGCACGCCATTCTTCCTTTTCTTTCCCAATATCTGCCTATCTGGGTTGGACCCCGTCACGTAGTCACTGTCACTCGAGGCAAATCCCCACAAATGAAGCGAATTTGCATCATGGCTCCAAGAATCATTTCTCGTGCTCGAAAGATTATCATTGTCAGCCACGTTCAAGATCTTATTCCCAGCAACTTTTCCAAGCTAGTCACGTTTGCTTTTACGCAAGGAGAGATCAATCGCACCGTTACCTGGGCTCGTGGCCTAGACAAAAATCACAAGGACGATATTTGTGCCGCGAGAAACCCCTACTTCTTCCGCGATCCTTGCATGGGTGACAGTATCGGTGTCACAGGAAATGGGGTATTTGAAGATAGCACTGCTACCCTTGGTCCTTGCATCACCGTTGGTGGTGGGAGTTACTGGTTGGGCAACTTTCATCCCTTCGTGGAGGCCTACCAACAGCTCGCTCAAGTGGAGGTTGAGCATCCATCATCCCAAGATCGCAAGCGATGCATAGACGAGGGGCATGATGCCATGGCCCAGGAAACGAACTTCAGGCTTGGCAAGCTCGAAGTCACGTCAGGTCTGAACCTCAAGACGACAAGAATTTCACATGATCCTTATTGGGATGAGTGTGATACGGATAAGCCCCTTGTCGTAACAGACTGGGCTCTCATCGGTGCTCGTACTTCACAAGCAAACATTCTTCGCAAATTCCCCTCAGAAACCCAGCCTCCAACTCCGGAGCCAACCGTAGCTACTACAACCGCTATTGTGCCAGGTGCAGATGTTCTGTCTAGCGGTCGAACATCTGGCTATCAGCGCGGCCAGATTTGTGAGATTCCTGCATATGTCTCTGGCGTGGAGAACCAGACGCAGAAGGCTACGAGAGAATGGTTCATCGAGGAACCATGGCCGCAAGAGGATGAGGATGCCTGGATACGTGGAGGCATTGGAGTCAACGGCGACAGTGGCGCTGGAGTTGTTGACGCCAATACACATGGTTTAATCGGTCAAGTCTGGGGTCGCAATAACTATTGGGGGCCCGGACAACGTGTCACCTACTTCACTCCCATCGCAGACATTTTCGACGATATTCAGGAAAAGTGTGGGCAGCAGTCACGCCCTCAACTTCCGCAGCATCGCGATGAAGCAAACTGCTTTCCGTTACATCCATCATGTCGTCAATGCTTCGATCTACGGGTATACCTCAATAGTAGCAGGAGGAGCTCGCGGATGTCGCTCCAAAGCATGATAATGGGTACAGGTGATGGCGACCAGGATCTGACCTCTATTGAGGCTGTCTCGGAGCTAGCTACACCAAAGGATTACCACCGCCATTCGGGCATCGAAGAGACTCTGGCTTCTCTCAGTGGAATCGTCTCTCCAGCAGGGCCCAGTGGTTATCCTGGCACTCCCATGATAGCCGATATGAAGAGCCCCTATGCTACCGAGCTGGATCTTGGTGATCTGTATGGGCCAGAAGCAACTGCACCAACTCAGGCTCGAAAGAGAAGAACGTCTTGTCTAGCGCCGGCGCCGGCTCCAGGTAGATGGAAGAAGCAGAGAACTGGTGATTGATCAGCCAGCGAAACCTCCTCGTGCCATCTTCTTTGCCCGAGCATCGCGTCTATTGTGGTTCGCCCGAGACCCCTTATTTGCTTCCTTGTTCTTCCTAGCACTTTCTGTCTCCTTCTCGCCCGTAGGCCCAGCAACATTGCCGCCTCTTCCCAGGCCTCGCCCTCGTCCACGGCCACGGCCACGGCCACCACCTCTGCCACCCCTAGATGATCCACCGTCAGGTTCGCTTCCTTCTTCTCCTGAGCCAGCTGGAGATTCTCGCCAAGATGTGCGTTCTAGTTGCGCTTGTTGTCCACTAAATGCATACTTGGCCTCTAATCGTCGCTTCTGCTGGGGGTTCCTGACTAAGATGAGGGCCCATCCCTCTATGGCTTCATCTGTCATTCCAGTCTCTTCCCGCAATTTGGCTCGCGGGTTACCTCGCCTTGTGCCAGCATCACGGTCAAACAGCTTTGAATCCATCTGGTACGCACGGAATAATGCCTCCTCGTTGCTGTCGCTCGCCGCATCGGCTTCCTGGTTGGAGGCGTCAACAGTGCCACCCACATCGTCAGCATCATAAGTATCATCACGCTCGTCATCATCAGAATCGAATGCCGCGAGGGCAGAGAAAATGGCCGATTTGTTAGGCGCATTTGCTTTATCTTTGAGCATTTCATCGGCATTCTTGCCTGGTTTCTTTCCAAATGAAACCTTGGAAACGTCCATGGCAAGGCGGTCGAAGTCGTCGTCGTCAAAAACATTGTGTCGTGTGGGAACCTGAGGCGGAGTAGGTCGTGGTGCGAGCTCTGTGCGTCCTGCTTCAGGGTGTGATGACCTGATGATGAATTAACAAATAATCGCCATTTGAGAATAGGTAGATTGTTGCAACGTACAAGGACTCACTGCGGTCGGCATTAGCCAAGTGAGGCGGTAGAGTCTCACTTAGTAAATTGGCAACGACCTGCTCCACGTCCTCTCCGTATTCATCGAGACATTTGGACACAAAGCCGGATCCTAAATCTGGAAACAAATCCTGAACCTGAGTGATTTGGCTCATTTTATGAACATGAATGTCGGCATTCACTTCTTGCTGCGTTATTTTGCCTTTACCTTTATCCAATCTCCGTCTTGTAAGTCGTTTGGGACGGACCATGGTTCCCTTTCTGTAGCCCTCCAAGGCCGTAATTCGCTTCTTGAAATTTTCGGTCGCCGCGCCGGTATCCTCCGCCCTCCGTAGTAATATCTTTAAGAGGGGGGTGTTGGTGATGAGTTCAGGGACGAGTGAGTCGTTGACATTGAGAGGGCCAGCCTTGTGGGCATCAGCCGCTTCCTTGAGGGCGTATAGTTGATCACTCAGCATCGACCATTTGGCTGGTTCAGTATCTATTAACCCAACCAGACATAGATACGTCGTGGTCAATATCACTTTGCGTAGAGGAGGATTCATGACGCGGAAGCACACGATGAGGCCATCGAGGAAATCAGATCCCGCAAGGAATAAAGTGCAGGTATCCGACGAAGCATGTAGAAGATAGTTCAGTCGTATCAAGCGAGCTTCGACGCTCTTCAAATCACCCTTGATACCAGCCTCTAACTGTGGAATAAGTTGCTTCTTCAGGGCAGTCAATGCAGCCTCAAGCGCAGCAGCATGTCGTTGAAAGAGCTGTGCAATGAGAGGGGCAGTAGCTTTCCTGGGGAATACCCTTGCGATGTTTGCCAAGAACGCATAATCGAATAGCTGAGGAGGCGGAGATACATTGAAGACCCTCGATACGAGTTGAAATACGGCTTTTGGTAGTGTTGTCGAGTGAGAGTCTAGTATTGTGAAGCCTGCCTCTGCTGTCTCCTCTGCGAAGGAGACTAGGAATGTTGCAATGGAGTCGTCGCGGGCCAAGGCTGCCTTGATTTCCTTTTCAGAAAGGGACGAAATGGCACGGCAAATAGATGTCCAGGATTGTAGAAGCGTATTCCATTCGCTGGAGGAGAGATGCTGTCGCCATGATGACTGGGGGAATGGTGCGAGGGGTGGTAAAGAGACCATGGTTGTGTGTCTTTGTGTGCGTGGTAAAGTCCTGATTTTGTGCGCTGAAATGAGTGAAATTTTGTGCTTGAAGAGGATTTCAAGAGAAAGGTGAGTCGATCTTATAAACTGCCGTCCATGACCTTCATAAATATCGTGGCTCAAGCCTGCGTTTGCATCGCCGGATGATTCATCAGAAAGTGGATTCTCACAGCTGCAAGCTGATGAAGCCAACCTGGAGGAGATACAAAGATACTTTTCTACCGCTCAAGCCAATCAATGGCTCTGATTATGAAAGCGCTTAAGTGCTCCTGGACTAGTGCATCTTTTACCCGAGAGCTGCCCTGGTAGGTAGTAGTTAGTGCTACAAGGCAAACACTAAGCAAACATCTTTAGATGATTTCACTGATGAGCTTTATTGATATGGATGTTGTGAATAGTCTTTGTGAGATCTCTAGCATTCGATAAAACTCTTATATATTTTATCACTTGAAATAGGGCCTGCTGTAACAAAAACACACAGCAACTCTGAAAATGCACTGAAACTGATGCCACTCTTCACTTCGCTTGCCTCGTGAAGTTGTTTCTTTTACTCTCTAGATTATGCATCCAACAATCTCCAATGATTATACACAACGCCAATTAATGCATTCTCCTGAATCGTCTAACGCCATCTACTCATCCTCGACTCCTCATCTCCACATCATATATAAAACAAGTTGTGAGCTGCCTCGACTCCTTGGCTAGAAGTCCCATAGTGTACATTCTCGGGGAGGCGGGAGTTCGGGCATCAGGCCACCCTCAAAGGTCCCAGTCTGTGCGAAGGCCATCCACTGAGCCTTGGACTTGTCGTCGTACATCTCAGGGGGCAATTCTGTATCCGCTGAGAATGCCGGAGGACCATCTGGGAACCAAATCCGTCGCCAGGTCCCATCAAATTCTCGGATCCCGGGCTTGCCATCCTTGTAAATAACTGATTTGCCCTTGAACATTGATAGCCGACCATCCATGCCTTTTGAGCTATAGCTCTCGATTGGTGGATGTTGTCTACTGCTGGCCGGTGGATATGGGCCTGTCGAAGTGGCGGCTGTCGCTGCTGCTGCTGCCGCTGGGGGTTTTTGAGCCTGTGTTGTAGCAAACGGGTTCGCGGCAGCTGGTGCAGCGTTGGAGGGTTGGCCAAAAGGATTCGCTGGTTTCTGCTGCGAGGGTTGACCAAATGAATTGCTCGCTGGTGGTTGGTTATTCTGCGATGCAAAACCATTCGACTGAGTTCGTGAAGGTTGGCCAAATGGACTGTTTGTGGGTGGATTTGAGGTCGCGTTAGATGTACCAAATGGTGTTGACGTTGCCGGTGCTGCAGCATTTGAAGGTTGGCCAAATGGCGAGCTTCCCTGAGCAGGCTGTGAGGGCTGTCCAAACGGATTCGCCGGGGCATTGTTCTGGTTATTATTGTTGGATCCGAAAGGATTGGCAGGCTGACTGGCTGTTGCGCTACCACTTGGAGCACCAAATGGGTTCGCTGCAGGGGCACTATTGTTATTTACGACGGCACCGAATGGGCTAGAGCTGTTGTTCGTTCCACTTGGTGCTCCGAAGGGACTCGGTTTCTGGCCAAGTTGGCTGGCTTGGCCAAAGGCACTGCCCTGCGTATTTATCTGTGACGGTTGACCGAATGCGCTGCCTTGGGCATTTGGTTGCGAAGGCTGTCCAAAGGCTGGTGTGCCAAATGGGTTGGGTTTTGCGCCTAAAGCTGAAGGTTGGCCAAAAGCAGAGCCTGGCTGTGACGGCTGGCCAAAGGTTGAGGCTTGCGCTGGCTTGCCGAATGCTGAGGCGGTTTGACCCAACTGTGATGGTTGTCCGAACGCTGAAGGTTGCGATGGCTGACCAAAGACCGAGCCTCCTCCTTGAGCTGGCTGCGATGGTTGACCAAAGGATGGTGCACCAAACGCGCTTGGTTTCGCGCCGAGAGTCGATGGCTGCCCAAAGGCGCTTCCACCGGTCGATACGCCGCCACCAAAAGGACTTGAAGCATTGGTGTTGTTGGACCCGAACGGGGTTGGCTGAGCGCCAGTATCGGCAATTGTCGACTTGGGTCGCTTCCCAACGAGAAATTCGCCAAAGGGGGCTCCTTGCGTTCCCTGTTTGCAAATATCGTGCCGATTCGGGTGGCTATTTTCTTCGCCTACAATAAACTGAATTGCTCCTTTAACGTCGCGCAGAGCGGTCTGCATTTGTTGTTGTGCTTGAGCATATAGCTCTTGGGCTTCGTTAAGCTACGGTCGAATCTAGGTCAGTCTGGACGGTCGCATAGAGACCGATTGAATGGGCGCTCACAGCTTGCTGTTCGTTCCCCGACGCCTTTCCCATCATGAAGTGTAGCCGCAGCTCTTCAAAGCTCTGTTCGCGCGGATATCCGCCAAAGAGCTGACCAGGAGCATCTCGCCCTGGCGCATAGGCCGAGAGGATCCATTGCGGAACTTCGTTCGTCAAATCCTTTTCGATGGTGTCGATAGTAATGTTGTATTTGTCTGCTGAGTCGTCAATTCTTATCCCGTGTATCAACATCTAACGTGTTGTTCGTACCAGCAGGGTTTTGATTGCTCCCTCCTCCAAGAGCTCCAAAGCGGTTCGAGGGTTGATTTCGATTGTTTGGGTTTACATGTTCGAATCTGCAACTATCTATAGACAAGTCAGTGTGATCACAAGGAGGACAATGCAGCGCACAGAATCCAAATTAAACGTACTGCCAAATTTGCAGTTGCCCTGCTGAAAAAATTTACACAAAGTCATCCTTTGACGATGATTGACTGGGAGTTGCGTGTTGGTCGAGTCAAATTATGAGCGTAGAAACTTGGACACGCGCCAGGAGTCAAATGAGCCAAGTGCCAAACTGCCTCATGACATACTCCAGTTGCGTATTAATCGCGTTCGCTGGATTCGGGAGGATTATTTCAAATGCCTAGAAAAGCCAAGTTAAGAGAGGGAAAGAAAATATCTAACAGAGAAAGTTTAGAGAAGGATAGAAAGCATTCTCAGCCTTTCCCCAGCCTCGTTGGGCCCATCGGGTTTTTGCGAACGCTTGTCATAAGTGCTCAATTAGTGGGTCGTCACCGATGGGCTAGAGCCTGAAGCTCACTGGAGCTCTGCCCCGTGGAGCAAGAAAGCTTCCCGTCCATCGTGTTCCTTTCCATTTGGACTGGGAAGAAGGGATAAATACATTCAGAAGCGTCTCTGCCCATTTATCTCTACCTACCTTACCTAGGTAGGTAGCTACCTAGCTTATCTAAACACTTGTCACAACAATTATTTAACAGAATTTATACTGCCTCTAGGAAGCTGTTTGAATTCTACAGCAAATTCCCAGATAAAAAGGTCTTTATTCCACTTGTTTCACTTTCAATTTTAACACGTTTATTTTTGCTTCATTCAGCTATTCGTGCCATTCAATCATGAGTTTTGAGTTCTTCTCCTACCGGATCCAAAGTTAACATCTCCCTGACTACCTTACCTAGGTAGGTGTCTGTATCTTATGTCCTGTACATCCATTTCATAAACTCCTGTCTGTCTCCTACTCTTTATACGTTTGAGCTCACGCCTTGATATGTGCCGCCTTACGGAACTCAATCATAGGTCCGTTTTTAGCACTCGTAAATGTATCAACCAATTGCATCTCGCTTGGTCGGTGTCGACCCCATTCATTCTTAGGGTTGCCCTCAGCAGGATCCACGATACCAATAGCCTTGCGCATATCATAAAGATACATAGTGCGGGCAAGTGTGTTTGTCATCTCAACATAGGCGAGACCCTTGCCAATACAGCCACGGGGCCCAATGCTAAAGGGGCAGTATGCACTGGCAGCCAGAGCAACCTCATCCTCGGTTGTCTTCTCGCCAGTGAGGGGGTTGAGGGCACCAACGAGCCATCGCTCAGGGACGTACTCATATGGTGAGGGGTAGTAGGACTCGTTGTGGTGGATGGTATAATGGGGAACGCCAATAACGGTGCCCTCGGGAATCGCACGGCCTTCAATGGTGATGCCTCCGGCGAGAACCTCACGTGGAAGAATACCACCGACAGATGGAGAGAGACGCATAGCTTCATCGATACAGGCTCGAAGGTAAGTGCAAGATGCGAGAGCAGCACCTTGGCAGATCTCCTCGACATCGTTGAACTTGCTTCGGATTTCTTCGGTGACTCGCTCGAGAGCGCGGGGGCATCGGACAAGGTAGAAGAGAGTGGCAGCCATCGCTGTCGATGTGGTGTCAGATCCAGCAATGATACTATTCAGTTATTAGTTGGAGTGTAGCGGAGTCGTCTGGTGCCACTTACAGTAGATTGGACTCGGACCAGAGCTCAGGAGTGCTGAAGCCCTGGCCAGTCTCGGGATCGCGAGCCTTAAGAAGATAGTAGAAGAAATCGCGGCGATCTGTCTCCTCGCCAAGCTTGGTGCGCTCTGCAAGTTGGCCCTTGCTGTAGCCCATGTAGCGAGCACGACCAGCAGCGAGTCCAGGGAAGAGGATCTTGTCCAGATTGAGTTTGTTCACGATGGGCATGGTTCCACACTATGAAGGTCAGTTTCGTCCCTTGCCAAATCGGAAGATAGCAGGTACACTTACGAGAAGGTGGCGGGTTGTAGCAGCTTCAACAAGCTCCAGGGCAAAGCGATTAGTCGGGCTCTCGAGCATGTGGAAAGCCTTGCCGAAGCACAAATCGCCAAGAATATCCATAGCAAGGTAATTGCACCAGTCGCTCATCTTTCGAGGCTTGGTCCAGCCCTTAGTCTCTTCTCCGGAACCCTCCAACATACCAATCTGCTCGCAGAAAGTACGGACGTTACCCAAGATGTATCGCTGCATCTCCTTCATGGCGCTCTCGGAGAAGGCCTGAGACATGACACGGCGCTTACGGGCATGGACCTCCTTATCGCGCGTGTTATGCGTATTGGCGGTAGGGTGAACGAAGGCATTGTAGAATTCGGCCTTGCGGACGTTTGTGCGGAAGCCGTATATCTCCTTGAGAGCCTTGTTGGAGTTGAAGCAAAGCGAGTTGGGGCCGAAGCGGACAACTGGGCCGTATTTTTGGTGCATGCGCCAGAACTCGAGCTGCCTGTCACCCTTCCAGGCGTGGTAGAGCTGGTATCCATCTGTGATCTTAGCGATGAATGGACCTGGGTACTTGGCTAGAGGGTGAAAGAAGACCCGGTAAACAACAATCCCGAAGCCCTGGCCACATATGAGTGTCTGATTATCATAGAAGCTGTAGGCAGTGTTGACTTACATAGAGAGCTAGTCCTCCAAACAACAACCCCACGTATACCAACAGATGTGTTAAGCTGAAGGTCATCTTGTCTGTCTCACACGCAGAATGGGTGAGTCTCTAAGAAGCTGTGAGAATAAGAGGTAGACAACAGATCAAGAGAGACGGAGGCCCCGGAGTAGTTATATACGTCTTATCAAGAAAGAAAGCGATACACCTCCATACCTACACGACGACAGCAGCCCCATGACCACCCTCTTTTCTATCTAGCCCATCATGCCCGCCCACTTCTCATGCTTCGCTGACTTCTTCCATCCCTGGTCTGGGTCTAGGCGAGACGCTCATAATCGGCTGGCGGCGGCACACAAAGCTTGTCAATAATCACAAACTTGTTGAAGGTGGAGGGGTGAGCCATGAAGTCTTCAAGCGGCTAAGTTCGGATTGGAAACGACGGAACAGTATTGGATCGCGGAGAATTGAGAGATTGTGGGGGAGCTTCTTAGATTGTGGGGTTTTGAGTTTGCCATTTGGGGAATTGTTATTTTTTCAATCCATGATTGTATCTAGCTTTGACTCTCAGTTACGAGGGGTATGAACTCGGAATTTTAATCTTTGGTATTGGCAGCGTTCTTACAATGGTAGTTATCCGTCCAGTATTCAGATCTACTATATAAATCCCGTTGACTCCCACTCGTGAAATAACCATCATAGTGATGCAATACATCGTTGGCTCGCTCACAGCAATGCTCAGGCGTTGTTCCTAGTCCAGCCTCTTCACCTCCAAATGTCACCTGTCATTTCAAAAGGACAGTCAGCCGCCAATCAGTTATCCACGTCAAGCCAAGGTCTTTATGCCGTCATGAATAATGTGTATAATACGAATGATTGTTGAACCCTCGGCCTTTGCTCCAACTCGGCACTCATCACACAAGCGGCTCTGGTCCGTCATGCGGAATCACACAAATACTCTATTTTTCTTGGTCACCACCTGGCGCAGCAGCGGGCGACAGGGGCTTGTAAACCTCACATGCCCGACGATGACCGCGGCGTTGTGGAGTTTCGGCGGTCCGAGTGGGGACGGAGATATTTCTTTGCGGGGTGGGCACGGAAATCTGCAGTTTTCGTCAGTGTACATACACGATGCAAGCTTGACAACGGTTCTTTTGCAGAAATACATCCAGAAATGGATACGATAGGGTAATTCTCTCGGCGGACCTTGTTGGTCAGCAGCTGACCGATTTCGTGGTAAGTCTGCGTCAATATACTTGAGGTCCATTGTAACTCTGTTATCTCGCTGGGAACATAAGCCTCTACGCCAGTCGTGGAGGTTTGTGTGGAAGGATAACAAACATTATTGAGACAATGGCAAACTATAATGCCATGCGCTGACCCCGTGAGCAATACATACACTCCCCGTCAGACACCTAGTAAGCCATTGCCTCCAAATGGATCTTATATATGGACGACACCACGTAAATCACCGGCTCCGTGAATAATGGACGGGGAATACCCTATAGTACTGGCCTCAAGAGATAAGTATTTTCAACAAGGAATATTTTGCTGCATCTTCGGATCACTATCATACAGCCAACACACATACAACAAGAGTATATATTGCGTGGACAAAAATTAAGCACATGAACATCACCGCCGTACATTATTCATCATCCATATCTGCCCTATCCCATTAACTCCTCCCATTAATATGAAGAGCATATACGGCATCGAGACGTACCCTTGTCGTATTGCCCAAACCCTTACCCAGTGTAATATACAGTCCCTCTAGTTGAAATACCTGGGCTCGTTGAACACATGGTATCTGTGCTCTCGCACGCCGTCACCCCGGAACATTGCGGGGAATCTCCAGCCCTCAGGGACTTCCTCCTCCTTAACTCGGCGATTGCGCTCCTTATCTGGCTGGGCATCCAGTTTCTCGATCTCCTCTTTGGACTCGGGGATCCTGAACTTGGCAACCTGTAGTTCCGTATCGGTAATGGAGCTGCGACTCACGCGCGCGTATCCCACACGTTTGAGTCTCTTGAAAAGGATGTATTCGCACCATCGGTCCCAATCTGACGGGTCTACATCTTTCATACCCGACTTCTCGCTCACATAAGTGTTGTAGTTACCCTCCTTTGGTTTTGTCACCAAATAGCTAAGCAAGAATGCTGGCCGAGGGGTCGAGCCCATTAGGTCAGCGAGATAAAGCGACTGCAGACGTCGGTCTTCAGGATCCTCTTCTTGCCCGGAGTGGAAGACAAATACATCGACGAGCTGACCATAGACATCCAGCGTCGCATGAATAGCAGGAGCCAGTTCACCGACAGGACTAGGTAGAAGGTGATGCGTCGAGTTGAGGATGGGAAACTTGGACAGAAGAGCCGCACCCCATGTATGCTTATTGGGGCCAGGACCGTAGTCGACATACATGCCGAGATCCTCAGCAAGGAACTGAGTAGCATCACGGTTACCCATGATGATACGCTGGTTGTCGGACTCAAGAAGACCGATGACATCAATTTCCAGCTCCTTAATGAGGTCTCGCATACGGTACTCTGATGCCCACATATCGTTGTCAAACGAAAAGTGGATCGTCCAAATACCTGCAGTGAGGATTCGGTCATCAGCGTGGTAAGGCTGATAGTTATTACTAGGAAACCGCTGGAAGGCCGAGACCAAGAAGAAAACATTGATAAGGATGGTCGCAACACCGAAATACTTCCTTTGCTGGATTGGCACAGACCGTTTCGAAGGTTGCTGTTGATGACCTGAGGCGTTCATGCCATATACGCCAGCACCAATGCAGGTCATCATCGTATACATGATCCAGTCAGTGTGCTCACGAACAAGTTGGCCACCTGGGACAAAGGCATATGCCACAACCCAAACGTGGAAGAGTACCAAGAAGTTGTAGAGGAGGAAACCATTGCCAAAAGTTGTCGTAGGATTTGTCTTGGCTGCATGGGTCAAAATGGGCACAGAATATGCCATCAAGTAAGTGGCAAGCGTCAGAGCGCCGTAGTAACCGGGCCAATGACTGAAGAAGGTCAAAAACATAGCACCGACCGTACCGATGATATAGACCCCCCAGCTGCTTGCAAGCCTAGGCTGCCAGACTCCGCCGAACAGACCAAGCGACATGGCAAGAACAGTGAGCCAGCCATGTGTGGAGAAGTATGGGCCACGAATGGGATAGCCCTCCCATCCCCAGAGGATCATGGTGCTGGTATCAGAGAGTAAAGAGTGGAGGCCAAAGAACAACCCAGCAAGACCGAGTGATGAGAGGAAACTCGAGTTACTCTTGGCAGGCCGTGGAGCCAAACCGGCAGCGAGGGGTGCTCGTCTGGTGAAGCGGAGAGCGGCTAGAACACCCAGCACAAGACCAGTGTTGTTCCAACCGCCATTCGCAGCATGCATAATAGGCCAAATAGGGTTATTCGTCCACCACGCAAACTTGGCAGTAGAGGAAAGAATAAGACCAATCATCCAACCCAGGATCTTGGATTCAAGGCGGCCCTCGTGAACAGACTCTGCAAAAAGGGTACCGGCCCACCCCAAGCACGACATAAAAACGCCAAATCCAACTGTAAACAGGCGATAACTGGGTTCCTCAACCAGATAGGCCGCGATGCCTGCGAGAGACAGAAAGTGCACTGCGCGCAAGTTGTTCACCACCAGAGACCGAGCTGAACGGCTGGCCAGAACGAAGGGCGAAATCGTTGTCATGACCAGAACTTCGTATCCTGAAATGCCCATGTACCAAAGCGGGAAGTCTGAGATTGAGTTAGGGTCACACATGTCTCAATCAAAGATTTAGATTGACTTACACCACACTACAAGCCCCAGACTAGTCAGAATTGTCCAAAAAACATACTAGGGTAGGTCAGTAAATCGTCGTTTTCGCCCAACATAGAGAGCTTACTCCATGGTAGACTTCAGCGGCAATATCAAGTGCTTCGGGCCAACTGAAGCGAACAGCAAAAATACCGCCGGTCGCTTTTTCCTTTCTGAGGACTTGGTTAATGACAATATTCTCCTCACGGCTAGTTCTGTACTTACTCCTTTTCCAGAACGGCGGATGGGATAGACGACAGGTTCTCACTGCAAAAGACTTAGACAATGGCCTGCAAACATGTATATTTCGCAAACGGCTGTTCTGGAGGCCAAAGACTATCTGGGAAGCCATTGAACGTACCCCTTGCTCGCACCCTTGATATCTCTAACCTCAATAGCGAAGGTACTGAAATCGAGAGCCGTCACGGCGTCAAAGGCCACATCAAAGATGATCAACGACCACTCGAAGAAGGCGTAAGTCGTGTAAGCTGGTTTATAGCGTTAGTGGGCCATATTTCAACGACGCTGAACCATTGTCTTACCTCCAGCGACACGATGCACCTTGTGCTGAATGAAGAAATAGATCAGTGGCACAAGAGTACCGAAAAAGGCAGATGCCAAGTATTTGCGATATTTGATGGCCTGAGGATTGGCGGGGCTGAGTGCGATACAGCCAGTTGTCCACGGAAGCGTCGCAACAATGTAGGAAATCATGAGAATATCATGCCAATCGTGGTCATCCGTAGATGTAATGTATGTCCAGCCGCCACAAGTCAGAGTTCGAAGTAGGCCCATAACAGCAACGAACGTAGGCAGCTTCTGGCCGGGCTTTCGCGTGAGGAGATACCATAAACCGACGAGGGCAAACCGAGGACCTAGGAGCCATCAGCACATTGCGGATATGGTACAATTCGATCAATTATGCTGTACCGGATGTAATGGCAATGAATATCATGAAGAACGATCGCTCGGGGTACCGATCGCCAATAGTCGCTGAGACTGAGGGGAACCATTCTTGCGGATAACCATAGAACTCATTCTGTACGATTTTGTGGTAGTGTAGGTAAACGCCAATAACCAATGCACTAAAGAAAGCAGCTATAACACCACGAATCAGCGTTTCAGTCATCCAAGTTGCATATCTACAACGGAGGAGGATGCAAAACCATACTATACGCGACAGCAGTATGCGCCCAACTGACCAAGCTTCCATTGAAGCTGAGGACAACGCCTGTATCTTTGTCCTTGTATTTTGAAGCCATTTCGAAGGAGAGAAGGACTGAACAAACACTCTAAAATCCCATCCGGGCGATCCGGGAACCAAGAGTCAAAATCTCAGAACGAGCGACGAGAGAACACGATCATGCAAGTGGTGAGATTCACTCTCGGACGAGACAAACAGACCTCGGAGCTTTGGCGTTACCTCCACCGCGACGTAATACTTGGAAGTGTAATTGCTAAGTGGAGACCGACCGGGGCAGGGGACACTCGGAAATCGATATTATTTTTTGACACTGGCCCGCGCGCTCCCGAAGCGAATCAAAGGCCAGGTACTCCAAGCGAGAAATACACAGCCTAACATTAGACGGCGATTTCCATTTTGGTTCCCGCCGTCGCGACCACCACGAGGCTGAGAGGTGCCCCGCTAAAAAGGTTACTGATCTGCCAGCCTTGTCGGCAAAAAAACTTCCTATATTTGCTGTCTACCTACCTTACCTTCTGAACCATACCAATACCTCTTGGTCGCACAAACGCAAGATGGCTGGCGTCGCTGATAAGGCGAGATTCTATCTCGAACGCGCTGTACCGCAGCTACGAGAATGGGAGGAGAAAGAAATATTTTCAAAGGTAATTGCGTTCCAAGTTTGCCAGAAGACATTGTCAACTAACCCATCATTTTCGTAGGATGAGATTCGCACAATCGTCCAGAAGCGCAACGACTACGAGCACAGAGTCCTTTCACCTGGGAATAAGCCATCGGATTGGTCTTCTTACGCGCAATGGGAGCAGTCCCTTGAGTCCCTCCGCAGCAAACGCTGCAAACGTCTCAGAATCCGACACCTCCAGTCCGCCCATGCTGGCCAGGGCCGTACTCTTGCGATTTACGAGCGAGGTGTCAACCGACATCCAGGAAGCAGTGCGCTGTGGAGAGAATATCTTTCATATACGTCCAGCGTCAAAGCATCCAAGCGCTGGCGCAAAACCATGACCAATGCTCTACGCATGATGCCTACAGACCCTGAGCTGTGGACAATGGCAGGTCGAAGGTCAGCGAAGAATGGCGACATGGCTGCCGCGCGTGGGTTTTTCATGCGAGGTTGCCGCTTTTGCACCACGAATGAAAAACTCTGGGTTGAATATGCGCGAATGGAGATGGAATGGCTCGAAAAGGTCGATAAGCGCAAGGCCGTCGCAAAGCCCGGCCAGGACGTTCTCCGGCCTGATCGTGAGGAGGATGGCGACGAGCTGCGACTTGTGGACAGTGATGATGATGATGGTGATGGGGATGACGATGATCTTCCCGAGCCATCCAACGCCCAAGCCAAGGTTATTGACAACCAGACGGCTCAGCATTTGAAATCAAACCCTGCCATGGATGGCGCTATTCCTATGGCTATCTTCGATATCTCAAAGAAGCAGGCCTTCTTCAGCGCCAACACTGCGGAGGTATTCTTCGACCTCTTCGTGTCTTTCGTACATGTCCCAGCTCAGCCTAGGATATCACAACATGTTCTGGATACCCTTGATCAGGAGTATACCAACCACCCAGCCACATGCAACGTCCACATTCGCCAGCCTATTATGGGCGTAAACCCACAGACAGCAGAGTTTCCCAAGAACCTCAGAGAGGTACTTTCACGCTTGAACCGGTACCTGGAAACCACAACAGATCGCACGGAATTACAGAAGAAGACCGTTGCATGGATAGATGGGTACCTTGCACTGGATGTTTTGGATGAGGGTATTCGGGCAGTTTTGGAACATACCAAACAGAAGATGGAGTCCATTTAGATGGGTATGAATAGAGCCAAGTAACTTTTTTTAGGTACCTTTTAAATGCTATGGTCAAGATGTGAAGATGCTACACTTGTACTATGTTGTTACGTTAGAAATCAACATCCTACATGCACCTTGTTCTTGTTGCATCGGCGGCAAATCTTTAATCGTGGATACCATATAAACGGATAGTCGGAAGGAGTTAAAACACAACATATAATAAGAGACAGATATCGCGAGAGGGGGGCTATGGTTACTGGAAGAATATTTCTTTTCTTTCAATAAACACAATCCTCGGTTATAAACTGTAGATTGTATAATCGATTTTTGAGATCCTCCGTCTGGGGAAGCCAAGGGACCAAGGCAGAGCTGAACCTCTAAGAACTTAAGGCCCTAAGTGGTAATTATGTAGATGGTCTCAGTAGGTATGGAAAATATTCAATGACGGAATGAACAGGCTGTTCAACCGCATCATTTTCTTACCCTACCTACCTTGAGCTAAGGCCCGAAGTCTCTGATATCCAAAGGCTAGGCGACACTGGCCTAGACTGGGGATCGCTTTGTGGTGGTTGCAAGGCCCCGGCCCGATATTAGGGTGACCCAGCGTTTTGGGATCATCCCGTCAACGAGGAAGCCGCTGTGGGGCTACGTGTAGGCCTGTAGGGAAACGAAGAGCTGAAATGAGCAAGTCAAAGATGTGGAAAGCTAAATGAGACTGAGCAGCTTCTATGGAAATCACTTCGGTAGCAACAAGGCCAGTGCATTTATTCGATATATTCCCAAACTCAAAGTTGGTATGCGGGAAGCATCGCATCCACTAACAGATGTAGTTTCCTGAAGAAGGCTCCATGCCACGCGATTGTTGGTCCCGCAAGCGACTGGAGCCGTCTATCAATGGCATCATGCATCATGTAACTTGTATATGCATGGGGAAGCCAGAACGGCATCTGGGCCGTTTTATATGCAGGCTTCTGTACGCTGCCTACTACGTAGTAGTACCTCCTGACCGTCCAGCCGTGACACAGTCCCAAGCTCCAGGGCTGATGTGATGCTTGTCCGGAGGTGACCCAGAGCAATGATTGTTTCTCTTTTCTGGCGAGTTTTACGTTCAATCTTCAGGACCTGCTGGGATCGGGCCTGTCTTATTTATCAATGATACGAGGCGTTTCCCCCCAAAGTCTCAGGGCGTCAATGGCTCAAAGGCTAATGAACGGCAATTACATGTCGATCATGTTGGGTTGGAGAAGGTCTTTTGCCTTTTGGGGCGATACAGATCTGCAACCATCACAGGTGGTTGGCCCAGCCCTGTCCGTGGATTGCTTACCCTCACGTCCAGTTCCACCCACGACTGAGTTTGCTGACCAGCCAGCAAAAGACACTTTTCACGAGAGATAATGTGAGTAATCCGAGGCACAATTGACTTCCTGTAACCTGCGGCACGACAAACTATTCGCCACCGACCCCGTTCTCCATCAATGTGGGGAGTTCACGACAGGGGAAGAGAGCGACCGAGAAGCACATGGCATGTAGGGCGACTGGATAAGGCGCAGTTCACGGCTAGGAAATGAGGGGACTTGAGAAACCGATTTCAGGAGGGATTGGGAGGGGAAAAGAGGGGAAGATCAAGCCTTTTTCTAAGATAGCGAGACCGCTTCTTTGCAATTCAGACTTGGCAAGGCAAAGCCAGTTCATCCTCCAATCTTTGTAACAGTCTGAGGTGGAGGATCCATAAGCCTTGATGGACGCGTTAAGTCATCGCCAGTAGAATTCAACAAACCTAAGAACCGCCCACAAAAATATGATTGAAAGATTCTGGCAGAGAAGCAGTCGTTGATCGAAACCGATCATTGTTATTAGGGCCGTGGCACAAGCAGACCCTGCCAAGTCAGTCGCCCACCTCAGAATCAGAACGGCGCGCGGGTGATCTGGAATCGTACAGTACAGTGCGCAAGCGACCCTGGGTGGTCGGATCGTGAGAGGGAAATGAGAGGATCAGAGGTTGGAAAACAATAGGAGACCTGGAGAAACAACGAAGGGAAACCAAGCAACATGTATTCCTCCAGAGCCTAGCACATGGCCCGTATCGATAGATCTTTTTCTAAACAAAACATCGTTAGTTAAATTTTCGTGGTTTCGCTGGTCAGACTCAATCAAATCCTTGGTCCCATCTTGAAGATGAACGGCAGACATGCGCCACTCAGGAACCACGGCTTGACCAGATAAGCGTGTGAATAAGAGTTTGAAGCCAAATGAAATAAGATACACAGATTGACAATAACTTTGAATGGGAGCAACAAAATTGGAGCATATTTGAGCGGAGAAAATTTCGTTAATCAAAGCCCCCGAAGTGAGAGCTCAAGTGAGGTCGCAAGCCCAGGCACAGCACAGGCTGGTTGTTGGCGGTACGGAGAAAGGCAAGGCAAGGTAAGGTAAGGTATTTCACATATCTACCCCCCTTCCCCCGTTCCTTCTTGCTGCCCATTTCCCGCCTGTTTTCCCCTCTCAAACCTTTTGTACCTCTTCTTCTTGACTCCTTCACTTTTAAAACCTCTCTTTTCGACGTGTGTTGCTGTCGTACGCACGCCTGTCTTTTGGTCTGCTCACTTATACAGACGCGGAGCCATCTCCAAATTGTCGGGTGGTTTTCAGGGCACCCCAAGCCGCTGGGCTGGGCTGTAAGTGGGATGACAGTTCGCTCGATTGCAAATTGATTTTCAGACACGACACGCTCACCAATTCGGCGAAAACAAGCATGATTTGACCAAACAAACCAAAAACAAATGGATTTCACGAAAAATCGTGACAACCTTCACCGGCACCTCAAAGACAGCCCAGAACGAACTTGAGACGGCGCTGGCTGTTCTGGCCATGACGGCCTGCCTGACAAGGATCCATCCACTGGCATCCACTCGGGAAGCGCCAGTGGTGGGTGAGCCCGCATCAGGCGCCACCGCAGACAATCCCCGGACTCAAAGCCGATAGCTCTGTGTCTGCGCCTCTTCCAAGGAGAAACAAGCAAAGACAAGTCCATGTTTCTCTGACCCGAAAGAATGGTTATGGAGCATGCTGGCTGTTAATTTGGGAGCACCTGCGCAGTTGCTGCTCCGAGGGGTTTGTCCTATTCCTGGTGGCGAATGGACCTTTTCTCTGTATGGGTCTGCCTTTGCGGTATGGCCGTGGAGGGTCACCCCAATGGAAAGCTATCCCAGCAGTCCCGGCCATTGCTATGGACACAGGGGCCAAAAAGCCATGCGTACCAGCACAGTCAGCTACCCCTATCGATTGTGATTGACTTCATTCTCAATGAGACAGTGCCTGCACAAGTGTGTTAAGGCAGTGTTGGTCTCCAACAAATCGTTACATTGTGTATTTGGCCCGAAACTGTGCGACGCATATGCTACATGCACGCGCGGATTACGTCCACTGAGATACGTGGATAAATACAGGAGCAGATTGCTGGACGATTTGCACATGGGGCGTACTACTTTGACAGCACTGACATACTCTTCGAGCTTGGGTGTCAGAGTGTCTGCAGTTGCGGCAATGGTTCAGCGTTCTCCGGTGCTTACACTACGAGCTTGGAAGCCTTCCGCCAACCTCTTTCGATATCGACCTGAAGGTCTGTAGCAATTGAGCGTATCAACTGGACAGAGCAACCCGGTTGCATCAAAAACAGTCGGACCGGAGACAAGATAATGGCAAAACTTTCGTCATGGCGTTTCTAGGCTAGCTTCAATATCGCTAGAAGTCAATAGCCAATCCATGCAGCCATGGACTGAGCTTCATTGATGACTGGCAGAAGCAGTCCCATGGAGCCATGGGGCACCTTGACCGAAAGCCTTTTGTTCGTCTGTCAGGCGCTTGTTGTCACATGCAACATCGCCAGGAATGCCGCTTCCCAGTTCGATGGAATAATGGGATAGCAATATGATAACAGACTCGGGCCCGCTGTTAGAAGCTTCTGCTACTTGTCATGGTAATCTTATCTGATACTGAGCTAACCTTAGTCTCTCACTAACGCAAATAGCTGATTCGTCTAGGTGCGCACAAGTGGCTTGACCTCGAAATTGCGCTATACCAGGAACAGTCAAGCACCACGCGCTGCAAAACAGACTCAGCCTCCCCCCGACTCTCAGAGATGTCTTCGCCGTTCGCTGAAACCCAGGCCAATCCATTCAGACCTGACCCGACTCGACGAGCATCCATTGCAGTTTATCGCAAACGCACTGCAAACGCGCCCTCACTCTTTGGCTAGGTAAGGCTATCTGTTTTCTATGGAATCTCAACATCATTTCATGCATCACAAGAATCTCCGTTCCAAGTGGACGATGGAATGCGATGGATAGAGTTGTACGCTGTCGCTTCTCCTCGCTTCGCTTCACTTTTGCCTACCTATTTGCACCCACTATTTCTCTTGTCTTCCCTCCCCGTTGGTCACTCAACGAGCGCCAGGTTTCATTGGCTAGTCGAAGTCGCCTGCGCTTGGTTTGGTCTCAGTGTGCTGCGCGTCCTTGCCCTCCCGAGCACCACCTCCCTGGCAGCCCATGGTCCTGGTGCTGCTACTCCGTACTGCTGACGGAGACCCGCCCAGCGAAAAAAATTCTCCCTCACTGGCTGGCTCAGCTCCCCCATCACCCTTCTCTCCACTGTTGGCGGCGTCGCTTGCTGGGTTGCCTGCTGAAAAGGTGGCTGCTAGCCTGCTACAGTGCTGTCCAGTCCGTTGTCCGCTGCCCGTTTGCCCTCTTGCTCCCGTCGCGCGGCTTTCGCTTTCTCCCTCTACCTTTCCATCCATTCTCACCCGACCCGTCATTCCCATCTATCATCTGCCGCTTGATTGAAGCGCGTCGCCCAGCACCTACCACCGTGCCAACCAATCCAATCTGGGCGTTTTTTTATTTCCCACTTTCCTGTCCCCTTTGCCTATGCCCATTCCCAGTACTGGCAGGCTGACACAAGGTCTTCTCGCTGGTCTGGTTCTGGTTCGGTCTGGTCTCTCGCACTACACTGCTCTCCACCAAACCCACGCCGCGACGCGACTTGTCCCATCACCACCGTGTCACTGCCTCATCTCCCACTCATCGCTTCCTATCTCAGCCTTCCGTCATTGTATCCTCGTCTTCTTGGCGCTCCTCCATGGACGCTTTTCGCGTGCCTGCTGATCGCTAACTCCGTCGCGCATAGCCTGTTGGGTCGATCGCCATGAGCACCTGGATGAACGACGCCGTCCCCAACCACAATGGCAACGGCTTTCCACACATGAACGACTCTAACGCTGCCGGTAACATGATGGATCCTTCCGCTTTCATGGCCAATCCGGGCCAATTCAATCCTGCTCAGTTTAATCAGCAAATGGGCGGCGCTATGGCTAATGGCCCTGGCTCCATGCGCAATGCTTCACCTTCTTTTCAGAATCCTGTATATCAGACCAATTCCGTTATTCCATCGAAGCGGCCTCGCCCTCGTGAGGATAGTCTCGCCGGCTCTCCTAGCCAAAATCCCGGGATGCTCCCAACGTCGCGCTCTGAGACGCCGCAGCAACAACCATTTGCTGGAGGCTTTCAACCCGGCGCGGTTCAGCAAAACCCTGGCCAGTTTTCTCATCTTCAACCTAATGGTTCCGCCAATGCCAGCCCCTCCCCGATAATGAGCAACCAAATGCGACCAGGAAGTGTTCCTCAACGGGTCGCGACCGCGTCACCACACCCATTCTCTCCCAGTGGCCAGCAATTCAACCCTCAGACATCACCGATACCGTCCGAACATGGCACTCCTCAGCCGAACCCCTATATGCAAAATATGGCTCAAGGTTTCAACCCAAACTTTGCTTCATCACCTGCGAACGCGCGACCTTCACCGAATCCGAATGCGATGTCCGGCAACCAAATGATGGCACAGCAGATGGGTCAAATGCCGCAACACATGGGCCAGATGCAAGGCAATATGTTTCCCCCTCAAATGCAACAGGGTCAGCAACAACAAGGCACACCACAACAGCAAGGCCAGCAGCAACAAGGGCAACAAACCCCTCAACGCCCGGGCATGATGGACGCGCAGAAGATGGCCGCCTACCAGATGAGATTGCAACAACAACTGCAAGGCAATACTCAAATTCAAGCACAGATGCAGGCGCAAAACATGGGCCGCGGTATGATGCCTAATAAGCCGGTACCTGGAATGCCTAATGGCCAAATGCAACAAGGAGGCATGAGGCCTCAGCAGAGGATGATGGCTAACGTGAATCCTGAACAATTTATGAAGAATCTTACGACCCTAATGAATTCAAAAGGCTTGCAATTGGATCCTAATCCCATGGTGATGGACCGACCGGTTAATCTCATGGTGCTGTTTCAAGCGGTTCAGAATAAGGGAGGATACAAGCAGGCAACTACGACCCCTAACGGCTGGCCCCATGTTGCTCAGATGCTTGGCCTGCCACCCCAGAATCCTATCGTTCCGCAGACGTTGAAGACGATCTATGAACGCAACCTTTATAAGTTTGAGGAAGTGTGGATCGCTCAACAGCAGAAGCAAAGGATGATGCAACAGCAACAGCAACAGCAACAGCAACAGCAACAGCAATCACAGCAACAGTCCCAACAGCAACCACAACAGCCACAAACTCCAGGCACCCTCATGGGACAAGCTACTCCACAGAAGCAGATGCAACCGGGACAACAAATGACCCCTGGAACCATGGGTCAATCTGGACCGCCAGCTCAAATGCAACAAACTCCCATGAAGCAAATGCAACCAGGACAGCCTCCAGTGAACGGATTTTCCACACCCCAGCCTCAGATGCAGCCACAGCCTCCAGTAATACCAGGCCAAAATCGCACACTATCACAAACGATTGACACTTCTGCTGTGCCAGAGTTCCCGGGCGCTCCCTCTCCAGCAACCCGCAGGGCTGGAAGCATGTCGCACAATGAAGGGCGTCAGGCCTCGGCGGCACCTGTGGCTGTGGAGAAAATGCCTCGGCTTGCACCTCAAACTGACGAGTACAGCCCTTGCGCCCGGGAGCTTTCAACGTTTGGCGGTGTTGACTTGAATGCGTTCAGCAAACTAGGTGCGGAACTCGAACGCTGGAAACCCGATGTACCTCCTCTTCAGGAACTGGGGAACATCGATATCGGTGCTCTTACTAAGAGTTTGCAAAGCGGGATTCATGGCGAGACGCGCCTAGCCCTCGATGTGTTGGCAGCTGCATCGTGCTCCATGAACCAATTGCATTTTATTCAGCTTCGGTACTGTGACGAGCTAATAGAGGCTCTCATCGAATGTGCCGAGGATCAAGTGGAGATGCTGGCTGAGCATACAGCCGAAGTCTCCGATGAGATTCAAATATCACCATACGAAGACGTCTTGAGGGCCTGCCGTCTTGAGCGGTTTAATATCCGGGATTTGCCTGTGTTTGGCACCCAAGAGTACGAGCTCGACCGGGCTGTTGACCGTCTAATATGCGTCACAACTATTCTTCGAAACCTGTCGTTCCCTGGCGAACAGAACGATAATCATTCTGTACTTGCCGACGAGATTGTTATCAAATTTGTCTGTGCTGTCATAAGATACCTCGGTACCCGAACTATGCTTCTTCGATCACACAACAATACTCTCGATTTCATGAAAGATATTGTAATTTTACTCTCCAATATTGCAGGGTCTGTAGAGATACCTGGTCGCGAACAGGCTCTCTGCCTCTTGCAGTTTCTCCTGGCATTTGCCCCCGCTCCCAATCCTACAGTCTCAGACGGAACATTATTCTTTACGCAATACGAACCAAGCTTGCACGCCTACCTGCCACATGCTGTCGATGCACTTGCGAAATTACTAGCTCGTGATGAACCCAATCGGAGTCATTACAAAGCTGTCTTCGTACTCGACTCGAGCAGCAACCCTCCTTATGAGTTGCTTACTCGTGCCTTCGGTTTGGCCATAGCACCCATACCGGACAAGGCCAAGACACAGACGAGACAACCTAACCTCCCATCCCTCGTGGAAGTTCGAAAGCCTTTCTTGATGCAAGGGCTTCTTTCTGCTGAAATCTTGGCTTCACTTGCTCCGGGTCACGACAGCGGAGTTGCCCAATCTTGGCTATCATCTGGCAATGATTTCGCCCAGAATCTATTCAGGCTTATCCGAGAGCTCAGTCAACTGTACGAGCAACCCCAAGTTCAAGGTCCCCGAACAGCACCCCGAAAAGACCCTGAGCTGGTGTATATCGTTGTTGTTGCCGTTGCTCTATTAAGACGACTTGCTGAGAAGGCCAGAGATCCCAACGATCCAACGTCATCCATACCCGCCAAAGCTATGCCGGCACCTCATGCTTTGCTTGAAGCGTTGTCAATGCAATCTGCTGAATGGTCAAAGGATGAAGTACTGCAGAAGCTTTCAACATTTTTTGCTCTAGGGAGGTGATAGTCGCATTGGGATTTTATTTTTGGATCAAACTCTATAGCATTACCTCATCTTCAAGCTTGTATGTTAGTGTTTTGAGAAACATGGGATTGGTGTCTTGTCATTTGAAGCGTGCGCTTCTCGTTTAGACTTGCATTCCGGAGTCGATGGTTTGGGGACAAGACAGGTGATGATGAAACTGCTTGTCTATGTACGTGTATAAAGGAAGTTGGGATGGTGAACAAATTCAGACATTAGGGACAAACAAAAATATGCTTCTAAGATGCGCTCGCATTACTACATGTATTGTACATCTTGTGTCGCCCCTGGTGGTGACTGGTCAATATGATACAGTTTTGATTCCTCTTATATGTTTGGTCAAGGCTAAGACCTGGGTAATCCGTTTATATCACTCGTGGCCGGCTCTTCAGAAGCCAGTCTTCAGGATCCACTCAACTGCTTTATCGTAGACATGACCCTGGAATAATTAGTTGTCTGTCGGGAGCTCCAATGTCAGAATTGCTTACCTTGATCTCCACGTGTTGTGTTGTAGGGTTTAATCGAATATCCACTGGTTTAATCTCCAAATCCCTAGCCAAATCCTGGATAAACTTGGAGCGGTCTCCATCAATCTTTTTAATGATAACGATCATGCGGTTGCCACCAGACATCCACTTGCGGTATACAGGTAGTTGGGAGGATGGCGTCCGTCGAACAACGTAGCGAAGGGTCGCGCCGAGCTTGTCGAGGTTTTTGATTGCTGCTGGAGGGACGAATGGTTGCTTGAGTTGACGATCCTTGTATGGAATCTTGTTCTTCCTATTGGGGTTGATGGGGTGTCGGAGAGGGTTGGGCTTGTATGAGACGTGTGTTTTGAAGGTGTTCGCTGAAGATGGGGTGGCCGCGGAGTAAGACGCTCGTTGCGTCAAGAGTGCTGGCTTCTGGGCAATGGCCTGGCGTCCTATTGATAGGACTCTAGAGGTAAGGAATTTCATCGTGTGATCGAGTATTGTAGGGAGGTTGTAGGATAGAGCTGTTTTCCGTCGCAAGGTTCTTCGCTTTGGCGATACCGCGGAACGAAAGACCCGGAAGAGATATGCAGCGTAATGCCCAAAATGCAGTCTCAATTGATTTCGCTCATTAGCTCTTGGACATGTCACACACTCTCTGTCTATCGATGCACTCTAAACATGCCAGAAAGCTTGCCGCTGATGGAAAATCTCAAGATCACATGACTGCTTATCTCTGATCGTCGGTAAATCCACGGTCGGTGCGATAAGCTGAACCCCCACACCACGGAGTGGATTGGCGAAATTCACCAAAAATCTGAGGTGTTCGTGCCCCTCCATCAAACCCATCATCACGACCTTTGCGGCGAGTCACTTTTCCGCCCTCTCCGACCGAACCCTCGTCCGACCGATCTCTACCGCCTCCTTCTTCTCAAAGATATCGCCCAATATGGAGGACGTTCTCAACGCCGTCTCGGCCGACGGTTCATCGATCATGCCCCGCCTTGCGCCGCACCTGAGCCGACATCTTCTCTTTCCTCTGATCCAGTTCGAAAGTGAGAGAGCTGAGGAGCAGGGCCAGGATGCCAAGGCAAAGGAGATTCTTTCCGGAAAGATTAAGCTTCTCGTGGACACAAACATGACCGATTACGTTGCGACTCTCTACTGCGAGCTCCACGGTGTATCAGAGGCTCCCGAGCAGTATAACAAGAAGAGACAGGATGTGCTTTCACAGCTGGAGAACTACGAGCAAGCCACCGCTAAGATCGCCGATCTCCTGACCCAGGATGAGGTCGTCAACGGACTCCGAAGTGACAAGGTTGCCAACTTGGAGTTCCTCAAGAACCAACACGGAGTAAGTAGCCTGAGAGCTCTCCACTCACCAAGGTCAAAGATATCTAACAGGCTTTTCACCAGGTCACCATGGAAATGGTCAATGCTCTTTACGACTTTGGTCAATTTCAGTTCCGATGCGGCCAATACGGTCCCGCTGCCGATATGCTCTACCAATTCCGAGTCCTGTCCACCGACAACGATAAGGTCTCTGCTGCCACCTGGGGCAAGCTTGCCTCCGAGATCCTCCAGACCAACTGGGAGTCTGCTGTCGATGAACTCAAGAACGTTAGGGAAAACATTGATTCCAAGCTCTTCAACAACCCCCGTGCCCAACTCGACCACCGAACGATGTTGCTCCACTGGTCTCTCTTCCCCCTCTTCAACTGGGAGGGTGCTCGGGAACCTATCTTGGATATGTTCTTTTCCGCACCTTACATCAACACCATCCAGACCTCTTGCCCCTGGATCCTGCGATACCTGATCGCCGCCGTTATCACCGGTCGTGGCCGTGCTCGCAACAGCTCCATCCAACAAAAGCAGA
This sequence comes from Fusarium proliferatum ET1, assembly GCF_900067095.1. Classification (NCBI taxonomy): domain Eukaryota; kingdom Fungi; phylum Ascomycota; class Sordariomycetes; order Hypocreales; family Nectriaceae; genus Fusarium; species Fusarium proliferatum. Next base: position 3,280,357 of record NW_022194792.1, on the reverse strand, counting down.
TCAAGGACATTATCCGTTATGTCCGACAGGAAGCTTATGAGTACACCGACCCTATCACACAGTTTGTCAACGCCCTCTACATCGCCCACGACTTTGAGGCTGCCCGTGAGGCCCTCTCCATGGCCGCTGAGGTCTGCCGCAGCGACTTCTTCCTTGCTTCCTCCGCCGATGCCTTTGTCGATGCTGCCCGACACCTCATCTGTGAGAGCTACTGCAAGATCTTCAGCCGAATGAACATCCGCGACCTCAGTGCCAAGCTCGGTCTGAACCCCGACGATGGTGAGAAGTGGATTGTTAACCTGATCCGTGAGACTCGATTGGACGCCAAGATCGACAGTAAAGATGGCACCGTTGTGATGAACCACCCTCCTAACAACGTCTACCAGCAAGTTATTGAGAAGACTAAGGGTGGTTTCTTCAGGACACAGGTCCTCAACGCTGCCGTTTCAAAGTAGAGACCATAGCTAGTCGCGAATGATCTTTTTATATGAGTGTTTCCTTTTTTGCAACGGCCCAAAAGGGGCGATGCAATTCAAAGCGAGGGGCAAGATACCTCGACCAGAGGGTTGCGCCCTCCGCTACCTGGAGAAACAAGACGCGGCCCCTTTAGTTTAGAAAGAGGCCGGTCTTTGCAGAGGATGAGCAGGATTCAGCAAAGCATAAGACGGGGAGACAAAGATAGAGCAGCGAGGCAAAAATGTCAAACACGGGCCAAATGGAAGAAGCGGCGGTTTTAGAGGCCCTGTATATCCCCGGTGATGCGATTTGCATTGCATGGCGTTCTCGGAAAAGGGAAGAGGCAAGGGGGATAATGGAATTTAAGTTGATTGTTGAAATGAAAGCAAGCACTCCCATCAGCTGGGACGTATTATTTCTGTGAAGATTTTCATATATGGTCTAAAGCCATGAAGCCCTCCTTATACGAGCTAGACTTTTGTCTATCCTTATTCTCGTCGCTCATAACCACATCTGTTGTTTTCCTCTACAATGCGCTGTCCACAGCATACGCGTTCATAACTATGCTGTACGTGCGTGCTACCTCACTACAGCCAGTTGTCAATGCTCGCCTTCACGACTTGCAAGCCATACCATGCCCTTCAGGTTCTCGATGACACTGTCTCGCATCCACCAAACACCCCCATCTTCCACTGTCGCATCTTGGTCGTCTTCCCTTTCGGCTTCACGACGTACGTGTGACTCTGTGATGGTCTCTTGACTATCGAACATGTTGGTGTCTCGTAGTCGATCACGTATAGAAGCCCATTCGAACAGCAACCTGGCTCCCTCCAGACGCTCCCGATCTGTGCCTTCTGCAATGCCCTTTGCCATCTCCAGTCTTGCATCGACAGCACTGCTTGAGTGCTGAGTGTCATCACCTCGCTCTAGCACTACGGCTCGCTCGGCGTAACTAATACCACGCAGACCCTCAAGTCCAAAGACCCATTCCAGAGGGTCTTTACCCTTCTCGTCCCTACCAAGTGCCCGGAGAGTTGAAGCAAACGCTCCTTCACGCGGTGGGCGCCTACGGAGGTACAAGCTTTGGGTGTCTTGGAAAGCAGCTCTAACCTCTGGGTTAGAGAAGTCAAGCTCCACATCCCAGAACTGGGGTCCACATGTGGTCGATAGACTAGCAATCTGGTTTATTGGTGGAAGGATGCAAGGAGCCGTGCGATTCAGAACCGGCTCAGTAGAGGTGTTTTTGCGCATCCTGATTTGGACAGGAACAGTGATTGGCTGGCCAGTGAGAACATCTTTTGTGACCAGGCATCGCTGCTCTGTAGCTAGAACCCAGAAATGGCGAAGAGCTTGGAGATGGGATCGATTGTCCATAACACTCGTAGGGAAAATGGGGTAAAAAGCAACCAATAGTGAAGCAATAGCGAGGTTGCTGGTGCCAAAAGTTGACGTTCCGCATCCCAAGAACAAAGCGCCAATCGCGAGATGAGCCGCAAGATGAGAACCGTAGGGCGTCTCAGGATCATCACGACCATGAAGTGCACGAAGACGACGTAGAACAGGAATATCACCTGTTCCAGCCATGACAATGGATGCAGATATGGCAACGATGTCTTGGCACATGCGTGCGTTGGTCCGTGTTAGTTCTTCATCATATGGTGGATTGCCATTTGGATGCATGTTTGCAGTGGATGGTATCTGTGCAATACGCATGAACTGATCCAAGTAATAGAGTAGAAGATCCCGAACTTTAGGAGATGCGCTACCAGAGAAGCGCAGTGCAATAGAGAAGCAGAGACCAGCCACTATGCTGTGGAATGCCATATCCGTTGACTGAAGTTTTGTCGTTGACTGTAGCTTGAACTGGGAACGATAAGGACGTGGTAGGTTCTTACGAATCCAAGCAAACGTCGGCTCAATCTTGGACCACATGATTAGATTTTTCGTCAAGGTCCGCAAGAGAAGAATATCAGGACGAATGTAGTCAAATTGCAAGACTGAGTTGGGTATGTCGATCTTACGCGCCACGATCTGATCTTCCGACTTCATGTAAATGAGAGCCAGGGCCATGACGGCGCCAGCAGCTGCTCGGTCCAGAATATGAACTATTTCAATGTTTTTGGTTGTTGTAGCATGAGAAATGAGTTTCTCTGTGAGTCTCATGTCATGCAGTCCCTTAAGATCATTGCCTTTGCCTAAGTTGATGAACCCGAGAGCAAATCCAGCTGCCAACCGGTAGCATTCGCTTCTCAGGGGCTCTTCTTCATCCTCTTCGTCAATATGCTCAATCTCAGAGAGCATAATCTCACTCATTCGCCGATGTTGACTGTTGGCATATAGCAAACCGATGCCCATTATACCCGAAGTCTGCGTTAGAGGGGACAGATTCAATTCTGCGGCTCCACGAGGCAGCATCCTCGTGGCATGAACGGAAAGTAGACGAGTAATCAACGAATCCATTGTACCCATGTAAGATGCTGCCAAACCCAGAAGTAACCCGATGGAGGTCATTGTATGTTTTGGCGTCAGATATTTGAACGCAACCCATTTTGCGACGTCTTTCAGATGGCCGTTCAGGCCAAGAGCAAGGAGAAACCCAGCATGCCGATTGTTGAGGTCTTGGCCAGGTTTGTTGTAAAGAATCCATGATGTGTCGATACCTTGGGCCTCGGGAGAAATGGCTAACCCAGCTGCGACGCCCTGGTGAAAGAAGCCCCAACAAACCTTCTCTTCTGAGAACTGTGATTTGTCTACGCCCACCGTGGTGTTTGTTGGTTTTACAATGCAATTGAGATTAAATCCACCGATATGAAATTTCTGCGTGATCAAAGGGTAGCGAAGACTGTAGTACAGCAAAGCCCGGCCCGCAGGGATTGCCAAAGTGCCTGTTGCAATTCTTGTTACGAGCTCCTTTTGCTTCTCAAGATATTCGCTCTCGGGCCAACTTGGGTGGGGATCGAGTCGAACCAGCCTTGCCTTGTGAGTGGAAAGTAAATCTTGAGCTTCGTTAAGGCGGCGATCTTCTTTGAACAAGGAGCGAATAATGGCTTGACGTTCCGTTCCTTCACCTTCGTCGTATCCGATATTGTTTGACTCATCGACACTCTGACAAAGCAGTTTGTAATCCCAAGTTGCATTGTGTGTCGGTGTCTATTGCTTGTAAGTGATGGCCCGTGAAGATTGGGTTGAGATCTTACTAGAATCTTGGAAGCGCTTGGCTTAGCTTGCTTCCCAGGGGCAAGAATGAGACTGATATCCCGGCGGTCAACCAATTCGAGGAGGTCCTTGGACCAGGAGGTCGGTGGGTGCGGTTGGCACAATGAAATGGCATCACGTAAGGGTGCAAGAATAGCCTCCGGGAGGGTATCAAGAATTAATGGTGTAATTCCGGCATCCCTCATAGCTTCCACCATCTGGACTGCGCTTGTGCTTGGTTTCATATATTTGAAAAATTGCTTAAACATAAGCGTTCTAGGGAGAATAAACTCCCATCGCCTGTCCTGTGACTTTTCCGCTTCGGACAATTGGGAGCCAGCATAATAAATATCCGCTGGGGTGATGTAAGGAACCCTCCGTTCTCCGGTGAGTCGTGATTGAATCCAGTTGACAACATCTGGCCTTACAGGTGGCTGAGGGACTGCAGGCCTCAGGTTGAGATCTGATCTAATGGTTAGCTTTGTATCACAAAGACGGTTCACGAACATACCGGAATCATGACGTTGATCAACGTCTTCTTGTATACCCGCCTCGTATATAGCAATAAAGCTGGGCCACCTGAGCCATCGAGCTATTTGACACATAATGACTCGAAGATCAGCACGGCCAGGAGATCTGAACTCTGGCGTCATGATATCGAGTTTTTCTTCCTCAAGAAGTAGGTGCAAACCCATAAACACATCTACAGCAACCTTGCGGCGGCTTTCTATGCTTTTGCCAAGTGAGGTTGGCATATAACCAGCGGCTCCGAATGCCGTTTCGCCTAGTACAGAGGCCATATACTCTTTGGCCATAGGTATATGTTTCGAAATGAAAGTTGTAGATGGGTTTTCGTCTCCAGAATCATCCCCATCTTCATCCAGCGCCCACTGCCACCCTCCATTCATCATCCAAGTTGGACACCCTAACGAATTTGAAGTCTCGGTTTTTTCCAAGTATCTCCAATCCTCCGATTCTCTAATCGAGCCAAAAGAACCCGAAGGGTGCCTTCTTCTGCGAGGAAGTTGTCGGGTTTTCGGGAAAGGCTTTGTGTCAGTTCGGCCGAGACTCAGAAACAAAGATAAAAGGAGTACGGTCATCGCAGACCATTCAATGTCAGTATTTGTCTCGCCATGGCCTCCTATCCACTGCATACAATGAAGCCAGCCAGCGAAGATGTGTTCACCAAGTGCATGAGGCAGAATGCTACGACAAACGTCCAGGACTCTTCGAACGTGAGGTGACCGCGGCTCGAGCTGAATACGGAGCTCATGGAGCCGACCTTCAGCATCGACAACATCAACAATGCCACCTTGTCGCGGATGCCGTACACCAACAATGCTGCCATTACTGAGGTCAATAACCTCGGACTTTCTCTGGGTAACATCGCGGTCCACAACTCTGCCACGATATTGCAAACTCCTAGTGTTATCGACAAAGAGTAGTGAAAGCGATATTTTTGTAAGGACGCTCCACGGTGCCTGGGTACTTAGTTCGTGCCGGCCATCCATTGATTCCGACAGGATTAGAATCGCAGAATGGTCACCGTCCATTAGCTTGCAAGAGTCAACGACATTTTGGGCATGTCGTCTGTCAACAACAGTGGCTACGACGGTTGTACCATCGGGTATGTTCTTCTTCCCTTGTTTGGTGGCCATATTAGTTCCACGCTGAATGCCCAGCTCCAATGTGAGAAGTTGAAGACGTCTCTCGGTAGCATCCTGAATCCCAATAAGAAGTTGACTTTGGTCATGCCCATCGATTGCAAATGGGGGAGCCACCAAGATGAAGACCTTGGTTTTGGTGCGGGCTGGCTGATCCGAGTATCGAACATTGGAGTTATTCATAGGTACGCTGTGAAGTTTAGTAAACAGTATTTCATGCTGTAGCCCATCAAACTCATGATCATCTAGACCCATATTGTGAAACCCTTCGTCAAGGCCTTCATAGAAAGGTGCCGCTAACAGACTGCTCAGACTAGGATGTATCTGATGGGCATAGTTGGCACTAAGGCGTGCATGGCTTCCTTGTGATTCATGCCTCCTAGGCCCGGCATGACTGGATAATAGTGGCTGATCTGGCAATATGGCTCTTTCATGCGACGCAGACAAGTCAGCTCTCGCCAACATGGAGCTGACCCTACGAGAACTCCTCCGCGCAACACCACTGCCTTCCTTGTCTTGCTGTTCTAAGGATGACACAAGGTCAATCATGGGCTTTTCAAGGCGCTCACTCTTTCTCGGCCGCTTTCCTGGAAGAGGTGCTCCAAAGCTTTCTCGCAGGTTGGGCTGGACAGGTGTGCCAGGAGTACTAGCAAAAGCAGGAGGCATGGAACTACGACGCCGGGCAGTCTTTGATTTAGCATCTTTCTGTCGAGCAAGAAAACGGTCTTCATGCTGCAGGTACGTGAGGCGCCAGACAGTGTATTCACTAGTTTCGCGGTTGATTGTCACCGCAATGATCAGAGGTTGACTTAAATCTTGTGTCAAAGCGCCAGGAATTTTGATCTCTTCCACATGGAGAACTTCTTCAGCTGAATCGAGGAATGTCAGCTTCTTAGCTGCTGTCTGCCTTAAGCTTTTGCCATTTTGGGGCTCCTGGTTGGTAACGACCAGTCCCAATTCCAACAGCGGGTCGGTCAATGAAACAAGGCGTGGCCAACGGGACTCAGGTTGTTCCAGCGGAGCTTCCCAAAGGTTATCTAAAGTTGAGCTCAGACGAAGTGGAAGTGCTTTCGGTTTTCCGAGACCTTCCACAGAAAACGCGGTCAGTTGAGAGCTATTGAATGCCGTCAACTGCGAAGAGACGAAGGAATTCGGTGGCACTCGGGGGAACTTGAAGGAGATTGGCGCAACACTTTCAGGTTTTTGCTTTCGTTGAATGATGACTCCAACTGGGCCTGCGAATGCTGTTTCAACTTCGAATGGCATGTGCACAATATGGCTGGTGCCAGAGAGGAAATATATGTGCGCCTGAGTCTTGAGGAAGACAACCAACGCTTTAGACAAAGCCGGTCTCTGATCTGATTGTGCTTCTTCCTCTTGTGTAGATTTGTCGTCTTTGGAAGCCGGGAAGTATGCTAGGAGAGCCTGTACGACAGGTTCTTTTTCGAGTTCGAATCTGAAGGTCTTTCGAAATATTCCACCTCGACACCATACGACGCAGTGTTCCGTTGAAAGGATTTCATCTTCGAGATCCCCATCGAACCGATCTTCTGTTGAAATATCCCATGTATAGGAAGTTGGTGGTGGATTCGGCGGTAACAATTGTTCGTTGATGGCATGTTGAAGTCCTGAGGGCTGGTGCAACCCCAGGGACTTCACCGTCGCCATGTTTCAATGCCCGCCATAAGCTGCTTCAGCGCGTCGAGAAACAAGTGATCCTTCAAGGAGTTACTAATGGTATCTCGAGAAAAGAATTATGGTCGGCCGTCTCTTTGTGAGAGGGAGAGATTTGAATATGTTTTGCTGCGCGTCAAGATATTGTTTACTTTATGTTGGATCTGTCAGTGGGTGGTGCACGGCGCCCCGCGAAAGTGCACTGGTCCTGCCTACCTATCATGAGTGCTAAGTTGTATGGTGGGGCTACCTAGGCGCGAATAACCCTTCAGTTCTTGGCGCGTCTACCTTAGTACTTAGGTAGAATCGAAGCTCTTTTAAAGCTCCACTGCCTCGTGACGTAGCTGTAAGGTACAAGGTACCTCTACCGACCCTTTGCGCATCGGACCTTTGGAAGCTGCCATAGCTTTGGTCAGGGCTCCCAACAACTACTTAAAACAGCCCAGCAACTTTCCAGCACATACCAACGCTCTCGTTCTGGGTTTTGTAACTTTCCAGAATGATATCATTGTTGTCATTGCAATGACGGAGCAGTCACCGCAACCGAGCCATGAGTTGGCGCGCGATACCGATTCCCAGCAGCCGGAACATGAGCCACCAGTAGACGCCAACGAAACGTTCCCGCCCGTAGAAAACAAAGCTCTCGAGGATGTTGCACGCGAGACAGGTGGTGAATCAAGAGGTGCGATGGGTAAGGAAGGGATTACCGAGGCAAGAGACGTAAAGAATGAGGAAAGCAATGATAAAAAGTCGGGACATGATGAAAACAATGGAGAAGAGGAGGAAGACGATGACGATGATGACGAGGACGATGAAGATGAAGAGGACGATGATGAAGACGAAGAGGATGAGGAACCAAGACTCAAATATGCTCGGTTAACTCAACACCTTAACGGAGTGTATCGAAACGGCGATGCAACTAGCGCGTTTCTTGTCGCGGGAGATAAAATGGTAGGTTGCGTTTGTTTCGGGGCATATCAGCTTGCTAACGTCTTTCCAGATAGTTGGAACGCATAACGGCAATATCGTAAGTCTTGGACAGGCGGTCAACACGGCTCTCACTAATTCCGGGCCAGCACATTGTTCAGCTCCCCATGTTCCAATCCATGAGAGTATACCATGCGCACTCGGCCTCAGTTACCTCTATATCGATATCTCCGTACCCTCCTCCATTGCCAACCGAGAAGAAGTCAGAGGCAGCGCCAAGGCATACGGCATCCAGCAACGCTACTGTCTCTTCTGGTCGCCAGGCCGATGCATCTCCGGCGGCAGCTTCCAGAAGACCCCGCGAAGCGTCACAAATGCCTAGGACGCCGTCTAACGATATTTATGTAGCGACTTCCTCTTTGGATGGCAACGTATGTGTGCAGTCTCTTATTGATATGAAAGATGTCCAGTTACGAAACTTTGCCCGGCCCGTCCAAGCTGTGGCTCTGTCGCCAGAATTCAAGACAGATCGTACCTATTTGTCAGGAGGACTTGCTGGCCAGCTCATTCTTACGGCCGGAGGTGGTCCGGGTCGCAGTACCTCGACAACAACTGGGACTGCTGCGGCCACAGCTTCCGGCTGGCTGGGCAGTATGGGACTTGGCGGCAATAGTGGCAAAGACACTATCTTACACTCTGGCGAAGGAACTATCAGCACTATTAAATGGTCCTTGTCTGGGAAATACGTGGTCTGGCTCAACGAACATGGAATCAAAATTATGCGGTCAAAGCTCCACCTCGAGAACGCAGATACAGAAGATGCATGGAAACGAGTTGGGCACATTGATCGCCCACAAACTGATGAATGGGAAACCATGGCAAGTGTGTGGAAAGGCCGCGTTGAATGGATCGATGAACAAGCTGTTGAAGTGGATGAATTTGACCAGAGCACTGCTGATAAAGAGATATCTCCTACTGCACACAAGCTCAGAGAACAGGCTGCAATGGGCAAGAAGAGTATTGAGCGGTTGCTTGTAGGTTGGGGTGGGACGATATGGATCATACACGTCCATCCAGGAGGCGTCGGAGTCGGCCGACACGCCGGCGAGAAGACTATTGGGCGAGCTGAAATTGTTAAAATGTAGGTTTTGCTGTAAATGTGGCCTCCTTAGGTTAAAGCTGACCTGAAACAGACTTCGGATGGATTGCATCATTTCCGGTATTTCGTTATATACCCACAACCTTTTGTTAGTACTTGCGTATTGCTTGCCTGATGACGAGGACGAGGACGAGGATTCCGGATCGGTTTCAAACTCGCCAGACAAAAAGCATAAATCCAAGCCTTCAACAGGAAGCGAGCCCTCTGGCGGTGTTCGCCGTCGTCAGAATAACCAGCCTCCTGAACTCCGCCTTATCGATCTTAACTCCCAGGCCGAAGCCGACAAAGACAGCCTGAGCGTCAGTCGTTATGAGAGGTTGTCATCGGGTGATTACCACTTAGGCGTATTGCCTGCACGCAATGCTGCGTCTGCAATCGCTTCATCTCGGGGCGCTCTGGAGGCGATAGCTGGGATCGGCACAGATATGTGGAATGCGGCCATCAACCCTCGCTCCCTATTCAGCTCCGGAGCTAGCATTCATAGCCGAGGGAGCGGTGATGATTCTAGTCTCATAGGGAGTACGGCAGGAACGATTCGACCTGGGACCAATCAAAGACTTTCCCCCAGCGTCCATTCTGGTCTTGTCAAACCAGGCGTGAAGATCTTCATACATAGTCCGTATGACTGCATCCTCGCGACCAGACGAGATCTGAGTGATCATTTGGGATGGCTTCTAGAGCGCCAGCACTACCAGCGTGCCTGGGAGTTACTCGATGAACACCCGGAGATCATGGCACCGCTAAACGAAAGGGCTAATGATGGTACTCCTTCAACTCCAACACTGAACCAAGAGCCTAGTGACGATTTCAATGATGATGAATCTGTCGTCGATTCGCAACTGCGAGATTTTTATTCTTCGGCAGAGCGAGAGAAAAGGCGTATTGGAGAACTCTGGATACAGGAGCTCATTGAAGAGAACAACTGGGCATCTGCTGGTCAAGTGTGTGGTCAGGTGCTCAAGACGCCGGACAGATGGGAGAAATGGGTTTGGACATTTGCTGGTGCGAAGAAGTTCGATGCTATTACGGACTACATTCCTACAGAACCCATGCATCCGCCCCTTCCTTCGACTATTTATGAAGTTGTACTTGGCCATTATATTCAAAACGACAAACCGAGGTTTAGGGAGCTTTTGGATCGTTGGTCACCTGAGCTTTTCGACATAAAAACAATTACAACTGCGCTGGAGAATCAGCTCAAGTATCGAGACGTGCGTGAAGACAGCATCGATGAAGGGGAAAGGGGGCGGGACTGGAGGATTGTAATAGAAAGCTTGGCAAGGTTACACGAGGCCAACGGACGACATCGCGAGGCTCTCAAATGCTACATCAAGCTCCATGATGCGGATTCGGCTTTTAGGTTGATTAGAGACAACCACCTTGCAGAAGCTGTTGAAGACGATATTCCAAGCTTCATTGGCCTCAGAGTTCCACCAGGTAAAGTCAATGAAATGACAGCAGAGGAGCTAGATGAAGCGACATCAGAAGCAATCACACTGCTCGTTGATGAAGCTCAGCATGGTCTGCTGCGCCCTGATATTGTGGTGGAGCAACTACTCTCGAAGAAGCTCAACCTGTACATATACTTCTATTTTCGAGGTTTGTGGAAGGGCGATGGTATCCAGGAGCATAGTGGAGAGAATGTGGACCGGCTGGTGATGGACAGTCAATCTCTGGTTGACAACTTCGCGGATTTGGCTGTCCATCTGTTTGCGACCTTCGACCGGGCGTTGCTCATGCAATACCTGAAGACTTCAGTCTCCTATACATTTGAAAAGGTAACCCGACGCCTAAAAAAAAGCCACATTGCGTTCTAGCTACTAACTCCGTGTAGGCTGTTCAAGAGTGTGAGACGTTCTCATACTACGACGAGCTCGTGTTTCTATACTCTAAAACGGGCCAAATGAAACGAGCTCTCTACCTCATCATCGATCGTCTAAAGAATGTTCACAAAGCAATCGAGTTTGCTAAAGAACAGGACGACCCTGACCTGTGGGAAGACCTCCTTAAATATAGCATGGACAAGCCCAGCTTCATTCGAGGTCTGCTTGAGCAGGTCGGTACGGCCATCAACCCAATTACTGTAGTGCAGCGAATTCCCGAGGGACTTGAGATTGAGGGTCTCAGGGAAGGGCTTACGCACATGATGAAGGAACACGAGATCCAGTACAGCATTAGCTCGGGCGTTGCACGAGTCCTTCGCAGTGAGGTTGCCACGGCGCAGAACGAGCTTCGAGCTGGTCAGCGTAAGGGTATCAAGTTCGAAGTAGTCATTCAGGAACAGGAACATGTGGACATACATGTTAAGGATGTTTCCACGGACCCCGACAATCCAGAACCCAACATTTCTCACCCATCTACGGCTCATGATCACAGAGTGCCGAAACCGGGACACTGCGCAAGGTGTCATGAGCCATTTACAGAGTTCGAGATGGAAACATTAGTTGGATATGCTTGCGGGCATGTTTTCCATGTGAGTCATCTCTTGCAGATGTTGCATGGGAACAAGAAAGTGGATGTTGATTTAGGCAATGGCTCTGAGGAGGGAAGTCGGTACTCCATAGGCATGAAGGTGATGAGAGCGCGATTACTGAAGGATAAGATGAAAGGGGGCTGCCCTGTATGTCATGTCAAAGAGTAAAGATATCAGGCATCAAGGGTGTTTATACGTGACGGCGCACTGAGGTCAGTCTTAGCACACTAGTTTGGATAGCTTAACGGCGTACAATAAAGACACATATGATAGTAGCAAATCCGAGTTCTTTTCAGAGTACCTAGGTACAGCAGAACGCGTATTAAGTCCCTCACTCAGTTCCGACAAGCCAGAAAATCCATCACAATCCTGTACGTGCCATCATTCTACGTGCTGCAGGCTCTTAAACCAACGACCATTGGTATTTCGATGTCAAACCATCCAACACTATCCGTTTCTCTCTAGCGTGAAAGATATATCCGAGTATAGAGTGAGCATGATGAATGCATGTGGAAGCATGATCTAGAAAGTTTAGTTTTAGAAGATGACAGCGATGAGCATGCCAGCGATGCCAAGTGCGGCACCAGGAGCAAGCACCTTAGCTGCTGCGCTGGCAGTGACACCCGGAGTGCCAGTAGGAGTGCTCTCGTCGGTCTCTTCAGCAGAGGAAGGATACGTGTCTGTGGCAGTGCCAGAGATAACGGACTCGTACCCGGTCTCGGAGGCAGTCACAACGACAGCGGTGCCAGAGACGGAGGATCCGTAAGTGGCAGTGCTGGTCTGGACGCCGGACACATCGGTGATACTGTCAACAGCAGAAGGGGAAGGGTTCTCGACACCGGCGGAGTCGGTAGGGCCAGGGTTGGTTTCCTGCTCGCCGGAGGAAGAACCAGGTCCAGAGACGTAGCTGGGCCCGGAGGCGGGAGGAATAGGGACAACAGGGACACCAGTAGACGGAGCTCCAGTCTGTTCAGCAGAAGGACCGGTCTCGGAGGAAGCAGAGGCATCCTGGGCACCGACGGAGGTAGCGGAGCTGTCAGCAGGAGGATTAGCTCCAGTGGGAGCAGGTGGAATGTCGGCGGCAGAGGAAGGCTGCATCTCGGCGGAATAAGGCACTGAGGTGACTTGATTGCACTGGGTCTCGTGGGTGACAGTGCAGATGTTCATGGTAGAGACAGTAGTGCCTACCACCAGTCAGCATACACCATAGCAAAGGAAATAGAAATGCATACCGTCAGAGATTGTATAACCAGAATCAGTCACAGCAGTTTCGGTGGTGGTATGAGCAGCTAGCCAAGTGTTAGTGCAAATATAATATGGCGAGGCGACTGAGGTTACGAACACAGACAAGTAGCAGTCTCACCCCCAGTTGCGGCGACAGAGGCAGCACAGAAAGCTAGAATGCTGGCGACAGCCTTGAGCTTGAGAATAGCCATTGCGCAGGTGATGAGTCTGTTGATTGCCGAAGAGATTAGCAAGTGTTCTGTGAGGCGCGGTGTTGGAGAGGAGAGGAGAGAAGAGCGTGAGGTGCGTGGGTGAGAAACGCGGCGGAGGTGAAGAAGCACAAGCACAGAATGCTTTCAAGAGAGACACAGAGTTCAAATGTGGAAATAAAATGAAGACTCACAGGTTTGATAGTTGAAGATGTTGTAGTGCAAGTGACTGTATGCAAAGGATAATGCAAGAGGGTGGTGAGGGCACGATCGATGCAATGAAGGGAAGATGAGAGAGAGGGTGAAGAAGGGAAGAGAGAAGTGGGAAAATCAAATGACGAGAGGATTCCTTTTCTACCTTGACGCGGAGGTAAACAATAGAAGAGGCCCTTGCGTTAGGTAGGCTGCAAGTGTCAGTTCGTTGACAGTGACAGACCGCCGCAGTGATGAGCAGCTGGCGAGCTATGGTTTCAAGGGGCAACGGTTCAGCAACAATAGGGATGAATAGGTAACATCAAGTAATTATAGCATGTAGGTAACTATGGATCCTGGTAGAATGCTAAAGCAACAGCCGTTGTTCGGTGGTACCGACTCTTTGTTGCACTACGTGGTGTTGAGGCATCCCATCATGTTTCTGGTGTTTGCCCCTGAGCTGGAGGTTGAGTCACAAAGTCTCTTCATAAAGGGTTTTAACAATAGCAATAGTTGCCGGGGCGAGAGTTGAACGACCGCTTAATATTATTGATGTCATTTCTTGAGGGTTTTCTATTTGGTTACTGGGATGAGTATTGTTGGATATGTTGCCAGTAGGTTTCTTGGGGACACCATATGTTCTCAGGTGGCCAATATACACAAAATGGTTCATTTTCATACACTCATATGCATACGTATTCAAGTCTCCAGCGCATTTATCAATCATCAGAAATTTACAAGTCTTCGAATCAGCTCCGCACTGTAACCCTGCCTATCGAACTGAGCCTTGGTATGAAGAACCGCCCTCTACACAATCGACCCCGGTCAATAACATTGTGTTTTACAGCTCATGTCATCACTCTTGCCACTGAAATTCAAAGGCATTCATTCTCTGCTTGACTGTGCGATACTGCGGGCCCTGTCCTACGTTGCAACCGCAGCGGCATCTCGCATCTCTACACACAACATAAGCCATACCTGTCTGAGATAGATTAACAATTCACATCTCCTCCCAGCAGCTTTTGCTATATTATCCTCAGTCTAGACTCACGAAATCTGCTGAACAACATGAAAGTCTCTTCGCTCAGCATGAATACGATGCTTCAACGAGACTCAGGGTAATCTCACATAGGCTGTGCTATTGTCTCTCCAACACGTGTCTGGACAGTGCACTTGTGTCGTGTCACTTGCCTGTGCTTCAGAGTGAGTACCCGATGAAGGACATGCCGTCTCCGAGAAGAGTTATGCAAAGTACTTATATGCAACTCTGCTGGCATGTGGAGGACAGGTTGAGGTTTATCTAAGCGAAAGTGTAGGTTCTCGCTATAAAACAGTATGTCTTAGGGTCCTTTGCATCTGCCTACAACATTCTCACACTAAGACCTTGAGAGTATTAATCGCGATTGGAGTTGGTGTCAAATAAGCATTGCACCTGGCTATGCAAGTGTTTGAAAGCAACATTATTCTACTGTGCCATTATATAAAGCATTAAGGCAAGAGAATCTCCAATGTATAGGGTAATGCTTATAACGAAAAAGGAAAAAAAAAAAGAGGATATAATGATGGATTCTAACCACCTTAAATGGACGAACAGGGAATCGAACCCTGGACCACTCCCAGATTGTTCGGATGAATCATGCTAAGGGAGTATTATACCACTAAACCATTCGCCCGATTGGATATTAGACGACTTCAAATCGCTGCTAATGTTCGCTGCAAGTAATTCTTGGGCAGCTATAGACTCAACTTGGTACACAAAGTTAATGATACTTCTCTTATCCTGATACTCTCATCGCAATTTGTTTTTTATGTCCTCAAATATCATATTGCGAGATCATATTGTGCCCATCATCGTACAAAGAGGAAAGTAAATCCGCAATCCTAGCATTTGGGTATTGACCTCTCCTCTTATCAAATCCTTCCAGCCGCCTTTCAAGAGCAAGGTTTCACTTGGACACTTCGAGCTGAGAGTAAAAGAGAAGTGTCCCATTTAGCCTTCGAACAGTTGTCTCAGTCGTCTGAGATGTCCGGTAGTCGATAATATCGTAGTGACCAGCACACCATAACAGACCAACATGACCAGTCGGGTTATGAGATCGGGAAGAACCATCATCAACACCCCTAAACAGAGAAAACTCATAGAAAATCCGTTTATGAGAGTTCTCAGAGGAACAATTGGAGCGACAGGTGGTCCTTGATTAACTCCGGGAACATTTGTTGTCGTCCCGTGTGATAGAGCGACGAGGTCTGACGCACCAAGGAATTGAGTTTCTTCGTCTATCAAAATCTGCCTATGGTTCAGATAAGTTCTGTAAGCTTGTACTTCGTCATTTGTTGGTGACGGTCGCTTTTGCATGTATTCCAGTGTCGACATCGCCAGTTCTGGCCCAGTTAGATAAAGTCGTGCCCGAGTCTTTGATGCACTCACTGTACTTGGAAAGAATACCGTCTATTCTTTCCATAAGATTTACCCTATCTTGATGGATCTGGTGGCCAAGCCTCCGTTCTTCTCGAGCAGACACAGGTATATGCCCCCCAAATCGTGTAGTGATAGAATCCATGCGTATTAGTTCTTCCTCCAACATCCCAAGTTGGTCTTGATAACGCAAGAGGTTACGGTGAAGTAGCCAGTCGAATCTTCGATATATGGGTTTCAGTTGTGGTTCAGCTCGGCCGGAGATCCTGGCTGCGATAGATGCGTATCCATCGAGAGCCTCGATTGGGAGGTTGCCATTAGGCACAGCCATTTCGTCTTGGGTTTCTGGGCAAGAGGTGTCGTATGAAGTATCGTATGAAGGCTTTTGATTGACAATAGAAGGTTCCAATGTACTGGCCGTTTGGTTCACATATGTAAATCCAGGATGGTAAGATTGCTCGATGAGTGGAAAACCCGATTGCTGAGGTGAAAAGAGGTCTTGTGATGGCGGATAGCCAGCCGGAGTATGGTTTGGTCCCCAACCAGTGTATGACATAGGACTAACAGGAGACTGAGGATAGTTGGCAGCGGCAACAGTTGTTGCATCATATGCCGAGGGCATTGCTTGACGTCCGCTGGGAGTATTCTTAAAATAGCACAATTCTGGGGACGATGTGAAGGTGTCATGGGGGACAAAGTGTGGATCAGGCCCGGATGATGATATACTAGCAGGTCGACGTGATCCCCTGTTCTTCACGTTTCTGGCTTCCCTTGGCATCTTGGTCCTATTGCCAGTGGGTTTAGTTACGGCTGCATCGTCGGTGGGTGTTGGCTGCGTAACGGCGGACCCGCTGACAATTCGTTGAACGTTTGAGCGGGTGTGATCCAGTTTGGATGACGAACTAGGCGGTGTTGGATAGTGAGTAGCACCTTCACTAGGCGACTGACTGGTTGTTTCTTCATAGTCTTCAACCGTCGATTGCTGGGATACTGCTTCTTGAATGGCGCCCTCCGAAGAAGACCACGAGGGTCGGGGCCGTGTTTGTGCCCTGTCGCTCATTGTGAGCTGGCGCTGTTGATCCTGTGTGAATTGGTGTCTTGATCAATTCGCGTGGATGTGTTGATAGATAGACTGCGCGCTCGTTTTATCGGAGATTTGTTACTGCAATCTTGAGGTGTCACCCTGCGATGAAAGTGATGTTCTTCAAGCTTTCACTGAAGCATAGTCGGCATCTCAGCTGTGGCGGCCGTCTGTTGAGGCTGCCATAAAGCTGAACACAGCGTTTGACAGGATTGTAGCGCCCGGAAACTGACACCAGAATCCGTGAGCAACCGTAAATATGTCAGCCCAATAGTCTAGTGAGATTTGACATGAAAGCGTGGAGAAGGTAAGACGAAGAAAAGTTCCCGATAACTTTGAATGGGGCTTTAAAATAATAGGTATCGAGAGTGAATGCGGGAGGGTCGATGAGAGTGTAAGCTTCAAGACTTCTTGAAGCTAATATATCGGCGTAAGATGACGACGCGATGATATGTCTTCTTTTCAGTCAATGCGCTCGCCTGACTGCCTTGTTTCCAGCGGCGACGGCGCGAGCAGCTGAGCCGCGGAGGCCGGCTGAGCACTTAAGCTTGCCATTGGAGTATGAAGTAGTGGTGGTGGGGAGTCCGAGTGTTGGGTGGTATCAGAAGCAATGACAGTCGCATGTGAAGTGGTGTTGAGAGCAGTCATCCAACCATCCAATACAAGTAATGGCAGCCGAAGATAGCAAAAGAGGGACACTCTTTCGGCGGATACGGAATCGAACAAAGCTCACGTAGAAACAAGAGGCGGGAGATTCTTCAAAGGCATTTTTTTATTTAATTGAAAAGTAGGTATTTAGATGGTTTATAGAGCAAACGTACATAACAAGAGATACAGAAACCACAGACAGACCCAAGCAATTGAGATCCTGGTCTTTGGGGCACGTGATCAGAATTGATCTTTAGTTCTGTACGGCGGATATTCAGTTGATAGCTCCACCTGAGCTTTAAAAAGAACATCCAATGATCGCTTCAAGATCCCCCTCAAAAGACCAATTGAGTTGGGGTAACTATTGTTTTGAGGCCGTTCTAATTGTATGCATATGATCAGCCTTATTTGAACGGCCAAATCATAGTGCATTCCGCCATAACCCTCCGTTACGCCCCTCCAACCAAAACACCACCACTCCAAGCAAAGTCGAAAACTTGGTGTCTTGGTTGATATCACTATATCAGGCCACACATGGGCTTAAGTGAATTCCGAAAAA
The DNA here is from genome assembly GCF_900067095.1 of Fusarium proliferatum ET1. Lineage (NCBI taxonomy): Eukaryota > Fungi > Ascomycota > Sordariomycetes > Hypocreales > Nectriaceae > Fusarium > Fusarium proliferatum. The sequence continues at coordinate 3,262,480 of NW_022194792.1, read as the reverse complement.
CCTTGTCCTGCAGATATATGGCCAATACCTTGTACCTCTTCTCACCATGTCAAGAATATCAACGTCCATCCTCAGCAGGTATCTGTTGACAGGACAAATACCCCGTCAAGGATGTATCAGTGCGTGTCATGTATCCAGACACACATCACTGCCATCAGCAGCCATAAACATCACCAATATGACAAGGCGGTTGCATGCTTCTCCTGAAGTTATCACACCAGCTCCCGAGCAGCCAGTCCCTTTACGGAAACAGCTCAAGGACGAAGCCAAGAAGGCCAAGAAGCAAGGCAAAAAGAAGCCAAAGGATGATTCTCAAACTGTCGATGGTTGGGAATTGACCGTTGGTATCGAGATTCACGCTCAATTGAACACCGCCCGCAAGTTATTCTCGCCAGCTGTCACGTCCTTCAACGATGAACCCAATAGCCATGTCGCTCTTTTCGATCTTGCCATGCCAGGAAGCCAGCCCTTGTTCCAAAAGGAAACTTTAATTCCCGCTTTGCGTGCAGCCTTGGCCCTGAACTGCGAAGTCCAAGAGGTCAGTCGATTTGACCGAAAACACTATTTCTGGTGGGACCAGCCCTCTGGATACCAAATCACTCAGTACTATGAGCCCTTCGCCAAGAATGGGCATATCGCTCTTCTGGCTCGAGATGGAATTTCTCCTCAAGACGGCGAAAGTGTGACGATCGGAATCAAGCAGGTTCAGCTCGAGCAGGATACTGCCAAGACGCTCGCTCAAGCTGACAAGGTTCAATGGCTCGACTTCAACCGTGTAGGTGTTCCTCTTATTGAGATTATTACCGAGCCTGAACTTCATCACCCTCGCACTGCTGCCGTTCTTGTGAGAAAGATTCAGATGTTATTGAATGCCGTGGATGCCTGCGTATCGGGTATGGAAACAGGAGGTCTGCGAGCTGATGTCAACGTTTCTGTTCGAAGAACTGATGGATCCAACCTATCTCTCGGCACAAGAACCGAGATAAAGAACCTGAGTACCATCAAAGCGGTTGAAGACGCAATTATTGCAGAACGTGACCGTCAAATTCGCGAGTTAGAAGCCGGGCGCTCTATTCCCAGTGAAACTCGAGGTTGGTCTATTGGGTCTACTGAAACACGGCGGCTACGTGGAAAAGAGGGCGAAGTTGATTATCGATATATGCCAGACCCTGATATCGCGCCTCTTCTCATTGGAAACGACCTGATAGACCACTTGCGTCAGTCACTAGCTGTCACTCCTGATTCGGAGCTGGATACTCTGATTGCCCGATTTGGCCTTACGGCCAAGGATGCGTTGTCTCTGATTAACCTGGAGAATGGTTCACGTGTCCAATACTACTATAAGGTCCTTCACTCCATCCAGGACAAGCTTTCGGAAGATTTTAGCCAGGCCGAGATGCCCGAGTTCAAGAGCTATTCTGCTCTGGTGGGTAACTGGATCATCCACGAACTTGGCCGCCTGACTACCTACAAGGCTGGCCCACTTGCAATCCGAGATCTGACGTTCACACCAGAAGGCGATTGCGAGCAAGTTCCTGACTCAGACCTGTCACAGCTTCTTTATCATCTGATACGCAAACAAATCACGGGCAAAGTTGCCAAGGAACTTCTCTTTGCCATCTATTTAAAGGAGATAGAAGGTGGAGTCACCCAAGCAATTGCAGAGAATGATTTGTGGTTCAAGGAGATTCCTGAAGAGGAATATGAGCAGTTGGCTGATGAGGCCATGGAAGGAGAGCACAAGATCTTACAGGAGTTCGCTAGCTCTGAGACATTTCCTCAGGGCAAGCTCATGTTCCTTGTGGGAAAGATGATGCGACTCGGACCTACTGAGCGCATTGTTCCTGCAAATGCTGAACGTGTCATGAGGGCAAAGGTTGAGGGTCTTCGTAATCCGTGATTCAACCAAAGCCAGAAGAATGTAACATTGATCAATAACACAATTCTTCTCCCGTCACCTGAAGTGTCCACCTAAGAACATCGTACCACCGTATCCTTGATTGACGATGGCTTTTAGCCCACGACTAAAGATAGTTTACCAGTCCAACAATGAGGCTTTGGCCGGGCATCACTGGTGTCACCAATGGTTCTCTTGCGCGCTGAAGCACAAGGTAACAAACACGGATCAGTCGATACAAGTCACGGCACAGTACCTAGAATAAACCTCTCCTTCTATTCTTCTAAAGCATCCTCAAAATCAAGTTTGGTTATGACAAACTCTGTTGCATCTACGACAAGCTTGTTCCTCAAAACCCACAAACTCATGGCTACTATAATTCCAGCAGACGTTACAGTTCCTTCTCATGAGGACAGAGATGTCCCACGAACTTGGCAATCCAGCCATGGTTCGACATTTAAAACAGTTGTCCATAGCAACCGAGACAGCGAGAGCGGTGTCATGACAGAGACAGTGTGGGAGACGATGAATCCATATTCGAGTGATCCAGATGGTATACCTAATACTATACCAACAGCTTCTTCAACAACTATTACAGCGACACCTGTCGCTACTACAAACAATTATACTACATATTCAACTGCGACTCCTGCCGGCAACCAGAGCTCAGGTTCTGGAGCTTCAACATTACACTCCCCTAGTGGTCTATCATATGGAGCTATAGCTGCTATAGTAATCGGTGTTCTCTTTGGCTTAGCCATTACAGCCTTGGCAACTTGGCTCTTGGTTCGAAAGTCACGAAGACGCTCAAGAGTGACCCAAGTTACTCCTCCGCAGACCCCAATCTACAGTCCTTCACCACCGAGTTCCCCATTACCAACACCTCCGCCTCTAACAGAATCGGGTAACGACCGGATATCGAGCCTAGAGGATTCCTGGGTCAGTTATGGCGACCGTGTCCGATCACCTACACCTCAGCCCGCAGTGGCGGAGATAAGAAGCTTTACCCGAGCGTGGCAGAAGCCACGGGCATATACTGTCAGCAGAGGCCGTATGACTGAGGTGCATGGCTCAGAAGACTCAGAGTCTCCGCCAAGCCCCGACGATGATACGTCACCTATCTCACCTCTGTCTCGATCAAGTTCTGTCCAGGCTGATCGACGTGTTGTAAGCCCTGTGTCTTTGGTTTCGAGATTCAGCACAATGTCAAATAGGACTGATCAGAGTCGGGAGCGGGCAGAAAGCCAGAGGAAAGCGTTCTAATAAAGACTCTATGCCTTGATTCTTGGAGAGACCTCCTGCTTAATAGGGGCTGGCTTAATTTCGGTGTTTCTGAATGAGAGTGAGACGACGAGATCTTGTGCTACGGCTTTGTCGCTTACGGATGGGAGATGGGTCCGAAAGGGGCCATTTTGATGTTGTTTAGCTATTTATTTGTGTTATAGTTAGGACAGGGGAAGGCCAACGCGATTTAATTATGCTTGAGATTAATCAAAGCTGTCTCAACTTTGGATCATGTTTCAATATTCCATTTTTGGTATACTCAAGACGAAGGGAACAGTGCAAGGTAGTCAGTATTATGTAGTTATAGAGAGTAGCAAGATAGATGTTAAGTTTGAATCACCACTAAGCATTATTTCTTTGACCAGACCTCTTTCACAATGTAAAGATTTCTTCAAAGGTCGATCCTTTGAAAGCTACCTCAGGAACAATATCGAAAGACTCCAGACTCCTTGCGTGCTGACACACGACAATGCTCCAAAACAGAACGAAAGAAAAGGACCGCAGCAAAGCAAGGTATGTTCTCACCAACCCCATGTTGCCTCATCCTCTAAGTCCACTCCTGCTGCTTTCACACTTTTCCATCATGTCCATGACAAGGACCATGGCCTTGAGCTGCCTGCAGCACTTCGTTGTCATACTTTCCAGGCTGGAAAGCATAATTCAAGTTCTCTCTGTCCTTCAAAAACATATCAACTCTTTCATCCTTGGACCTGCCCGCCGCAATTGTATTACGACGGGCCACCTGCTGCCCAATGGCGAGGTTGGACTGGTTCTTCATTTCCACGAGATCGGCGCCGTATTGGTCTGCTCTACTCATCTGAGCAAAAGCGCCTATCATGCACATAACAACAACGAGAGTGGCAAAAAGGCCATTGGACATGTATAAAGGATCCTTCACTCTGCCATCACGGGCATCATACCATCGTTCCCAGTCTTCCCATGTAGCATTATGTGCGGCAGATCCGGTTCTATGACGCCAGGCACGATCGGCACTGCGGACAGTTTCGTTGAGTGTCTGAGGCCGACCACCAGTCCATCCTACACCATGAACATCATAGAGTTGACGTTTAGAGGGATCGCTAAGGAGGTCGTTGGCAGCAACAATAAGGCGATACCGTTCTAAGCGGACCTTGTGTGTTATGTTATCGGTTTTGAGAGCATGGCTGTGTCGGTCGGGGTGGTAGACTTTGACAAGCTGATAGAATCGATGCTTGGTATACGGAGCGTCATTCTTCATAGCGAAGATCTCGTAGGGAGAAGGATACGAAGTTTTAGGCCACTCGGGTACTTCATTACTTTGACCGCTGTTTACTGTAGCATATCGTCTATTCCCGTCTATTGAGAAAGTCGTTGCCGGTGCGTGGCTAAATCGTACCCCTCCAGATGACGTTATAGATCGGATAGGCGTTAGACTCGACACGGCGGGAAAGACATTGCAGGAACTGAGAAAAATGGCAGATTTGTTCAGCGGCATGACGAGTTTGTTGAGTGGCATAAGCCCAGAGACATTGAAATCATGTTCAGCACCACGAGCTGTGAGGTTTTGGATATCGCGGACTGAGCATGTTAGAGCAGGAAACGATGGCTACAAAAGACGGAGGATTAAGTGGCGAATGAGCATGCGCATCATCCGAACCCGCAGATTCCGTTCCCCACAATCACAGACTGAGGTGGCAGGGATTATCTAATGCAGCCGGAATGGTCACGAGACCAGATCCATGTTTCTTCACCGAGATGTTCACCACGGTGAAGACTGTCTCTAAAGCATCCCTGCTTCGATCTGCCGATGTCCCGAGATACCCTTGCATTCGACGACAGATTCGTTCACATTATCCGTTCGGGTTGCCACTGTATTTCCTTCCAATCGCTGGCGGCTAAAACCAGTCGTTCAAAAGCAACTCCAGCCGACGATCAATTCGAAGTAAAGCAATTCATCCAGCAACCAACACTGCCGACGTATCCGACTCTTGAAGTATTGAAATACTGTCTCCCATCGAGATGAAAGGCTGATTACCCTGAATCATTCGGCAATTAGTTGAGTGTAACCGAACTTCCATTTGAGCGCTACCGAGGATATTATCAACTTGTAACAGGATATAAGCGCGGGAATAATAAATCATCATGCACACCATGTCATCAGAGGCGCTGCGCTAAGTCGGGAGCCTCGATCTGGACAAGATTCACGTTTCTCTCGTGTTAGTTAATTCCGTTTATGCTTCTCCTCGTCTGAGTCAGAGCCCGACTCCGCGATTTGGGGTAAATGGCAAGATGATGTTCGTCACATATGGGGAAGACCCGTCAAGAGATCAACCAGACACACGGTACCTGGGGACGGCATTTCCTATGTCTGTGAGCCAATGAAACCAACAGCAGTATGAACATGACTCTTGATAGCCTCGTTTTTACCACGTTGCGAGCTGAAGTTGGTGGAGTTCGCTAACGGAATTCTTCCGGCCGCCATGACAATCACTCCACTTATCAGCGACATAATTCGGCCGTCATCTCCACCGCAAGCTTTTCTCTGCATTACTAATGCTTCTAGGGTGTTTTCTCGTGGGAATAACTCCGACGTGCAGCTCCCCTGCTGGTTCGTGTTGAGGCTCAGTACTAGCTGAGCCAGGATTGATCCTTCCGGCTTGGCCTGAGCCTCAACGTTGGTCTTAAACACTTCCCAGCTTCGCAGACGAGTTATTCTTGAAGTATCGATTTCACTTCTGATGAAGACCCTGGCCAAAATGAACGGCACAATGCTCAATGGTTTCCATGTATGATTTGAAATCTCCGCGGGTATGGATACTTGACTCGAACCTGGCCAACCATTGCCACACAATTCTCATCACCAACCTCATGACGATTGGATTATACCCTGGACACTGGCTCCGCTTCGTCTGAATCACCCCCAAGCGCAGTCTACAGCATGGTATATCCGCGTGCCGACATATCCAGCGTTTCCCGGGATAATAGGCCCTGCAAAGGTTCCGTCACACCATGTTGGGAACCTCCACATTGGTTACTGGGTCTATTCTCCACGCCCATCCTTGATCCTCGGCCCTTTGGTGATGTTCTTGCTCAAGGACTGTTAGTGTCGTGGGTCGTTGAGCTCGGAAGATGGGACATGTTCCAATGAGCTTGACTATCACATTGGACTATCAGTTCTCAGCCTGTTGCTGATCCTACCAATGTGACCTTTGGAACTTGCCGTTCCCACACTCCAAGAGCCCGATGGAGTCGAATGTCCGTTCGTTCGTCATCTCAAAGTTGGGTTTGGGGTAGATCTCGTAGCCAAGTACGAACGATGGGGGATATAAAGCTATGTCTTGGACCCTATATGCGTTGACCAGATCTTTCTCCAGATTTTTCTCCAGAAGTCTATCCCGAATCCTTCTACATAAGCTTGTTTCTGTCGTGTTCAGTGGCCAGCTTATCACTACTCATTTTCCATAAGTCTTAGTTCAATACTCAGACGGGATGTCTTCAGGCACTCCTCCCTCCCACGGGGCAACGACCCCTACGCAGTACACAGATAAGGAGGAAGGCCACTACCATTGCAATCATCCCAACCATTACTATGAGGAACGAAATAGGAACGTTCAGAAGCCTCACCAGTCCATGGTGTCGCAGGTGTATAACCCTTCGTTCTTCAAGGTTGCCAATCCTGGTCCATTGGGGTTGATCAGTTTCGCCTTGACTACCTTTGTCCTCGGCCTCTACCAGTGCGGTGCTGGGTAAATTATTCCCATATCCTTGGTCATGGTTTTAAATGCTAACCCTGTGTTACAGTCTCCCTGGATCAAACCCCTTCGGCGGTGTCGGCCCTGACCAAGCCATCTTTGGCCTGGCTGTCTTCTTCGGTGGCATTGCCCAACTTTTTGCCGGCCTTATGGAGTTCCGCGTCGGTAATACCTTTGGTACTACCGTCCATTGTTCCTATGGTGCCTTCTGGCTTGCATTCGCCATGTTCTTCGTTCCTGATCTGGGTATCAAGGACGCATACAAGGGCGACGACCGCGCTTACAGCTTTGCATTGGGCATCTTCCTGATTCTGTGGTGCTTCCTCACTCTCATATTCTTTGTGGCCGCTCTCAAGACAAACATTGCCATCCTCATTGTTCTCGGTTTCTTGTTCCTCGCTTTCCTCTTCCTCAGCTTGGCTCAGTTTCTGCAAACCACTCACCCTACTGCTGCTATTCGTATCAACAAGACTGGAGGTGCATTCTCATGTATCTGTGCCTTCGCAGCCTTCTATGCAGGTGCGGCTGGTATTATGACGGAGGATACAACATGGGTTCGCTTCCCTCTTGGCGAAATCGATGTCCAGCCCAAGAAGACAAACATTGCATAAGCACATACGCTTCTAATATTAGGATGGAAAGCAAATGGCGGTAGTTTGTAACGTTGTTTCATAATGCACCGTGGAATAAGAATGAATAAGTATGTTTAATGCCCGAACAACATGGAGATAATATAGAGACAAATAAGACATGATAACAGACAGATAGCATTCGAAAATTGATGACGTCAGGTTTCGCTTGCCTGAGACAAACGTCACGCACAGATATTAGGTCGTTATTTTCAGTTGTGGTATGATCACATTAAAAAAAAAGCCAATGTGACCACGTCATAGTTGTGGTGGGTTTAGCACACAGATGAATGTGTAAATTGATTTCTTAATGCATGAAATTTGCTCCCTTAGTGTTATGATGCATGCCTTGTAATCGTACAACAGACCAATATGAGGTCTGAATTTCCATTATATCCCATCTCAGCCATGACAAGTTTGAGCTGTGCTTACAACTTGCCCTTAACCTCCTCAGCTGCACCCTTCACCTTGCCCTTGGCCTGCTCAGCAGCGCCCTTGGCTTCACCCTTGAGCTCCTGAGCCTTGCCAGCAGCCTCTCCTCGAAGCTCTTGTGCCTTTCCGGTGGCACTGCCACCAGTCACATCCTGGGCAACATCCTTGGCTTTCGAGGCAGCGTTTTCTGAACATCCTTATTAGCAATTGAACATCTTGAGCCAGTTGATAGTTGAAGGCTAACCGCCAGCCTCAATGCCGTCGACAATCTTGTCGCTCACAACACGATCAACCTTCTTGGCAGTGTCCTTGACAGCATCTGTGGCAGTTCGCTGCAAAGCAAAGCTCGTGGTGAATGTTCGAGGAGCCTGGAAGGCGATGACGCGAGGTGCAAGGGCGACACGGCGGATGACGTTCTCTGTGAGGAAAGACATGATGATGGCTACTGGTGTTTTGTTGTGGGAGAATTGAATTGGGATCTTTTATGTTGTGAGGTAAAGAAAAGAGTCAATTGATGAAATTGAGAAAGAATAGATTGAGCTTTTTCGAAAGGAGAAAGAGAGACACGGGAAGTTCTTGTAACTTTATGTTATGACGACGCGAGCTTGTCATAGCTGCATGATGTCACTCGCGGGGAAAGAAACTCCCTGTTACGGCGCGACCAAACAAGCACGTGAAAGAAAAAGGAGAGGTAATGATGACGCAGCGAGGCTTGAAATAAACGGGGAGAAAGTGCTGAGCTTAGAACGAGCTTGTCCTCTTTTCACGTTTTGTGTTCAATCTCATCATCGAAGGAACCCGCGGCCGATCGCTGAAGAAGGTTTGGGAACTCATGTGGGGAAGCAGGGAAGGTGCGTTTACATAAAAAGGGCTGATGTTAGTGTAGTGGAAGGTACCATCAGATCTACCGCAAGTTTGTAAACAAGATCAATGTAACAACTTTTAAACTCAGCTAATAAATTGACCTCGAAGTGTCAATACAGTCGTGACCTTGAAGCAGCAAGCAAAAGCAAAAGTACCTTGCCTATTCAAATAGCCACAAAACACATTATTAATTACACTAAGCCTGTCTGTCGCTTTTAGAACCGAAGGCTCAAGTTTTTGTAATCTTTCTATGCGTCACAGTTGCCCTTGGCCGTATTCATTGTTCAACAGATTCGGCTCCATATTGCTTGAAGCCCATGTGCTTTCATATCTAAATCGGAATCAATCTAGTACATTAACATAACAGATTTTTCAATGATCATCAGCCGTCGTCATCATGAAAAAATGAATAAAACTTCATAAATCATCATTTCGTTGTGCCTTTGACGTCTCTTTCGGCACTGATACCTTCTGGCGATGCTGCTTTAGGCTCTGGCTCTATTGCTTCGCACTCAATATCCCGGCCATCGTGATTCGGATCTGCCAACTGCATAGTAGCAGCTTGTCGAATCATAAAACCCTCATCTCTGGCTCTTGGCTCCGGTTCGTCGCATTTTTCATCGGTTTCATTGTCATCTTCAATGACTTCATCTGCAGATGTCCCCACTCGACCGTTTATAACGTTGTCGATACGTAGCCTAGGTGGACCCGAGTTGAGTCTCATACCATTCTTGGGCGGCCCAGCTGCATATGGAGTCAGCTAAATAACAACTTGAACATGTTTCTTGCGTACTTACAAAGCAGGAGGTCGAACAACTTGACAATAACAGGTCCCCAGACGGTAACAGCGATGATCTATAGAATACCGTGAGATAAATGAACTGATCAGGGGATGGAAACGTACCTGGCCATACGACCACCTATTAGCAGCAAAACTCTCGGCATTGATGACTTTCGTTAGAGAGATCATGTACAAGATGTTGATGACGAGATATGCGACTTCAAGGATACGCCAGAACCAAATCTTAATAAAAAGTCCTCTTTTCTGCTTCCCCCAGCGAGGCCAGCGACCAAGACGGTACGAACCAATCTGAACATGTTTAGTGAGATGATGCTTGCGAAGTGTCCACGCCAGCTGATCAGCTACCAATGCGATGATGGCAATGGTGTCGAGAATAAGAAACGTCATTTTATACAACAAGGGATGGGGAAAGAAGCTGAAGGACTGTCCATCAATACCTTGAGTTGCGGCGCAATATGTTCGTGGACTTGGGTTGAAACCGCATGCTTCTATCTCATTCTGGCTCTTGAACAAAGCGAACGCGTCTTTGAAATAGATCTTTTGCGACGTTGCGACGATGGCGAGGAGATACTCCATGAAGAAGCCCAAAAATGTGTGCCAGTTGCGAATGCCCTCATGATGCAGACAAACCTGGACAAGAAACATTGGTAGTATGCCGTTCTGAGAAACATGAAATGCAATGGCCGCATTGACAACGATCTCGCCCCAAAAGGTACCCTCTTGAGAGTTTACAACAATGGCAAGAATCGATGCAATCTGAACAGCAAAGACAAACCAGCACTGAGCCTCTTGAAACTCGACTAAGGTGGTTGCAATCGCAATGCTCGTGCGCGACAGGCCACCAGAGTCACGCCAGATCATGCTCTCAATTCGGGTCAGACTGCGCTTCAGGCGATAGGGCTTGGGTTCCGATTTGCGACGACTGGTATCTTGTGTAATAGTGACCCAGAGAGTGAAGCCTTTGAGTAGCAGATACAAGGATGCAGCGAAGCATACTTGGAGAACATAGGAGATGAGAACCTGAAGCCCATGTCAGTGTCTAGAGAACTCAACAAATGCCAGTCGGACCTACTCCCGGTCCAAAGATATCTGGGTTGACCTCGGCTGGTAACTCTGGACAAAACTCGTCCAGGGCCTCGAAAATCTCCTCAGGGGTTGAGGTATCATAGGAGAGGCGGTCAATTGTCCGGTTGCAAGGTTTGCTCAGACCATCGTTGTCACAAGAGTCTTGAGCGCAAGCGATGAGAGATCTGAGAACAGGTCGACCATCAAACTCTGACAAAGTTCCAGATCCCATGATTGCGCTAGCATTGCGCTCAGTCTCTTGGCTGACATAGTAAGACTTCGCATCCTGAGTCCAGTGCGCGGCCGCAGCCAAGGCAGCGCAATTGTAGAACGTCTCCAACGAGCTGAAGAAGAGACTGGAATTGTTGCAGGCGCGTGTGCAGTCAGTTCTACCATCGACCTGGCACCCAGAACTGAAGAGAGTTATTTCCTGGTTCCCATCGAGACTTGTGGCGAAAAGCTCTTTGAAAGTGAGTCCCGAGTTAACATCATCAGAGCCAGAGCCGAGACCGGCGATGTCAACAAACGGGAAGAAATCGGAGGTTCCTTCGATGGAATTGCGAATGAGAATAGTGAGAGGTGTACTTGAGGCTGTGGGTGATGGTGCAGACGAGGTGAGAGTTGTGGAAGTCGACAATGATTGCAGAATGGAGGCTGATGCCATCGTGGAGATGTCTCTTGTCGAGACGTAGTGTATCCTCCACGAGCTCAATTAAGAATGTCCCTCCATGGTCTTTGTTTGATCTTATGGCTACACTACCCGTTGTGCCAAAGAGTAGGGAAGAAAGAGAAGATCAACAGAAATCGGAGGAGGCTGAAGATCCAATCCAATGGGTCTAGTTCGTCGCTGACTGGGATCTGGGCTCGCTACTGTAATTAGTCTATATGCCGTTCGTTGTCTTGGCACATTTCCCCAGAATGGAAGTTTAGAGAAGCTTGTTTGGTGGCGAAGTTGGGCTTTGTTTTCCTGGCTTTCAAGATTAAAACAGAGATGACAATGTGCAATTTCTATCATCATGTCGGAAAGATTGAAGGTAACTGTAAGCTGACCAGACATAACAGCTTCTTTGGATCGTCTTATTGTCGACCGCCATCCTGTCAATTGTATGTGGAACTTGGACCAGGTCATCATCTCCACCAAACATGTTTCGTTGATAGTAACAACCCTATATGCTACTCACTGCGGTTACATACAAGAATATTAAACTTCAACAGGCAAGGGTGTATATAACCGTGTGAAGTTGAATTAACCATAAATCTACGGATGCTTCTCTTAAAATCCCGTCCTTGTCTTATCGGTTATCGGCTTAACATTTATGAACCGACACCAACCGATGCACGTCATTCCTCGGCTCGCAATGCCGTGTCTCAGATACCTTAAGGTAATATACAAAGCTCAAATTCCCATCACCAATACCGACCCAACGATCACCAATTGACCTGCTCACAATGGCCCCTCGTCTTTCCCAACCCGTAGCGACACTTCGTCTTCTCAGACGTTACTATTCCTCTGCCTCCGAACCTCTCATCCGCGTAACGAACCTCCCCGCGCCAAACACTGGCCATATTCGCATTCTTGAGCTTAACCGCCCGTCTGCACGAAATGCCATTTCAAGGGCTCTTCTAGCAAATCTTCGCGCCGAGATCGATGCTTTGCATAGTCAATATGGGCCCAATGGCGAAGAACTGCCACTGCAGAAGCGTTTTGGTGGTGCAGCTGGTGTAGATGAGAAGGGTCCTACTAGAGCTGTTGTGCTGGCTAGTGCTGTCGATACATCGTTTTGCGCTGGCGCCGATCTCAAGGAGCGTAAGGGCATGAGCCAGGGAGAGTCAGTATTCCTTATATTTCAATGTGCTATACTAATCATCGGGCACAGAACTGCTGAATTTCTCACAAATCTCCGCAACACCCTCACATCTCTATCCAACCTTCCCATCCCTACCATCTCGGCCATCTCCTCAGTCGCGCTCGGCGGCGGTCTTGAGCTCGCTCTCTCCACACACTTTCGCGTTCTGAGTTCCAATGCAACTGTCGGTCTTCCTGAAACCCGCCTAGGCATCATCCCTGGCGCCGGTGGCACCCACCGTCTTCCCGCTCTTATCGGCCTCTCCCGCGCTCGCGATTTGATCCTGACCGGCCGTCGCGTTGGAGCTCCTGAGGCGTACTTTCTAGGTATTGCTGATCGGCTTGTTGAGATCGTACCCGAGGATGAGCGTGATGGGTCAGACGTCCTTGGCGAGGCCAGAAAAGCAGCGTTGAGTGAAGCTGTGAGACTTGCGCAGGAGATCTGCGAAGGAGGACCGATAGGTGTGAGGGCTGCTCTACAGGCTGTAGCATGGGCAAGGGAAGAGGTTGAGAACAAGATGTATGAGCGGGTCGTTAATACCGAGGATAGAAACGAAGCCCTTAAGGCTTTCCAGGAGAAGAGGAAGCCTATTTTCACCGGCCGATAAGGAATTTTAAAATCCTTGAGAGTCGATATCAAAACACGAGCAATGTGGGCAGTATGAGCTATGAACAGCTGACGGATTAATCATTAAAACAGATCGAGTCAACTCCAAGTTCTCTGTGCAACTTGCTATTCTTTCTCTATCTATCTGATCCTCCGGACATGCCATCACCAGGCAATCCCACCCCAAAAACCTGCTAGTTATATAAACTCCGTTAAAAGGTTATTTGGCTCAATCGTGGGGTTATCTCTTTCTACTACCTCTGCTCTTCTCACACCACAGGTTACGACTCCTTTGTCTCTTTGTCCTCGGTAGCCTTCTCACGCTTCCCCCGAAGCTTTGCTACTTCGATAATGTGATGTACTATGCCGCGGGGCCCACGGTGCCGCCCGGCGTCAGCCGCAGGATCTGTTCGAGGTTTCACCTTCAACTTAATCCGTTTCTTGACCGCTTTGACAGCGTGATTGGGTGTTCCAAGCTCGGATTTTTGGCAATTTTGAGCTATTGTGTCACAGTCCCCATGAGTCAATTTTACGCCTATCACAAGTTCTGTTTGAGGGCCATCCAGGGATTGCTTCTCAGAGGTATGGGGCAATTTTGGGGGTTCTGATGTCCGATCATCAGACTTGACAAGCTTTGGTCGTTTCGTGGGTGATGCCGGAGCTTCATACACATCTGGTTCTGTAGAAGAACTAGCATCGTCTTCGTCTGATGAGGAGTCTGACGAGGAAGCCCGCTTAGCTGGGGTTTGAGCGCTTTGGATTCCCGAGGTCATGGCCGTGTCCGCTTTAACTGGGGATGGCTGTTTGGATGGAACAGACGCTTGACCTTTGCTAGCCGACAATGACGGAGGTTCCTAGTCAGTTTCTTGCTTCGAATATGCGGGCGGAAGCTCCTGAGGCGATTCTGAGGTCTTTGGCGGTTCGCTGTTGGTGACTGTCATATCTCCATCGGCGTCAAGATTTTCGAACGATGTATCTGATGGTGGTGCTGGTCTTCGACGCCGAGGTACGTCGACGTAAGTCTCTTTATCTTCATCGCGGACGTAGCAAAGAAAGTACGGCTCTCCACTGGTGCTCAATGTGTTTAAAACTTCAACTGTGCTGCGTTTGACCTCGACGTTGGAATCATTGTATTTGCGCCAAACATCCTGTTCAAAGTCGTAAATCCATACCCAATAGTGACCAGACATCAGCTGGCCACGATGGCATATGACTGCGTGGAGCCGATATGGATTGCTCTTCAACTTGGAGTAGTAGTCTTCCAGGGCCGCCTCCTTGTCTCTGAGCTCAGAGTCCATCGTCTTCCTAATGGCGATCTCGGTGTCTTTGATGTCTTTTGGCCGGGAAGGTAGACCAGCTGAGGTCACTGAGTTTGCGCTGGGTCGGTCAACGAGAAGATAGTCGTCATCAACCGTACCATCGAAACTCCAGTCCTCTTCCACGATGTTCACACCATCTACCATTTCACTGTCTTCTGTGACAGTTGCAATACTGCCTTTGGCCTCCTCTTCTTCTGCAATGCTCTCGAGGATGGGTCCAGATGGAATCATGCTCTCAACTGCAGCCTCGGAAGCTTTGATGTCAGATATGCGGTTGGCGATGGCCCAACTCTTGACTCTCTCTCTGAAGGTCGGTGAGTCGTGGGGGGCATCCATGTATCGGTCGAGGTATAGTATTTCAGGAATTAGTACCGGGTTGCCGTTCTTGCTCCCCATAGACTGCGACCGTTGAATGAGCACGTGCAGAACAGGGGGGAGCGTCTGGATGGCTGTATATCGTGAAAGTTTGTCTTCTTCAATAATTTGCTGGTCAAAGTTTCGTCCGAGGGCTTCATACAGTGAGCATGAGCCTTTGGGGGCAGGAAATGCAGTAATAGACCGATCAAAACTAATTTCCTTTTGATAAGTCTTGTCGTCAAACTTCTTGGTGTAGTTAATGGTGGTAACGAAGAAAGTTTTCATGATCTCTTCGAATTGAATACCGGTTGACTCGTCAACGGATGATGGGCGTATAGCGGCTTGGAGGCGATTGATGATGCTGCCCATTACCTCTTCTACATCCTGCTGGTCGGTTCCAGAAGACCTCTTTTGGTGTTCCAGAGCAGTCAATACCTTCTGGTCGACTGTTTGTGGCTCCTCAGCATCCAGCATGTTGACATCAGTAGACTCAATACCCTGGGAAGTGCCAGTCTTCGGTTTTTCGACAACCTCGGGAATCTCCATAGGCCTATCACTCGTTCGGCTGACTTTGAAGGCATCCTCATCTTGTCCAACCCCCATCACTGTGTCAATTACCTGATCTTCAGTGGTAGTTGGAGAGGTCTCCACTTTCTCATAAGAACGGTCAGAATCCTCATCGACAAGTGTTTGCGAGCTGACGGTGCTAGCTGTATCAACTGGGTCGCGGCTGTCATTGACGGTTACAGAAATCATCTCCACATCGTTATTCTCCCTTGCTGGGGGTCCAGGGGGCGGGCGAGTAGGGAGTGGTGGCGGCTGAGATTCAGTTGTTGCTTCAACAGAGCTCTTCGTTTCTTTGAGGAGTGTGCCGGTGGACAATAGGACAGCATTGGCCAGCCTCTGAGACGGACGCGTTGCTACCTTGTCGGATTTTTCAAGATTGTTGAACAGATCTGAAAGCTCCTGTACAACTGAGTTTGGTCAGTTGAGCTGTAGCGTAGAGGCCTTACCTAAACAAACTTACAAGCCTGAGCAACGACAGCTTCACCACGATCCAGCTGCATTTTGTTACCACCGAGCAATCGCTCCTTGATTTTCTCATCCGTCAACTCGAGCTTGAACTTCTCATAGTTGATAACGACATCTCGGACCGGTTTGACAGTAAAAAGATATTGCAAAAGGCTGTTGAGGTAGCACGTATTTCCAATATTCTCCAGTCCGACCGGAAGATCAAAGTTCACAGCTTGTGCGGAGGCGCCGAGGGCGCTGTTTCCACCAGGAGCTGCAATACCATGCATCTCTCGTAGTTCTCCGACTGCGCTTTTGAGACCAGTTGAGTTTGTGTGCTCGGCAATCTTCTCCATAGCCTCCAAGTAAGTTGTCTTGGCATCCTTGTCTTTGGCGTTTTGAATCTGTACACTTGGTTAGACTCATTCTCTAGGCTCAACAACAGGCGCATATTTCTGACCTTTTCTTTGACATCTTCCAACGTATCAGGCCCAAAGCCACTGGCGTCACTCAAGCCAAGAATCTCCTTCGCCGTGGGTAAAGAGAACCCCTCCCCATACTCCATCACCAACTCTGCCGTGTAGTTATCATCGGATGATGCTTGAGAGATCAGCATCAACATATTTCGGGCGGTAGTAGCACAGCTGGGGTCTTGTGCCACCTTTCGTCGGAATGCCTGAACTATGGATTGTGCCTTGTATTCATTCAGAGGCTGCAGCTCGAAGAATAGCAGAGCCTGGTTTGTCAACCCGCCATCGTCACAGTTTGATTGATTTTGTACTTGGCTCTCGAAGATTGATGATTGAGTCACAGCGTATTCATTGAGCTGTTCGTCGTTAAGGTCATTTGCAATACTCATAAGAGCGTCAATAAGTCCTTTTCGCTTATCAGGAACAATATCCCACTGCCTCTTGTAAGCATTGACAACAATCTCCTTCGGCTGATTAGGCAAAACTCCCAGGATCTCATAACGCGCAATGTTCACTAAAACAGAGTCCACGTTCGGCACCTCTGCACATCCCAAATCTGCATGTAGACCAGGAGTGCAAAGCTCAGCAGGCTGGCCGCCTCTGTGTATGATGCACTGAACCTCAGATCTCACGTCTTCGATGTACGCTCGATATGTCCCTAAATCGGTAGCTCCAGAGGGGTTATCTGACCGAGGAGGGATTGGCGGTGTGAAAGTCCCTCCATCAACTCCATCTTCCGCTACATCAACTGTTTCCTCGAATTCGAGTTGTCTGAACATTTCAAAACATGGAGTTCCGAAGAGTACAAAGAATCGCTTGTTCCTTTTAGAGATGCTCCTCGCGTTCTCCTGTGAAGTGGCCTCAATTATGTTCTTGAGATATGTGTTCAGGTTCAGAGGAGCTTGCAGTGCCCAGTCATCACTTGCCGCGGCGTACCGGTCCGGATCCTGTTCCTTAGCACGGCGCACATTCTTACGAATGGTATCGTGGTCAAGTAATAAGTCGATCCACTCGCGGGTCATGCGAGGTTCTGAGATTTCCAGGGTGACTGAGAACGTACATGGGTCGGCTGAGCATGCAAAAGACTCGCGAGCAACTAGAGGGTAATACTTGTTTCGTTGTCTGTCATCCATGAGTGGCGAAGATTGCGAATCTTGACCAACCCAAACAAGATGATGCCAGGGGAATCTCGCATCACTCGGAGGCCACTGTTCCTGTTGAGGGTTGCATGACTCTTGAGAGTGCCGCTCGTCCCATGACATCTTAAACACAAAATGAAAGTGGCAGTCAACGCACAGCGAGGACAATACCCGCGTTGATTTGGTTGAATAACTCTGGTTACCATTTATCATCAATCGATGGGGGTGATCCCATAGATATGGTGCGTTCAGTTCTATTTTGCGCAACTGTTCAAAGACATTGCATACAGTAAAGTTGTTGTGCAAGAGTTCATATATCCATCTCGAAGGGTGACATCCTGGAAGCAGTACAGCTAGTTAGCTACCGATCTTGATGCTTAAGATTAATTATAAACATGCCTCTTGTATTTTGATTTGGTATCCTGTCTTTAAGAGGCGTCGAGTTTTGAGTGACAGAAATTCCACTCGTCCCAGGCAAAGAAGCGTAGCTCGTATCTAGATCCTGTGCGGACCTCAGGTCGTATCGGCTCGCCATGGGGAGCTACTCAGATGCTTGATCGATGTCTGGTTGGCAATATTGCTTGATTGATCCGCTTGTGTACTTTATTAAGATGTAAGGTCGTAGGTAATATTGTACGTTGGAGAAGGACGTGCTTAGGATTCTAGTTTGTGGATTGCGGGGTGGCACTTGTTGGATTATTCGCAGATAGGGAACCGTGGAATAAACTCTTTGTGCAACATGAAGAGATACTGTCCACTAAATCAGCGACATGAGTTCGCTGGGAAGATTCGGTTTCGTTTGAGCGGGATTCGTGGGTCGGTGAATGGAAGCAACCTCGGTGCGGTGGCGGTCGAAGCTCTAATCATGAGGATGAAATCGTACGGGGGTCGAGCTTCGTGCTTATTTGGTCATAGTTTCGTTAACCGAGACCTATGGCGGAAACGACAAATGATAAACGTCAATAAGATGTTGACTGAGAAGAAACAATTTGGATGTTTGGGAAAGTTTGAGGATGCTCGCAATGATGGCGTAGACGAAACGAACGTAGCTGACGCAGTGCTCTTACTTGGCCTAGGTAAGTACCCATGCGATGGGTGATGCAAGCGCTGAGTCAGCACCTTAATTGGGGTGGAAGACTGAATCTAGGAGGCCAATGCGACAGTTTACATGAAGCTTCACCTATCAGATACAGAAGGCAACTAGTTTCTATCGTCTTCTTTCTCTTTCTTTTCTGAAATCACTAAGGTAGTGTTAAAGCTGTTTTAATTAAGCTTTGGCTTACGTACACCTTTTAGGTTCGCAAGTTCCATTTCCAAGCCAAAAAGTCATCAAATGCGACGCCTTCCATGCGCCAAAATCACACCGAACTTGGGAAGACAAGTGACTGTACATATGCCTTTCATCAGCGGCGTTCTCGATACGTCCTGTTCCACGTCTGTTTTTAATTCGTAATTGACGGAACTCGACTACCCCAAATGTCACTTGAATCGCATCTTTCCCTTTGTCGATTCATGATTTCTCATATAGGTGATTGGATATCTAATGCGTCCCCTGTTCATGGCATGGGCCAGTGATGACTCAAGCTTGTGCCACTCATCGATACGAAGCAGCACAAATAAGATTTATTCCAACCTGTGTAAATGCCCCTGTTTGCTACGCATAGTTACACAAAGTACACACAACGCCGGCAAATGTCATTCACGTTCGTGATTCTCCTTACAAAGTGTAACATTTGTCTGGGTCCAGAAACCAAGCTCAAACGAAAAAGACGGATAAAGAAGAATAGTCGATATGAGTATCTAAGCAACTTGCCTCCTCAAGAAAGGAAATACGTTACTCTCTTCATTCTTCTTGATTATCACTACTAGCAAACCATGCGGGAAATTGGCACAGGACTCAATAAACTTAAAGATTCCCATTAGCAATCTACTTACTGCGTATTACTTAGATAGGCAGTACAAAAGGCATTCGTTACTAACAAGTTGAAAATCCTAGTGATATGTAAACCCCTCTCGATCTAGAGAAGTAAGAGTGTAGGAATGTGTATCGAAATACGGCTTTTGGATTGATATGATCTATGGGGTCCCAAATGGGGCTTTGTAAAGTTGGGCTCGTATTACGGATAGGTACCTATGCTGGAAACAATACCTCTGATTCCATCTAACACCTTGATGTTGAGGCAGGGTTCTCACGAAGAGTGTCGTTGCAATTCATTACGAAAATATTAGTACAATAATTCAGTTTTTATTACGCCAAATCGATTAAAGTTGTAAAAATAGGACAACGCTACTCTTCCGTGGATAGCATCTACAGCAATAGATCTCAGGACATCACCAACACTCATAAACAGCGGCCAATCGGAAAACAAGTTAACCCTGCAGATCATCCTTCATTTCCCGCGTCACGGAAAGGCGCCATCCGGCACTAAAGCGAGTTAAAAGACTCAGCGCTTGAGCGGTTAGCGCTCCATCCAACCGCAGCGCTCAATTAGCCGCCCATACTTTAAGCCCCTTGTCCAGATTCGCAACACGCAACAGATTAAGTGACTTCAAAAGTCTTGTGTCCGAGGTCCATGGCCTTTTTTTCTGGAGTATCCGATGCGCTGAAAAGCGTACAGGAGATTCTCAGCTTTAGCATCTTTTCTTGCACTGGGACTATCACTATGCTGAGTTGTCTATACAGATGGTGCGGCACTCTACCAGGATGACCCTCCCAGGACATAGCGCGAAAGCTGAAGTATCGACCATCCATAGGAGCTAGTATTGGCTGACTTTCGTTCGGCGCTTAATCCAGGCTGATTTTGTAAAGTTAGGTAGTATCAGATCCTTGACGACCCAGTTATTCCTGTTTCGTGATAATGAACCATCGACCAACATGCATACTCAACTTACCTTAACACATCTTCTGCTATTTTGCTAGAGATTGTGTTTACTTATCGGATTGAGAAATGTTGGTTCTAAACACTTGCTTCTTATGGAATGTTCTGCTGTTGATCAACTATGCCCATGATACGATAGTCTTAATGCGGCTGTCGCCCGGCACTTGAACCTCTTCATTTCCTCCTCTATCTTCAACTAATTTGTGTGGAAGGTGGTAGGCCACTTTTTCCTGTTTTTTATATATCAGTTATGTCGAGTTGGGAGACGACAGCCCTTCGGCTGCAGGGCAATGTGACCGCCGACTCAACACCAAGCTCCTTAGACAAGAGTCTACCTCTATTACCAAAGAGAAATGCGAAGGCTAGGATAACTACAAGTGCGAAGCAGGTATCTCCAGAAGAGAAGAGCCACAGGACGAAAGGATGGAAACCACTTTCGCTTTCGACGCCGATGTTACTCGCTATGATCGCACTTACGATTCTTCTCGCCGTCGCCGTTGAGACATTAGCACAACGTAGTGCGGCACAAGGTGGTCTTGCTCTCTCACCTTCTCTCGATGCTATGCCCGGGTATGCCAAATTCAGCTATCTTTACGTGCCGACTATTATTGCTGTATTGTACAGTATGATATGGAGTTGGATCGACCTGGACGTCAAGCGGATGCAGCCATGGTTTGAATTGTCAAAACGTGAAGGCGCCACAGCTGAGAACTCACTTTTCCTGGACTACCAATATGAGTTTGTGGCTCTGGTTCCTTTCAAAGCAGCAAAGAGGAAACATTGGCCTGTCTTCTTTGGGGGTACTGCCATGGTTATCGTCTTTTGGGCCCTGACACCCCTTCAGAGCGCCCTGCTTGGCACAGGGATTGTAAAGCAGACCGACATGACCTCACTCGTCAATAGATCTCAGCTTCTTCCTGTCGCTGAACATGTCGAGGTCTTAGATCCCGAGTTTCTCAACACCGGATACGCTATAGGTTGGCTTGGTCAACAGTTCCCTGCTTTTACTACTGCTGATTATGCACTACTGCCTTTCTATCCGAGCACGAGCCCCAAGCTCGCTAACGTCAGGAAACATACTACAGTCTCACCTAATATTACTGCAGAAACGACAAAGCTTTGGACCGAGTTGAACTGTTGGCCAGCAGAAATCGCAAGAATAGGCGTTAGACATCAAGAGCAATTCAGTTTTCTAAATGGACAGGGCTGTAATACCACTGCTGGCTTTGGGGCGAGGAACGAGACGAGGATGTTCTACATAGGCTACTTCACCAGCCCTTACTCAGACTTTCAAATTGCGAACCCGAATTGTGGACGAACTCCTGATTCAATCCATCAGTTTCTAGCTATATGGGGCAAAGCTATCCCAGTTGATTGGGACCCTTCGCCTACTTTCAACATATCTGCCATGTTCTGCCAACCTCAGTACTTCAAGCAAAGAGTTCTCGCAACAGTCAACGCAAATACATTTGAGCCAGACAGCAAGTCCATTAAAGAATTGGGTCCACGAGAAACACTTTCCGACAACGAATTTAACAGAACTGCTTTTGAGTATCTCTTGGCGAATGGCATGGCGGAGACCCCGATTGTCAAAGATTATCCCTTCAATGCGGTGGTCGAACAACACCCTCGACTAAGCCATACTAATATCACGTTCCCAGTCTCTAACATGGTTGGTTTTGCGTTGGCAGGAAAGGATCTAGACAAGGACCAATACGTGCATCACGATGTACTGCACAAAGCATACAATGATGCCCACAAATATCTATTTTCTGTGGCCACGACGACGATTTTGAAAAACTCAACAAAATTTTCCAACAATACCGCCTTCGTCGAGTATTTTATGACAGGAGTTATAGTCAGTCGGGCTTTTGCTACGGCAGTCGAATGCTTTCTGCTCGTTATAACGATATTCACGGGCTTTGTTCTATGTTTTTCCCGAGCTGCACCAAGTAACCTACCAGTGAATCCATCCTCGATAAGGCGATACATCGACTTCTTCAGCAACAGTCCAGACGTGCTCAGTGCATTCAAAGCAATGGACCACGCAGATGACGAGGGACTCCTCGAGGACTTCAAAATGGATGGTTTTCAGTTAATATCAAAAAACGATGGAGCGGACGTGGAAATACTTCTCCTCCCAAGACTTCAAGCGTCTGAGTCCTACAACAAGTCTATCCAAAGAGGCTACTATGACCCTGTCAAGCCGTTGGCCTTGAAGAGATGGGTCGGTTTTCTCTTTGTTCTTACGTTGATAGGTGCTATGGTATTTTTGTCTTATTTGAAGCACCAAGAGTCTTCACTAAATGGTTTGCTTAAAAGCTCATAGATGAATCTATGGTTTAGCTGATACGCTTTCAGGTCTGACCCGTCCTTCTGATAATTTCGAAGTTCGGCAACTTTTGGAGAACTATATCCCAACAATATTTGCAACACTTATTGAACCTTTCTGGGTTTTGCTGAACAGATTACTCTGCGTTCTTCAGCCGTTCAAGGATCTATGGGAAGGTAAAGCAAAGCCGAAGAACACTATCGACGCGACATATACCTCGATCCCGCCCCAGCTGGTTTTTTGGAGAGCCTTGAAATCAAAGCATCTTGTCCTCGTTCTTGTCTGTTCCATGGCTTTACTTGCAAATCTGTTGGCTGTTGGTCTCGGTTCTTTATTTAACGAAAACACAACAACAGCAAACTACACCGTTACCATGTCTCCGGTCTTTGCCCCCCGTTTCAAGAATGAGTCGGTCTTTGGTCTTTCACGAGATTTGAATAGAAATCTCATCACAACAAGTTTATACCAAGATCACTTATATGTGGCAATGGCCAATCTCACTTCGGGGACAATTCTTCCTCCTTGGATCTCTCAAGAATACTTTTTCCAGAAATACCAGCTCCAGGATTACACTATGAACAGGACAGGAGATATATACACGGTCAGTACAAGGGGCTATGGTGCTGCCGCCAATTGTACCACCGTATCGACATCCAAGTTGACCACGAAATACGAAATACCAGAGGATTGGTCCACGGAAATGATGAACCTCAGCCAATGCACCACTGATGACCAATTTGTCGCTGCAGCCGTACCGGTCATCCGCTCGTCAGCAAATAATCGGTCCACCGGCATTTCATCTCTGGAGTATAGCCTAACAATGGACAGAACTTTCACGAGGTCGCCTTGCGGAAGAAGTTTACCTTTGGGGTGGGCCCGTACCCAAGAGGCAGAAGATGTTAATGGCACAGTTGATGCCAGTTTTGTGATTTGTCGGCCGATTTTCGAAACTGCCATCTTCAACGTTACAATCGATCCACTTGGTCATGTCATTTCTTATGAGAGAACCAGTAACCTCACAAAAACACTGGACTATGACGAGTCGGAACTCCATACCGACATACTGTTCCAAACTTACAATTCACGATGGGATCAAGATCCTCAATGGCACAATCATTCACTATCGATGAACTGGATGAATCATCTTATCATGGTTTCCAATGGTTCGAGATCCGCGTTCGACCCAAACGATCCGGTCCCGGATCCGGAAGAGTTGTTACCAGCCGTATCCGATATCTATCGGCGTGTTTACGCAATCTTACTTGGTTTGAATGACCACATCTTCGACACGAGCAACAGGAGTGAGCCGATTTCTGCAATTCGACACACGAAAGAAACACGGATATTCATGGAAGACGCATCTTTCATCATCACCATGACGATTCTTGCTTTGAACACGATTGTTGCTGGTTTGTTCTATATCAGAGCTGTGGCGTTTGTCTTGCCACGCATGCCAACTACTCTTGGTGCAGTCGTTGCATATTTTGCACCGAGCCGTCTTGTGACTTCAGCCTATAAAGACACGCCAGGGCAATCCTCTCGAACACTGAGTTTTGGGAGATATATTGGTATAGATGGAAATGTACATGTTGGCATCGAAGCGGATCCTCACGTCGTGCCCATTGACCCAGCATCACTTGGGCCGCGAGCAGCTTATCTAAAATTTCTTAGAAGAAGAAGGAAAGGAAATACCAACCAGCTGAGCGATAGTGAGACGTGGATATAAAATGCCTTTCAAAGACATGGGTTACGATGGTGGCATAGTAATGCTGTGCCTCGTCTACGATTACAGGCAACTAGTACATATAATACAAGACTTAAGTGAGATTAGTTTCATTCATCTTCGAACTAATTAAGACTTTCCACGAGCAGGCACCATTTGGGTGGGTAGCCTTGAGCTTCCGTGATGTCAATCAATAGATATACCACAAGATTCAGCTGTGTGGGACGATACACCGTATGGAAAGCAATACAGTCAAAGCAATTGTTCATCACATACTTATTGGTGATAGTAAAGGTTCGCTGTAGGATATGTTGAGTTTTATTCTTAAAACAATGTCATGCCGTGTGGCCGCGAATCAAATTTTACGGAAAATGAAGAAAAGTGTTGCACCCTTCAAGACGCCAAGTCCATCCATATACCAATCCCATGCCCTAGATCCAAGTCCCCATACTTCGTTAAATAATATCTCCTTCATGCGCGTTGAGCCCGACGCATGTTTCGCTTGCCTCGCTTCGTGGTCATAGCGATATCAGCGCCTTGGCCAGGAGTGCAGCTGACACCTGAAGAAAGCTGCTGGGTAGCAGTCCAGGCACCACTGGCACAGCGCTGGAAAGCCGAGCCACCGACGCAATTCCATTCGCCTTCGTTTGTGCAAGCAGTCCCAGCAGCAAAGCTGCTGCTTCCGGAGCCCGAGCCTTCACCGGAACCGGAACCATCCTCAGGAGTTTCGGGGGTGGCAGGTGCTTGGGTAGCGGTAGGCTGGGAGGCGGAAGGCTGAGAAACGGTAATAAAGGCACCACCGGGGATCTCAGGAGTGCCATTTGAGCCATCACCAGAGCCATTGCCGGCACTAGGGGCGGTTGTAGCGGCGGGTTGAGTGGGCTGGGCACCGTTGTTGGTAGTAGGAGAAGCCACAGGAGTAGAAGGCTGAGAATCACCTCCACCAGAGCCTCCGTCGGAGCCGCCATCACCAGATCCAGAGCCAGCCTTCTGGCATCCAGTGCCTGATGGTCCTTCAAGTTTAGACTTGAGCTTGCTCACATCTTTTCCAGGGTTGGGGAAAGCAAGATCGGTGTCAGGAAGTGTCTCACACTTGTTACCGATATTGGCGACAAACATGTCGGGGAGTGAGCTCAAGAGGTCCTTGGAGCCACCTGAACCCTCAACAGTAATGGCAGCACAGTTCATGTACATCTCACGGTTACCAACGTGATTGAACCATGTCCAGGCAAGAGTGTACTCGCCAGCAGCCAACTCCTTGGGGATGGTGAAATCGTACTTGTCAGGGTTAGGGGCATCAGCGTTACCACCCAGGTTACCGGTTGCTGTTCTGGAAGGGCAGCCTCCCTCGATAGATTTGATCACTTTCCACACAGAGTCCTTAGTAGGGTTCTTGTCGGTGGTGATAGAGACCTGACATGAACCTCCACCATGAACGGCTTGGCCGATGAAAGAGAGCTCCTGTGTGCTCCCCTGCTTGTAAACATTGTCACCTGATCCGTCATTGACCTTGCCTTTGCAAGGGAAGTCAGAGCCATCAGCTTCTAGAGGGCTGTTGTTGGGGTTGCCATAAGGCTTGGGGTTAGCCATAAGCATGTGAGCACTGGCAAAGGAAGCCAGAGTGGCGATAGTGAAAGCCTTTGCGAACATATTGAATAGGTTGGTAAGTCTAACGTTCCGGACGATAGCTTTGGTGTTCAGGTTGTGAGATTGTCGTCAAGACAAGAATCGAGTGATATGGGTATAGGACTGAAGAGTCGTTGCTCGATTTGAATATGAGTGAAGGAAGAGTCGAATTGCACCAGGCAATACGTGAATGTCGTCGAGACAGAAGATAGGACTAGCCTTTGGAAAGAAAGAATAAGGAATGGAAATGTCGTTGAGACAATCTCACTTTGAAGGACTGGCTGGAGACTTTTGAAGTCGTTGATGAAGAAGAATGGTAACACGGGGGAGGAAACGGCGTTTTATATGGACTTGAGCTCGCTCGATGGACTGGCCACCAGTGTTCTGATGGCAGACATCGAGGCAAGGGGATGCCGTGAGCGGGAGAAACACCCGCGAACGGACGCGGCTGCATGCGACTCAGAGGCGATCATAGTGGACCTTTTCTCCGTATAGCCAGGGAAGAGTCAACTTCTAGTAAACATGCATAGCCACTCAGGTTTCTTCAATGCGATTGCTGAGTCTCGTTTCGAAGCAAAGCGGAGGGGCTAGGCCCGGAGGACTAAGAGACGATTTGCAGCAAGCGATGCATGATAGGCTGACGACAATGTTTCAAGACTCATCTGGTCACGAAAGGAAAGTGTGAGTGGACTGGACCCATGCATACCCCGGAGGAAAAGACGAGGTTTGTGCCCCTGACTAGCGATTCGTGTGTTTGCAGGGAACCTGTCCTGCCTGAAAGAGGGATCTGTATGGAAGACGACAACGGATCTATTGCCGTCGCCCTTGTTCAGCTGTGAGGCCCCTGTGCGGTTTGTTCAAGCGCCTTCTACAAGAATGATGAGCCACTCGATGATTTGTTGCTTGTGAACGGTTCTATGCTGTCAGCTTAGCGTAGGCCGCCCATACATTCTCCTTGGTGGCAAGGGAGCTTAGTCGGTGAAGTAATGATTGAGAAAAGAATATGTGGTTGGGGCGCAAGGGACTCCAGTTGTGCGACCACCAATCAGGCCCTGTCGAACCAAGTGCTCGGGAAAGACGATGGCCAGACTGGGGACTTTGAACAACCCTGCTCTCAACGTCATGCTACGGAGTACAGCACAGCAGGGTTCTGTTCATGTCCTGGAATACATTTCACCATGAAAAGACTCCTTGAATTCTAACATGGCAAAAGGCTCGAAAGGAGGATTCGCATAATAATTCGACATCCATCTGTTGATATGCCTCAGTGATCCGAGCTCATTGTCGAGTCAATGCATTGTTCGGACATCCGTGTCATCCCCTGCAGTGGCAGTCCGTCGTGCTGGGCCAGCCATTACGAGAAACCTAGCTCTTGATAGCGGGGTTCCGATGCCAATCAGGGGGTGATGACAGGGATATAAGGCTGAGCGACAGGGGTACGGCCAAGCGATCGTGTTGAAATGGATTAGTGGCTTGAAAGTCCAGAACCAGTCAGTTGTCTCATTCTTGCCAAGACAAGAAAATTGAGGATGGTGAGATTTGACGGCCACAGAGAGAAATTTCGCAAAGATCTATGCTGCACATCGAGATACCGCTAGGTAAAGTTCGCAGCTACTATGAGTAATTTGGCGTTGACCTTGGACCTTGGTGCGACTCGATAATAGTATCGGAGGTCCGACGGGATCCATTGTCGTTGCAGGCGGGGCATTCTGGAGGCCTGCCATCTTCAGGTATCCCCTGGATGATCACCTCCAAGTCAGGGAGCAGCTGTAGATCTTGGACAGGGCAAAAGTCTTTCACGTGCGGTCGAAAAGATCTCAATCAATGTCTCCTGACACTCCTCCCTTTTTGGGATTTATCTCCGTGTGACGAACTAGGACGGCAGGGGACCGTCACTTGGACTCCCGGAGAGACAATTGTTTTTCTTCTCCCTCATGAAACAGGCACAGTTTCATAAGTTGCTTCCTTAGTGACAATGGGCTTTTATGACAAGCCAATCATAAAGAGAATGTATCATACACGAGGCGTGGGCACCTTGCGTAAGTTGCGGATAAAGGCCTCATTCTGAGATTTTTCTGCAGGGAGTTGTCATGATGTTTCGCGTCTTGGTGTTTTGGTGTTTCGGGTTTGGATGAGAGGTGGTGTTGGTGTTGGAGTGGGGTTGAGAGATCTGATGTTGGTTGGAAAGCTGGGAATATGTGTAGCGCCCGGAGGGAACCGAGACTTCTTCCTAGCCAACGTCGCAGACTGAGTGGTCAGCTACAGTGAGTGATAGCACTTATAGGTCTCCTTAGCGTATGGTCTATCGATAGAGGCTTTGTGCCTAGATTCCTTTTGAGGCCAAAGAGAGATGACGCTTGCGTCTACTGGAGCACACTTCACAGCATTGAATCCGAAACCAGTAGTTTGATGTTTTGTACCTCTATTGGATGTGGCATGCGCATGATGAGATCCAATCGCCGTGTTACGTTGACGCCAGATACAGCTCTTTAGGGCTGACGGCACTATATGCAGATAGCTCGAAATAGCATCGTTGTTGTTGTTTTCAACATTCTCACCTACGGTCACCAATGGTGCATCGCGTATAGTCGCCGATATAACTTCAGTAACAACTGTCTAGGTTAGGTGATTTTTCAGCCATTCTCGTGACCAGAAGCTCATGCAGCCCAACCAACAAACAGACCTGGGAGAAAATGCAGGGGTGATGTCGGACGAAACACGGCGATTCTCTCATGATATCTACCAAGGTCAAGGGTCTTATTATCAAGGGTCTCTGGGTTCAGATGATCCTCACTCAGCTGGTACTTGTAAAACTTGGCAACGTCAACCACGGTTGAGATTCAACTTGGGAATCCGCATGAAAGCACCGGCCACATTTTCTCCAGCAAATATCCACGCGGTATTATTAGGCCAATTGAGCACTGTCGATCTTATTGGTCTTTGTCCTAAGTTTCAAGCATAACGAACAGGGCCGGGTATAGCAGCCGCGTAAACAGGTGGCGTAAAGTCATATTCCTCTTGGAGGAGGAGGAAGAGGACTTTCACCTGTAACCCTTGACCCGAGCACGTTCAGAGAGAACCACCGGGAACCATCAGCCACATTTCACATAGATTAGTACAAAACGAAGCTCTTTACCACTGTACACTTAATTGATAATTCTAATTCCAACTTGCACTGAAAAGGAACCTTCTCGACACTTGTTACTTGAAGGATTCACCGCAACGTTTCGTCAGCAGGTAGACCTAATGCACCGCGAACTCGTACCATCTGCAAAGATGCACTAAATCTGGCAAAGATGATACTCTGGCTTATATCCTTTGATAGAGCAAATGGGTACATACGTACGCCTTCAGTATACTAAAATCAAGGGTGGACAAATGCGTCCCGACAGCCTGGGACAACTTAACCGCCCGTGACTTTTAATGAGGCCCAACACTCTGTCGGCACAAGGCTAACGTCAGACCTGCAGTTGTGAATTACTTTATGATGCGTTGTCTAATTCTTGGCATAGCCGGGCGCTTGCGAAACTTTTTAGAGATAATGATTTGTCTAATTCATCTCGTCGGACTATATCATCTATCTATGGGGCCCATTCCGCCAACCGGTTTGATGGTGCCCGTGTCTCTATTCTTCACCGCTATGAGGCAAATCCATTGCAATCAAGCAAGCGAGTGACCTCTGATACCGGAAAGCGCTTACAGAAACAGATGCTTACTTCCACTCATCATTGGCGGTTCCTTCGGGAATGTCTGCATCCATATCATTAGTATAAGCACCTGAGCATGGCTGAAAAAACTTACCCTCACCGAAACCAAGACCAGCTCGAGTCCAGTTCTTCATCTTTGACATTCGAAACTCTTCAAAATCCCATTCGCCCTTCTCGAGGTGATCGGGGTTGTCGAAAACATAGACAAAGGTCTCCTTGGTCTCCTCCTTCTTAGGAGTAGTTCCGTCTTTGTTGAGAACCTTGACTTTGACCTTCTCCTTGAAGTACTCAGATCCCTCAAACATGTCGAGCTTGTCAACATTGCCGTCAGTCAGTCCAGTGGCATATATGCCAAGGACAGAGTGGCCCTTCTCGGGGATCACTGCAGGGTAATCTGCACACTCAACTCTGTGGCGACAGTAGCCGTCTAGGATAGCAGGAGTGAATGTGTGCATGTCCTTGATGGCCTTGGGAGGATCTCGATCGCCGTAGCAGACAGTGAAGAACACCTCAGGAGCCATCTAAAGTAATAGATTAGTACTCGACTTCGAGAACGACTTGTGAACCCACCAAGGTGCCTGCACGTTCTTTAGTCAACACGGTTGAATAAGTCTTAAGATATATTACTCACCATAGAAGAAAGCCGTGAAGTCGCCGCTCATTTTCCCGGTGTCGGTTTTGAGGCGAGAATATCAAGTGGTTGAGTCACTAGTATTCAGATGGGTGTGATGTGATAAGCCAGTTACAAGGCTGTTTAGTGAAATGCGGTGCTGATGATTTGTGATGGAGGAGGCTAGCCTGAAGAGAAAGAATAGAGTTTAATATATAGTCCACAGAGGAGAGGAGAGTTATAAGCAGGGAAAACCTTTGCGACTTGGATTGATGTCTGCTTGATCTGTGAATCATCCTCTGTTACCCTATCCCTGAGCTGAGGTTATCAAGCGCACCGCAATCGGTGGGGCAATCAGCACGTATGAGGAATTCTGTATCGAATTCCCCTTTCTGTGCTATTATTTGCTTGACAAGCATATTGAGTTGTGAAATTGATTGCGCTAATATGTTATATTTATATGTAGCTGCTCATATAATACTAGACAAATAGTTATTGTTGTTTCTAAATCCCGAATTACGGAATCAAGTATTTCAAACAATGTAGTACAATCTGCTTGTCCTCGTCCTCGTCTTACATGGTCGTCGAGAAGGGACAGATAAGATATGAGATAAGATACGGTCACGCTATCGCCCGGCTCGTGGTCCTTGACCTTGAGAGTAAGTCAAACATGATTGGTCAAATAATGAAGCTAATGCCGGTAGAATGTTAATACGGCGTTAGCGTCTAAGGAATTGGCGGCTGCACTCCCCAGCATAGTTGTTCTCGTAATTTTCAACGCGACGGCTCTTCACGTCAAGTTCGACTTTCAAGCTTGCCCAGCAAGACCATATACCTATCGCCCATCGCAAACATCACGAACCCTCCACACTCCCTCGCCGAAATCACCGCAAACTTCCAGAGTCTGCTGCGAAAGAACCTGCAGATTGGCCTTTTTGTTTCGTTTGTTGTTAATGACACGATATCGATCGCAACAAGCAACTCCGTAACTCAAATCTTCCTGCCCTTAAGTTTAAAGGGCCGGCATCATACCGAGACCTCTGCGGATGGAGTTTCGCCAATAATGCAGCCATGTCGGGCACCACTATAGATGATGTCGTTAAGCGACTCAGCGCAACTGACATCGGTACGCATACACTTGAAATCAACCCCACCGGAACTGCTGTCGCATGTCCGCAATACTGTGACTATGACCACTGACGAGGTCCAAACCTAGATGTTAGACTTAAGCTTGAAGCGGCAACTACGTTGCGCGATAGCTTAGATCACTATACCAGTGGTCAAATATACCCGCCCTTCCTAAAGAGATTAATGCCCATCTTCTTTACCATCTTACGCGGACCATGCATCTTTCAAAGCAACTCACCAGACCAGGTCAGTCTAGAAGTCCAACGGATCAACCTGCTGCTAACGTGTGCCAGAAACTTCGGATGGCCATTCTCGAGGTCATTCACCGATTACCAACCCAGCCCGCTCCCCCTGAACCCTTCGAACCCCACGCCGAAGAGACAGTCGATTTGTTGATGCAACTTGTACGAACAGACAACGAAGAGAACGCGACAATATGTGTGAAGATAATATCGGACATCATGCGCCACCAGCACAAGGTGTTACAGGGCAAAGTGCAGCTCTTCCTCACTCTTATTCAAGAGCTTTTCGAGCAAATGGAGAAGGTCGTTCGAGAGCAGCTTGACAATGCACCCCATAATGCGCCATCGCAGCCAGGAGCGCCCTCAACCCCTGGCAATTCGCAGACGAACTTTCAGTCCCCAAGGCCAGGGTCACCAGTCGCTTCCGTCAACGATCTTGGTACCGATACACAGCAACAGAACCGCCCCCTGCTGAAGGGTATGCACTCCTTCAAGGTTCTCTCCGAATGTCCCATTATCGTGGTGTCCATATTCCAGGTTTATCGAAACACGGTGCAGCAGAACGTCCGGAAGTTTGTCCCTCTCATTCAGAATGTGCTGTGCCTCCAAGCTTCAGCACAACAGCAAGCACACGCCGATGCTGCTGCCAAAGGAACGATTCATACGGGAGTGAGCCCTGCTATCAAGAACCGGGTGGCATTTGCCGATTTTATTACTGCTCAAGTCAAAACGATGAGCTTCTTGGCATATCTTCTTCGGCAATACGCCTCGCATCTGAACGACTTCTTGCCTCGACTCCCCGACATTGTCTTGCGTCTCCTGAAAGACTGCCCT
This sequence comes from Fusarium proliferatum ET1, assembly GCF_900067095.1. Taxonomy (NCBI): domain Eukaryota; kingdom Fungi; phylum Ascomycota; class Sordariomycetes; order Hypocreales; family Nectriaceae; genus Fusarium; species Fusarium proliferatum. The sequence continues at coordinate 3,229,946 of NW_022194792.1, read as the reverse complement.
AGAGAGAAATCCGGCACACGCAAGGAATTGATCGTTGCGATTCGCCATATCATCAATTACAATTTCCGCAAGATCTTTATTCCCAAGATCGATGAGCTCCTGGACGAGCGGACGCTCACCGGTGATGGATTGACAGTGCACGAAACGATGCGACCTTTAGCATACAGCATGCTTGCTGATCTCATCCACCATGTCCGAGACTCTTTGAAGCCAGAACAGATTAGGAAGACCGTTGAGGTCTACACTAGGAATTTGCAGGATAATTTCCCCGGCACAAGTTTTCAGACAATGAGCGCGAAGCTCCTGTTGAATATGGCAGAATGCATAGCGAAATTACCCAACAAGGTGGATGCAAGACATTATCTGATCATGATTCTGAACGCGATTGCCGACAAGTTTGCAGCCATGAACCGGCAATACCCCAATGCTGTTAAGCTCTCTGCTCTGTATCGTGAACAGATGAAGGCTGGCACCCCTGAGACATACTTAGCCGACAAGGACAGTCCCCCTGACTGGGATGAAACCGACATCTTTTCTGCAGTACCAATCAAGACATCAAACCCACGAGATCGAGGTGCTGACCCTGTCGTCGATAACAAATTCCTCTTTCGAAATTTAATGACAGGCCTAAAGAATACCTTCTATCAGTTGAGGACATGTAACGTTGGGTCACCTATTGACGCTCAAAATGCTCCCACGCACTGGCAGGATGTTTCTTATGGTTTCACAGCCGAAGAGGTTAAGGTAATCATCAAGCTCTTCCGAGAGGGTGCATATGTCTTCAGATACTATGAGATTGAGAAGCCAGCAGCGGAGTCCCAGTACATGTCACCAGTAGAATACATGGCCAACTTCTACATGGTTTCATGTAGCAAGGAGGAGAAGGACCTTCTTGAGACCTTTGCTACCGTTTTCCATGCCATTGATCCCGCTACTTTTCACGAGGTGTTCCAGCAGGAGATCCCGCGCCTTTACGATATGATCTTTGAACATACAGCGTTGTTACATATACCCCAATTCTTTCTCGCTAGCGAGGCGACTTCCCCTAGCTTCTGCGGTATGCTTCTGCAATTCCTCATGGAGCGAATCGACCAGGTCGGCTCTGCAGATGTCAAGAAATCATCCATTCTGTTGAGGCTTTTCAAGTTGGCTTTCATGGCTGTTACCCTATTCGCCAACCAGAATGAACAGGTATTATTACCACACGTTGTCAACATTGTCACGAAATCCATCGAGTTATCAACAAAAGCAGAAGAGCCAATGAACTATTTTCTCCTTCTTCGCTCGCTGTTTCGCAGCATTGGTGGTGGCAAATTCGAGCAGCTATACAAGCAAATTCTCCCTCTGCTTGAAATGCTTCTGGATGTGCTCAACAATCTTCTCATGGCTGCACGAAAGCCATCTGAGCGCGACCTCTACGTGGAGCTCTGTCTCACAGTCCCGGCTCGACTCAGTCATTTGTTACCGCACCTCAGCTTCCTGATGCGTCCACTCGTTGTTGCTCTGCGCGCAGGCACTGATCTCGTCGGACAAGGACTGCGAACACTGGAGCTGTGTGTTGATAACCTAACAGCCGACTATCTTGATCCCATTATGGCACCTGTTATCGATGAGCTGATGACTGCTCTCTTTGACCATCTCAAACCTCACCCGTACAGCCACTTTCACGCCCATACCACGATGCGAATTCTTGGTAAACTGGGTGGGAGGAACAGGAAGTTTATGACCAGTGCTGTGCCGCTTACTTATAGGGAGTATGCTGATGATCCCTCGAGCTTTGATCTGAGACTTCTGGGGTCTAAGAAGGACAGAGCCTTTCCTGCTGACATGGGAATTGACTTTGCTATCCAGAAGTTAATGGAATTTCCAAAGGCAGCCAAGAATAACCACAACAAACAATATGATGCTTACTATAAGAAGCAAGCATTGCATTTGATCAAGGCACAGCTCAAACTTCGAATTGGTTATGATCAGTTGCCAGATGACCTTCCGCGTCTTTTGCGACTTCAAGCTGAAGATCTAGTTGCGAGAAGATATGAGATCAACACCGCCAATTTTGAGATCTCAGACCGTGAGCGATCAATTCCGAAGAAGGAGAGCGAAGATCTGGTCGTCAAACAACTTCTCAAGGCCATCATGTTTGCCCATTCCTTCCCTGAATTCAAGGATGAAGCTAGCACCTTCTTGCTAAACGTTTGCAAGCACTTCGCGATCATTGAGATTGGTAGAGCTTTGGTGGATTTGAAGCGCACATTTAGCCCCTTCGACCCTAACGCTGGCGAGGGCCCTTTGCACATCGATACACGCAATCTCTCGGACGCCATTGTTGAGTCACTGGCTTCTGATCACCCCGATGTGCGCGAGGCGGGCAAGAGTGCCATTCGTGAGATGTATGACGCTACAGCAATTATCTTTGGTTCAGAAAGCGATGTTGGTAAACTCCCTTTCTTCAGTCACCTAAGCAGTACTTTCTGCCACAGCTGCTATGAGGAAGAGTGGTTCACCAAAACTGGCGGTAGTCTGGGAATCAACTACCTGCTTACTGAACTTGATCTGGGCGACACGTGGATCACATCCAAGCAAACCGAGTTTATCCGTGCACTTACTTATGTGGTCAAAGACATGCCCCAGGATCTCCCTGAAAAGACGCGTTGCCTCGCTCAAACTAGCTTGGAGGTCCTCTTGAAGCGTATCACCAAAGACATAACTAAAGAGGACACACTGCCCATCACGCAACAACCAGGGCAGCCACAAAACCCTCAGCTCAAGCAGCCTCGACTTTCCCAGATTTGTCAGCAATTTGGCAACGATCTGTACCATATGAACAAGCATGTTCGAGAGACCGCAAAACACTCGCTGGAACTCATCGCGACAGCGGCAAAGTGTGAGGTCTGGGAGCTGTTGGAACCATGCAAGGACAAGATTCTGCAACCCATCTTTGCCAAACCTTTACGTGCGTTGCCCTTCAGTATTCAGATCGGCTACATCAATGCCATGACGTACCATATGAGCTTGAAGAACGACTGGGTCCCATTTGATGAGAACCTAAACCGTCTTCTAATGGAGTCGTTGGCCCTTGCGGATGCTAGTGACGAATCTCTCGCGAACAAGCCTGCGGAGTTCCGTACTCATGAGCACATTGTTAACCTCCGTGTTTCATGTATTAAGCTTCTTACAACTGCAATGACATTTGAGGAATTTTCCAACCAGCCGACTAAAACGAAGATCCTCAGTGTCTTTTTCAAATGCCTGTATTCAGAGTCAAAACCTACCATCAATGCAGCGAACGATGCCCTAAAGTCCGTCTTATCGGTAGATAGACGCCTGCCTAAGGAGCTTCTACAGGGAGGTTTGCGACCAGTGCTACAGAGCCTCTCAGATCCTAAACGCTTAAGCACCGCAGGTCTCGACAATTTGTCTAGGTTGCTGAAGCTGCTTACTTCTTATTTCAAGGTCGAGATCGGTGCTCGCTTACTGGAACAGATCGACTCAATCGTCGAGCCCAGTGCCTTGCAACAGATATCCTTTACTTTCTTCGACCAACACCCGCAGATGAAGATCATCACTGCCATATTGACCATTTTCCATCTGCTTCCTGCTCCCGCTGAAGCCTTTAAGGAACGACTGATTGACTGCTTTCTTGGTTTAGAAGAAAAACTGCGCAGAACTCAGCTGAGTCCTTTCCGCTTGCCCATTTACAGATACATGAATCGATATCCAAAGGAAATCTGGGCCTTCCTTTTCGGCAAAGTCGAAGACCTCAAATACGGACGGCTGTTGGCCCAGGTCCTTGCACATGCTGATAGTAATGCTTTACGAGAAGTCGCAATTGAGAATCTCGATGGTCTCATTACCCGTTGCAATGAGCTTATCAGCCAAAACAGTGAGGCCAAGTTCATTGCCATGGTGAACGCGATCCACATTTTTGAGTCTCTCAGCCATTTCCCCAGCGCAGAGAAATGGATGGACAAGAAGGAGCATCTCGACTGGCTCAAGAGTATTGGCAAGGAACTGGAAATACATCTTCGACAACACACCCTTCCTGCACATCTCCGATTGCCTGCTTACCAAGCAGCTGAAGAGCTGATGACTATTCTCGTCAAGTCTCTTGAAAGGGCACCCAAAGAATTGGATCCTCTCTTTAACTTGATCGAATGCGTGACATCTGATGAGCTACGGATCACCCAGGAGCTGTTTTCCTTTATTTACCAGAAAATAATTTGCAGTGATGCAGTTGACTTCTGGAAGACCATTGTCCTCCGCTGCCTAGATACCTATGCTGGGAAGTCTGCCTCAAACAAGATGAAGCATTTCCTTCTGCATTATATCGTTAACCCAATTGTTGCGATGGACGTTATGCGAAACTGGAAACAACTCGACCAGAACAGGACCCCTCGACTTATGGATAGAGCTGTCATTGATGCAGTTAGCAGCAAGATCTGGAAGGTTCAACCGGAGTCGACAACGGACGACCAAGCTCAGCCTGGCATCGATCACACTCGTTATGAGGTTTTGCAGCTTTCGGCAATGTTGGTTAAATACTACCATACACCCCTCCAGGATGCCCGGAAAGATATCATCAAGTTCGGATGGACATTCATTCGTCTTGAGGATGTAATCAACAAGCATGCTGCTTACGTAGTCATTGGATACTTCATCGCTCATTATGAGACACCTCCAAAGATTGTCACTCAGGTATACCTCTCTCTTCTCAAAGCCAACCAGAACGAGGGGCGTGCCTTGGTCACTCAAGCACTCGAGCTCATTGCCCCTATGCTGCCGAAACGATGTGGAACTGGCCAGAACGAGCGCGTTGCGGCTTGGGCCATAGCCCCCCGGCGTGTTCTTGTTGACGAAGGACAAAATGCCCAACAGATGACGAGTATCTACCATTTCCTTGTTAGACATCCTGATCTATTCTATGAAGCTCGCGATAGATACATCACTTTGATGATTAGTTCTCTACGGAAGCTCGCCACTCCCCAAAATGCGTCACACGAGTCCAAGAGGCTCTGCCTCAACATGATGTGGCTTATCTGGACATGGGAAGAACGGCGAGTTGAAGGAAAGTCGGCAGCTTTTGGTGCAAGGTCCCTTTCCCAGTCTCCAAACACCAAGAAGAGAAAATTGGAGTCTGAACAGGGCATTACATCTTCCCAGCCAGTTGGCCGTGCGGAGTATCAGATCCCCCCTCTTTTCCGGCTGAAGATGATTAAGTATCTTGTTGAGTTCATTGCTCAATTGAATGAGCGCTATGAACTTCCTTCTGCGAAACCCCGGGATCATGTCTCATCGTCAATACCCCCAGTCCCTCTTGCGTTGACTGATCTCTGCAAGAAGGCCATGAAACTCCTCTACAACTTGGTGCAACCACAATACTGGGGTGACCTCGATCTCGACCTCTTTCCTAATGTAACTCAAGTTATCTTGGCGAGCGAGCGAACACAAACTATTCTTACAGCTGATCCCACAGACAAGGAGAAGTTTGATGACAAATTCCTGACCAACATCATCAACACCCTTCAAGTGGTCCGTATAGTGCTCAACTCCAAGTCAGACGAGTGGATCCAGAAGAGCATGCCGGCTATTCAGAAAGTCCTGGAAAAGTGCCTCAAATCAGAAAACCCTGAAATTCAAGATTGCCTTCATCTTTCCGACAAAAAGTTTGACGACAACCGTGAACTCCGATCGATTGTCAAACGCATCCTAGACTCTGTACCGGACGACACGCCTATGGAGGACGCTGATGCTGATGGTGAAACTGAGACACAAACATCTGAGATTGTTGCTTACCTGTCACAAGTTGCAACAGAAGCAATGAACAGCAGCAACTTTACTTCAGGCGTTAATATTTTGTGGTCTCTTGGTCAACGAAAACCGAACGTGATTGATCAGCATATCAATTCTCTGATGAAGGCTCTCCAATCTAAACATGCGAGAGAACACGTCCAACACTACAATGCGATCACCAGTCAGGCAGCTGGTGTTAACAGGAACCAGGACCCCAATACACCAAGCGGAGAAATGTCAGCCTACGATCTTGAGATTCAGACCAAGATTATGATCAAGGAAATCCAGGTCGTAGCGCTGCGGATGGAAGTGCTGGGTGACAATCGACGACCCTTCCTCAGCGTCCTGGCAACTTTGGTTGAAAAGTCCATGTCAATTGAACTTTGTGAGGAGATATTAAACATGGTTGAGGGATGGGTATTCAGATCAGAAGGCACATGGCCAACTCTTAAGGAGAAAACGGCTGTTCTTCATAAGATGCTCTCCTTTGAACACCGACAAGACCCAACCATGTTATCCAAGTTTCTGGACCTTGTTATCCGTATCTACGAGGACCCCAAGATTACCCGCACAGAATTGACCGTTCGCATGGAGCATGCATTCCTTATCGGTACTCGTGCAGCGGATGTTGAAATGCGTAATCGCTTCATGGCTATCTTTGACAAGAGCTTGTCCAAGTCGGCCAGTGCACGTCTGTCCTATGTTCTTACCTCCCAGAACTGGGACACACTCTCAGACTCATATTGGCTTGGGCAGGCTACACAGCTGTTACTTGGAGCTGTCGAGACGAACGCCAATATCCAACTGTACCAAAACGACTTCAGGACCCTACCGATTTCTCGCCTGCTCACCATCTTCACGAAGGAGATGGAGGCTCGGGAGCCCACAGTCATTATCGATGACAAGTTCGAATCATTTATGGCTACTCATCGTCGCTTCATGTCGGAACTGGGAGACATCAAGGTGAAGGACGTCATCGAACCATTGGTGCAGCTGCAGCATGTTGATTCTCAACTCGCTCATAACCTTTGGGTAACCCTCTTCCCAATCTACTGGTCGTCTGTAGCCAAGGATGATCGAGTTGATCTAGAACGAGGCATTGTTGCTTTGCTCACAAAAGATTATCACAGTCGGCAAATTGACAAGCGGCCTAACGTCATTCAATCAATTCTCGACGGCGCCGCAAAGACTTGGCCCGAGTGTAAGATTCCACCACATGTCCTCAAATTTGAGGCCAAGACCTACGATGCTTGGTATACTGCCTTAGTTCAACTTGAGAACTCTGCCATTAAACCACAGGTCGATTCCGCTACGGTACGAGAAAGCAACCTCGACGCTCTTGTCGAGCTTTACGCTTCACTCCAGGAAGACGACCTGTTCTACGGCACCTGGAGGCGTCGCTGCCAATTTGTTGAAACCAATGCTGCTCTGTCGTACGAACAGAACGGCATGTGGGACAAGGCCCAAAAGCTGTATGAGAATGCCCAGATCAAGGCCAGAACTGGTGTGATCCCCTTCTCCCAAGCCGAGTACATGCTTTGGGAGGATCATTGGGTTCTTTGTGCACAGAAGCTGCAACAGTGGGAGATTCTTCAGGATTTCGCTAAGCATGAAAATTTCCAAGATCTCCTTCTCGAGTGCGCTTGGCGCAACACAGAGATGTGGCAGGATGAGGGACACCGCGACGCTTTGGATAACATCATCAAGGGTGTTATGGACGCTCCTACGCCCCGCAGAGCCTTCTTCCAATCATTCATGTCACTTCTCAAATTTCACAATCAGAAAGAGGCTAGCACGGACTTCGCTCGCGTCTGCGATGAGGCAATTCAGCTCTCAATCAGGAAATGGCACCAGTTGCCCGAGCGCCTGACCAATGCCCACGTTCCACTTCTTCAGAACTTCCAACAGTTGGTTGAGCTTCATGACGCCAGTGTCATTTGCCAGAGTCTTGCAAATACCAACCAGACAAACTTGGACGTCAAATCTGGCGAACTCAAGTTGCTGCTGGGTGCTTGGCGCGATCGACTCCCGAATGTGTGGGATGATATCACTGCTTGGCAAGATCTCGTCACCTGGAGACAGCACATATTCAGCCTCATCAACCAGACGTACCTGCAATTGCTTCCTCAACAAGGACAGCAAAACGCTGGTGGAGCTAGTTCGTTTGCTTATCGGGGTTACCACGAAACCGCCTGGATTATCAATAGGTTCGCTCATGTCGCTCGCAAGCATAACCTTCCTGATGTTTGCATTAATCAATTGAGCCGCATTTATACGCTGCCTAATATTGAGATTCAGGAAGCCTTCTTGAAACTTCGTGAACAGGCCAAATGCCATTATGAAAACCCTGATGAGCTCTCGAGTGGTTTGGATGTTATCAACAATACAAACCTCAACTACTTTAGCCCGTCTCAGAAAGCCGAATTCTACACCCTCAAGGGAATGTTTTTGGAGAAGCTCAAGCAAAAGGATGAGGCCGATTCGGCCTATGGCACGGCGTTATACTTTGACATCGGTGCCGCCAAAGCTTGGGCGGAATGGGGCTACTTCAACGACCGCAAGTTCAAGGAGGACCCTACTGACCTCAATGCGGCAAGACAAGCACTGACCTCGTACTTGCAAGCTGCGGGAAGCTACAAGAATGCTAAGTCTCGCAAACTCCTTGCACGAATCCTGTGGCTCCTCAGCTTGGATGACGCCAAGGGCACGATCGCGTTGGGCTTTGATGACTTCAAGGGTGAAACACCCGTTTGGTATTGGATTACTTTCATCCAACAACTTATTACGGGACTAGGCCATAAGGAAGCTCCTCGTGTTTTCCAGCTGTTGCTAAAGATCGCAAAGTCCTACCCCCAGGCGTTGTACTTCCAGCTTCGAACCAACCGAGAGGATCTTCTTGTTATAAAGAAGAATCAAGAAGCCCGAGACAGGACAGCACGGCAACGCGCGCAATCTGTGGCATCCAATGGAAAGGCGAGCGCATCACCATCCATGACAAAGCAGGACCCTCCCAGACCTGGCACAGCATCATCACGACCAGGCACTGCAAATGCGGCTGACGGAACCCCAGTCAAGGCGGAGGGAGAAGCGAATGGCAGCAACGCCACAGGTACTCCCGTACCTACCAAGGGGCAAACACCTGATCCTTCCAAGGCCGCACAAAAGGCCACCCCTCAACCTGGACAGCCAGGGCAGCCCCAGAAGAAGCCTCCGTGGGATTACACCGAAGAGGTCATGTCAGTCCTCAAGACTGCTTTCCCTCTGCTGGCTCTTTCAATGGAGACTATGGTGGACCAGATCCAGAAGAACTTCAAGTGTCCTCCTGATGAAGATGCATACCGGCTAATTGTTGCTCTTCTTAACGATGCTCTGGCCTACGTTAGTAGAACACCGCCATCTTTCGCCAAGAATGTGAAGCTTCCACCGGCGACCGAAACCAACATCACTCGGTTTGCTGAAACAATCCTGCCTAGTCACATCAAGAAGTCATTCGAAGCGGATTTCGTTACTGTCAAGCCAACAATGTACGAGTACATCTACAAGCTACGCCGCTGGCGGAACAAGTTTGAAGAAAAGTTGGATCACCGAATACCTCGCGCCTTTCTCGAAAACTTTTCTCCTCACCTAAGTGAATTTAGGTATGGCAAATTCGATGAGGTAGAGGTTCCTGGTCAATACTTGCAACACAAGGACAAGAATCAAGACTTCATCCGCATCGATCGTTTCCTTCCAAACATCGATCTTGTTCGATCTATCAGTGCTTCTTACCGCCGCATTAAAATGCGTGGTCATGATGGAAGTATTCACAAATGGGCCATTCAGCACCCTGCAGCTCGACACTGTCGAAGAGAGGAGCGCATTTTGCAGCTTTTCCGGTCGCTTAACCAAACATTAGGCCGTAAGAAGGAGAGCCGACGCCGTGATTTGCAGTTCACGATACCAATCATGGTTCCCTTTGCACCTCATATCAGACTTGTGCAAGAAGATACATCCTACACTACACTACAGGGAGTGTATGAAGATCATTGCCGAAACATGGGCATGTCAAAGGACGACCCCGTGCTATTCACTATGGAAAAGCTTCGTGGAGCCCTCGAGAGCAAGAGCTCTGTAAGTTGTAACAGACACCAAGATGGTTTCGCAGTTACTAACAATAAACAGAACAAGCCTGAGCAGGCAGCGACAGCTCGGTTGGAGGTATTCAACGCGATCCAGGAGAAGTGGGTGCCATCAACAGTGGCAATCGAGTATTTCCAGAAGGTGTTCCCACAGTTTGCCGAGTTCTGGCTATTCCGCCGCCAATTCTCGTACCAGCTTGCGGCGTTGACATTCATCACGTACATCATGTACATGCACAACCGATACCCACAGAAGATCAACATATCAAGGGCGACGGGTAAGGTTTGGGGGTCTGAAATGATGTCTTACATGAGCGCCAACAAACCCTTCTTCCACAACCCTGAACCGGTGCCATTCCGACTAACGCCCAACCTTCAAACTCTGATGGGACCACTGGCAACTGAAGGCATCTTTGCATGCTCGCTGATGGCCATCGCGCGATGCTTGACAGAGCCTGAATACGAACTGGAGCACGCCTTGACGCTTCTTGTACGTGATGAGATGCTGTTCTGGTTCACTGGCAGCCACAGGAACGGAGTCATTACAGAGGGCCAGCTTCGAGATTCTGTGCAGGTCAACAGTGAATCGATTGTCAAGCGGGCACTCAGCCTGGCGCACAGTCCTGTTGGCAACCTGCCTGCGAATCAGACGGTGATTGACGCCATCGCCAAGGCTGTCAATCCTATGAACCTGGCACAGTGCGATGCGCTGTGGATGCCATACCTGTAAGGAGCAGGTGCATATTTATACTTGGAGGAAAATGATAATAGATGGGTGCGCAGATGGATGGCATGGTCTTGGGACTTTAAGCATGGCGTTGGGGGATTTTGAGAGAGCGCGTATCTTGTATGATGCTACAGGGAGGTCAGATATGGCTCAAAAATGGTGAATATGTAATATCCTGGCATTCATTAGCAGTTTTTATCTTGCTATCGACTTTTGGCAGCGGAGAGTTTGTAAATTCTACTGTACTTTAATTATGCAACTGTTCACTGGCATGATGGTGAGAATGTGCAATAGTGAGGTTGAATCTCAACACCAGCCAACCAAAGATGGTGATAGAGGTACAGGGTTCCCCACAAGCCTCGGCTCGGAACAGGACCTTATTAGTTTCCATTGTCATGCAGGTATAGACGAGATCGACAAAGTTTCACAGCCTATCTCAGTCCGAGTTAACTAGTTGGGTCATAGCTGAGAGGACGGACATGTATGTCGGGGACGGAACCCCGCACGATAGAGCACAGCAGAGGCGTCCCGCGTCGGCCAAGTTACCTCGGACATTTATTCTAGAGTATTTAATGCAGTCTCTTGTAATCACCGTAGATCGATCCTTGGTCTTCATTCATAATTTGAGCTGATTCTGAGAAGAAACCTTCATAAGACTGAAAAAAAGATCACAATGGATCTCACAAAGACACCTCGAAAGGTCTGGGAACACCCCAATCCCAAGAGCACGGCGATGTGGGCATTTATGCAAGAGGCAAACAAATTACATGGACTTAATCTCAAGGTATGATGTGGGTTTAGATGTGAAAGAACCCATGGCACAAGTAACTAACACGCTTCATCATTAGACATTCAACGACTTATATGAATGGTCCGTCTCTAAGCGCAGCGACTTCTACGCTCAACTCTGGGCCTCTCAAAACTGGATCCACGAGGGTTCCTACTCATACATCGTAGACGAATCAATCCCAATCACAAAGCTTCCCACTTGGTTCCCTGGTATTCGCATCAACTACGCCGAGAATATCCTCTGGACAGGTGCTGTAGGCGGTGCACCAGGCGAGCGCTCAACGCTTCACAAAGAAGATGACACTGTCGCTATTACAGAAGTGAGAGAGGGTAATTCCTCTGTGAAGAATGTTACATGGGGAGAGTTGAGGAGAAGAGTGGGAAAGCTGGCGGGTGCATTGAAGCAGAGAGGTGTCAAGAAGGGAGATAGAGTCGTCATGGTTGGTGCTCATGCTGTTGAGACACTTGTTGTGTTTCTGGCCACGACTTGGCTTGGGGGGCTGTTTAGCAGTAGCTCGACTGATATGGGCGTTGGGGGTTTGTTGCAGAGGACTGTTCAGATCGACCCCAAGGTGAGCTCTTTGACATCACCAAGCTTATAGCAATGCTGACCTGGAATAGTTTGTCTTCTTCGACGATGGAGCTCTCTATAATGGCAAAGGCATCGATCTTCGCGATAAGATCAAGGGAGTTGTCGAAGGAATGAAAGAATGCCCTTCTTTCCAAGGTGCAATCGTCGTTCAACGTTTCGACTCTCCTCACGATACTTCTCAAATCCCCAAGACACAACGTCTCGAGTCTTTCCTCTCATCCGCACCCTCAACTCCACCGCCCATCGAAAGAGTTGGCTTTCAAGACCCAATGGTGGTCTACTATTCCTCTGGAACAACTGGAACACCAAAAGCCATCGTTCACGGCGTCGGTCCGATTCTCGTTTCAGTGGCCAAGGAGGCTATTCTTCATCGCGAAATCACCCCCAAGGATGTTGCGCTTCAGTACACTACTACAGGCTGGATCATGTATCTTGCTAGCGTGACTCGACTTGCTTTTGGTGGACGGACTGTGTTTTATGATGGGTCGCCTTTTGTGCCAGACCGTTCTGTGCTGTTACGGATCGTGGAGGAGCAGCGTGTCACGAATTTAGGAATCAGTCCAAGATGGTTGGGCGAGCTTATGAAAGAAGGAATAGTTCCTCAGAAAGAGGCAGACCTGAGTAGTCTGACGGCTGTTCAGAGTACGGGAATGGTCTTGAAGGAGCAGGTCTTTGACTGGTTCTACGATGGGGCGTTTCCAACGAATATCAAGTTGGCCAACTTTTCAGGCGGTACAGATATTGTGAGTCTCCTATTCAGCCTCTTCTTGCTATTGCTGACGTTACCAAGGCCGCCTGCTTTGTCATGGAGAATCCTCTATCTCCCATCTACGCTGGTGGATGTCCAGGACGAGTCATTGGAACACCAATGGCAATTTATCCATCTTCTGCGGACCTCGACAAACCGATCTCACCTGTTCCTGATGGCGAACCAGGAGACTTAGTCGGAACTGCAGCATTCCCCAATGTCCCTCTCTACCTCTGGAACGATACAACTCCGGCTCCAGGAAAGAAGTACACTTCAGCATACTTCGATCGATTCCCCAATGTGTGGTCACAAGGCGACTTTGCAGCAGTTCACCCACAAACGGGCCATATTCATATTCTTGGCCGCTCAGATGGAGTTTTGAATCCAAGTGGAATTCGGTTCGGAAGTGCGGACATCTACGCGGTGCTTGAGGGAAGCTTTGCAAAGGAGGTCGCGGAGAGTCTCTGCGTGGGCCAGCGTCGTCCTCAGGACCACGATGAGAGTGTTGTTTTGTTCCTGCTGATGAAACCAGGAGTCAAGTTCAACGCTGAACTCGCTAGTAAAATTCGACAAAGGATCGCCAAGGAGTTGACGAAGAGACATGTGCCCAAGTATGTCTTTGAGGTGCCCGATATTCCGGTAAGTGCTTGCCCTCACAACCGATGATATTCGGTAGACTAACGGTGTTTAGACAACTGTGAATGGAAAGAAGGTCGAACTTCCAGTCAAGCAGATCATCTCGGGCAGTAATGTCAAACCAAGCGGGACGTTGTTGAACCCTCAGAGTCTGGATTTTTTCTATCAGTTCCAGAAGATTGAACAGATCGACCAAGTCAAAGCAAAGTTGTAGAGATAGATACTATCTAGATAAACATGGGGTATACAAAAGACAATGCAATTTACAAATCCTCCTCCTTCTTGGGAAACTTGCCCCCATTCACACCAAATCTCCAAGCCATCCATGCCAAAGCTCCCCCCATACTTCCCAACCCCAGTCCTCCAACTGCACCTCTCCAACCATTTAGAGCATTGGCCCCTATCAAAGCCCCAGCTCCAGCGCCTATAGCAGCCCAGTCATCAGTCTCGAGCTGACCTTGGTTCTCGAGTAATCTCCAGCTTCGATCCTGCCACTCGACTTCTTCCCTTCCTCTCATACGGCCGATTGTCATGAGAGCTCCCACGCCAATCGCTGCGACTGCGCCTGTTGATGCAGAGCGGATGAGGCGTGGGAAGAATGCTAAGGTTGGGGGTTTTGGGCGGAGAAAGGGGACCAAGTGGCGTGTTGTTGTTATGCCCGTTGCGATGATTGAGCTTAGTGTTATCGCTCGCACGATAACGTGTGTTGTGAGTATTGTTCGTGCAAGAGGTTGATCCTCTGCATAAGGAGTATGAGGAAAGAATCGTGACATTTTATTTGTTGTTCTTGGTTACAATATTAATCAAGTAAATAAAGAGTGAAGAGTATCAGATATTAATTTTATAAGCTGATGCCCGATGTTTTGTTCTTATATACATCCTACGCCGCGTCATATCATCAAGCCACTTCCACTTTCAGACGCCAGAAGCACTCGCTCTTCTTTCAGCTCCGTCTTTCCATTGACCATGATTGCTTCAGGGTTTCGATTGAATAAGCACCCCGTTATTGGTTCCCCGATGCGACGCCCCGGATGGATTAACGTGCCGGTTACTCCACCAGAGAGCTTATTTTGCGGATATTATGCGAGATCCGAGTGCGAGATAGAAATAAATAATTCAGTGCTAATTGATTAGTGATATCACATAGTTACAGGATATCAAAACATGACCGCTTCTCATACGGAGGAGACAGAGAATGTTCATACACTCACTAACTCAAACCATGTCGTGTTCCCCAATGCATATCATACCACCAACGCCTAGACCTATCCCAATCATATGATAATCTTCCCATCCCAATGCTATGCTTGCTATGCCTTCTGGGTCTACTCTCTGGTATCCTTATTCATCATCGCTCATCTCCATCATACTGCCCTCCTTCTCGGGCGAAGCATCCTCGTCCTCCAGAACCGTCATTCGTCTTGTTCGTCTCAATCTTCCCTTACCCTTCTCCGGTCTCCCCGGTGTTTTTCGACCCCCATTGACTTTAACGGCTGCATCATGCTTCCGTTGTCCCAACGTGCGCTCAAAGTCCAAGAGATCCTCAGCTTCAGACTCTGCCGCGCCATCAATCAATGCCGTCTCTTCTAGCGCTTTGTTTAATAACTCTGTTGCGATACTGTCCTGAGGATTTATTGCCAGCGCTTCATGGAGAACGACCACTGCCTCCTCAGGCTTGCTTTGTTCCATGAGAATAAGCCCTTTCGCGCTGAAAATGGTCGCATCCTTGCCTCCCTGTCTTAGCACCTCGTCAAACTCGGCGAGTGCTCGGTTAAAGTGCCTCAGCCGCCTGAAAGCGTGTCCAAGATTTGTCCTCGCAGCCAACCAGGCTGAAGGGTCGCTATCCATATCATCAGCGATCTTAAGCGCTGCTGTAAAGTACTGTGCTGCCTCCTTGGGTTTGTCTTGGTGATATTTCACGATACCCATTTCATTCAAGAGTAAAGGGTCCGTTTTGCAAAGGCCATAGGCTGTTTTCAAAAACTCTTCCGCGAGCGTCATGTTGTTCAAAGCATGATTTTGCATGCCCAAAAACACTTGGGGCAAATGTGTTCCCATGAACAATCTCGCTGCCGTTGAGTAGGCCGAAATGGCTTGGTCGTGTTCGCCCTCGGCCGCAAAAGTGTGTGCAAATCCAATCCATGCCGGCCCAAAATGTGCATCCATCATACTCGCTTTGCTGAAATATCGTCGTGCCTCGGGTATTTTGCCAATCGAAAAATAGTAAATACCAACTGCGAGCCACGAACATGGTTCTTCAGGATGACTATCAGCAAGGTCGTGGGCAATCAAGAACAAGAGATTCTTTTCTTTCAGCTCAAACAGACAGGCCAGATGGACCGGGTACACACTGAAGTTGTACTTGTCTTCCTGTAGGATTCCATTTGTGATATTCAGAGCGTCCCGGTACCGGCATTGCGTATAGAGAAGATCCGCACGAGCAAGTTGTAGGTCTGGATTTAAGGCAAGGTGATAATGTGTCGAGAGAGAGTCGTAAGCTGTCTCAAAAGCCGCAGGATTGCGATATTTGGAGAGTCGCGTTGTGTAGAGCATCTTGGTAAAGTCAGCAGCCTGTTGTGAAGACGACACATCTCCAGAGACATGAATGGAATCAAAGTCCAAGCTCTCAAGGAACTGCCATTCTTCGTCAGGCGACAATAGCGAATTGTTCATAAGCTGCTGGAACGCCTCAAAGCACTGGACATCGATTCGCACAGCATCTTTGTAACACTCCTTTGCGCGATCAAAAGCATTCTGTTTCGCGTAGCAGATGCCACGCAGAAAACACATAGCAGCTTCATATCTCCTATTAGCAGCCTCCTCCTCAGCAGCTGGATCGCGACGTCGTCCGTGGCGTGGCTGAGTCTTGCGCTTGTTGCTCGAGCCATTGGCTATAAGATGCGTTGGATTACGATCGCCGAGGATCGAAAGGGCTTCGTCGAAGCGAGACTGTTTTATAAGGCAGTGACCGGCGAGATAGCGACATGATGGGTTCCTGGCGATCAGGTCTTGGCTGGAGAGAAATGCTTGGGCGCGTGTGTAGTTTCCTGTCGCAAAGTGGACTTGGGCCAGCCAGAAGGCGTCTTGATCGTCATCTATCGAGATATGATGTTAGACAATGGAAAAGACGTTTGTTTATATCAGTATATCACGAACTGGTCAGTGCAAGTAGCTTGTCGCCGATAAATATGGCCGACTCATATTGCGCTTTGTTGAGGGCATCTTGCCTCCATTCCCTCAAGAAATTCTCCATTCCTGATTTATTCGCAGTTCATTGAGTGCTGAGCCCAGCCTTCAAGTATTCGCTTTATGTGCGGCTCGGCGTGTTGCGATATAGGGTTACGCTGGAGAATGGAGATGGTTTGTTTGGAATAACGTCAGTCAACATCCCACCAAAAGTCAACAATGACCTGAATCTAATCTCACCGCAAGCCCGCCCGGCCGTTGTTCGCGCCTCCGCCAGAGCCTAGGGTGTGAAGGGCGTTCTGAGAAGCCACAGCGGGCGTGGCTCCAGCAACAGCGGGGTAGCTTATAGCGGCCATTGCCTCCATCAGCGGCGATAAAAAAGTTGGCGGGGTTGAATTTATAGCGTATCAGAAGCCATCAATTTGGCACTCGCCGATACAGGAGCCTGTCATGCAGTCAAGTTTTCAAAGTCTACAACTACCTACTTGAGAAACATTCCATTGTACAACTATACCAATCTACTCGAGGAAATGGCTTCTTCTCAACCTACTCGATGGGCTGCTCTCGCCCGTGATACGAACGAGACCAAGATTCAGCTTGCTCTTAACCTTGACGGCGGCGATTTCCCTCCAGACACTGACTCCCGACTTCTTAACGAAGGAGATAGCCATGCTTCTCAAGCTAGCAAGTCACAGAAGATTGCCGTCAATACAGGAATTGGTTTCCTTGACCATATGCTTCATGCTCTAGCTAAGCATGCGGGATGGAGTCTTGCTCTGAACTGCAAGGGTGATCTTCACAGTCCGTGACCCTTCAACTGCCACTGAGGGATGTTAAATGACTGACTTGATATCTAGTTGATGACCACCACACCGCCGAAGATGTCTGTATCGCCCTTGGTTATGCCTTCGCCCAAGCTCTCGGCACTCCCGCTGGTCTCGCCCGGTTCGGCTACGCCTACGCTCCCCTTGACGAGGCCCTCTCGCGCGCGGTCATAGATCTTTCCAACCGTCCCTACAGTGTTGTCGACCTCGGTCTGAAGCGAGAGTGGCTTGGCCAGCTTAGCACCGAGATGGTCCCTCATTGTCTCCAGAGCTTTGCCCAGGGTGCTCGTGTTACGCTGCATGTTCACTGTCTTCACGGTGACAACGACCACCATCGAGCTGAGAGTGCTTTCAAGGCTCTTGCTGTTGCTATCAAGGCTGCTACCACAAGGATACCTGGTAAAGAGGGTGAGGTGCCTAGCACCAAGGGTACTCTGAGTGCGTAAGGAAACAGTCGCTTAGGAGTTCCGGATAAAGACTTGGTTTTGGTTAGAACTACACCTGCGATTGATAGGGATGCAGGAATTATGTTTTGAGATATAAGTGAATATATAATCTATGTCACGTCGCAGGTTTCCTGAAATAGTTGCAATGCGTTGCAAAGCATGTATCCTCAAGGCCCAGCATACCACATTCACTACGCATTCATACCAAATATCGTGAAGATCGTATCAAAATTCACATGTCGGCTCATGTAGACATGCAATTCAGGCTATATTCTTGGTAAAACCGTGAACTCCTTCTGGGCAACCTCAAGTTCGGTAGTCTCCATTGATAGTGACATAGTCATGGCTGAAGTCACAGGTATAGTGCACAGCAGACTTGTCGCCTGTACCTAGCCTGACAACGATCTCAAGGTCTTCCATGGCGAGAATCTCTGACGCTCGCTTCTCATCAACCTGCTCGGGCTCACCGTCCACGAGCAGCTTCAGCTCAGCTGAGCCATCGGTCGGGATGAATGAGACATTGGTGCGCTCGGGAGTAATCTCAGGAACGTCATTCACAGGCTGACCGGGAGGAGAAATGAGAGCATATCCGGTGGCGCAAAGGACACGGCCCCAGTTGGCATCCTTTCCGTACAGAGCAGTCTTAACGAGGGGGGATTTGGCGATGGATCGGCCAATCTCACGGGCTGCCTCCTCAGAAGCACTGTCGACAACACGGATAGTAACGAATTTGGTAGCGCCCTCACCGTCTCGGACGACATACTTGGCCAAGTCAATAGAGAACTCGGTGAGGAGTTCCTGGAAGGCTTGGTAGTCAGGGGACTGCTCAGAAGTGACCTCCTTTCCGCCAGCGGCACCGTTAGCAAGAAGAGCAACAGTATCATTGGTAGAAGTGTCACCATCAATGGTGATGGAGTTGAATGACCGGTCCACAGCATGTCGAAGAACATTGGGCATGACAGCAGGGGAGATAGGAGCATCGGTAGCCAGGATGGTAAGAAGAGTCGCCATATTGGGGGCAATCATGCCTGCACCCTTTGTCATACCAGCAATGCGATACTCAACACCTGGAGAAGAAGGAAGCTCAAAGGATCGAGACATGAGCTTAGGGAAAGTATCTGTGGTACAGATAGCCTTTGCACATTCAAGCCAGTTCTCGTGAGAACCACCAGCCTTGCTAACAGCTGTGGGGATCTTGTCGAGAATCTTCTGAATTGGTAGCCTGGATTAATTGTGAGCCATTGAAGCATCAAGATTCGGCCAATCGAACAAACGAACCTCTGACCAATGACTCCAGTACTCATCACAATAGTAGAGTCCTCATCACCAACCCTCTGATCTGTCGTGCGGGCCATACTGGTAGCATCTTCAAGACCTCCGGTGCCGGTGACAGCATTCGCATTACCGGAATTGACAACCACACTTCGCAGGCCCGCGTTCTTCTTCTGCTGCAAAAGTTTCCTGCTATAGGTCACAGGAGCAGCCTGGAACTTGTTCTTTGTGAAGACACCAGCAGCGGCGCAGGGACGATCAGAAGTGACGAGGGCGATGTCGGGCTTGCTGGTATTGCCGGGCTTGACACCAGCCAAAACACCTGAAGCGATAAAGCCTTTGGGGTATTTTCCTGAAGTGGGAATGTATTGAATCTTTGAAGGAGGAACAGGGTTTGAGCCAAGAGTGGCTGACGCCGAAGAGTAGGCGCGAGCGAATTTCTTCATCATCTTGGCGACTCAGGATTGTATTGTTGTTGATGCTGTAGTTGCTGGGAATTTTCGTGGGGGTTTGATATAGAACTGTAAGCTACCTAGTGCGGTATCGCAGCGATCAGTGGCTGGAAGGATCCAAGAGACTCCATTGACTCATTTATGACCAGTTCTTCGATTGATTATTTCATTTCTCCTTAGGTTTTCACATATCAATGAATGACACAGTAGGATATGTCAGGAATCGATAGCTCATATGGAATCTCATGATATCGAAGTGAGAGTTTGACTGAGGTGAGCCTACTCAGTAGTGAGCTATACAAGTACTTGGTATGGATGCCAATTTGCCAAATACTAGTCAGCCACCAACGGAGTGCATACTCGCAAGAGCCTGAATAAAGGAATTTCCTTATTATAGACCAAACAAGTCTATAGAGGCAACTAGGAGAACTTGTAGGAGGTCGAAAGACCCGTAAATCAGCATCCAGTGTCAAATATGAGTCCACAGTTGCTCCTTTATACAAAGCCGCAGGAAGCAAGACAACATCAGACTCGAGAAGAGGATGCGAAATTAAACTTGCCAAACAGGCCCCCAAGTTTATAAAAATCATTTCACCATTTGTGATTGAGGTCCTCAGTTTTATTGCTCCCTAAAACCGTAAATAGGACATCTAGTAAGAAGCTTTGTTCAACAGGAATCCTTTCTTGATGGTAAGTCCTCCTAGAGCACTCAACCTCGTATCTTTTTATCGCCACTAGCAATGCAAAGCTGAAGGAAGTCCAGATAACTCAAGGCGACAAAATCGATTGTTCACATGAACAAACCATAAAGCTGGGACTGCCAATCATGCCAAGAGGGTTCACACAGCTGAACGACTGCAGCCAAGGTATGGCAAAAAATGAAAGTTATGCTAAAGTAATTATCGGATATGCTTCGAGAAATAATACCGTACTCTAGGCACAGCCAATGGAATCAATGGTGTCGTGTGCCTACCTTAGCCCTTGATATGAGGTGTCAAAATAACCCTAGTAAAGAGTCACCTAAGCTTAGGTTATATTTGCCTGAATATTTTTATCGCTTATGGTCAAGATTCTGAGTTTTCTTTTCTCTTCAAGCTTTGGTACCTATGGCTGTAGGATAGAGTGTGCCTGCCTGCTGGGCTGGAAATTAAGCTGCTGCTTCCTCTGTGCCTGCCTGCGAACAGTGGAACCTTCCGCTGGTGCCTGAAATTAGAGCTCCACCTTCCTATGATTCACGCTCAGATTGGCCTTGATGCCTTAGGTAATGCATCAAAGTGATCCGTGCGCGAGTGATCTCTCCCAGCTATAAAACCCCGACTTCCTCCCACCCTTTCAACCCTCTTTTTTCCTTTCCTCTCCATCCAAGTGCATGGGCGTTTTCCTTCTCCGTGAAGCGATAAGCTGAGAGAGGAATTTTGCTAGTTGAAAACTATACACTGACCGCTCCTTGTTGGGTTCGCCTGGCAAGGGAATTTTTGGAACTTACATTTTCTTTCATTGCGACCAGTCCTTGATGGACTGCCGTGAAGAAGGATGCTTACCATCGATGAATGATGGCCTCTGAGCAGTTTTCTCCAGAAGCCTAACGTGATGTCTCGCGTCAATGTGAAATTGATCCGTCCAAGGCCAATGTGACGATGGTAAATGCCAAAGAAGCCTCCACGCTAAACTGAGCACTTCTTCTGGGACTCATGCAACGTGGTGCTGCATCTTTTGATGCTTCAGATTTTCCTTCAGCGCATTGTGATGTTAAAATGCGACGCGATTTCGAATCCTGTGGCGCGTGCGACGTTGAATTGATCTGATGTTCGCGAAAGAAACGATATAACTAGGACTGACGAATATACAAGGATATCAAATAATAGCTTCATTTTCCATAATAAACTTATCCCGTTCTGCCACCACCTTGTACTAGGTAGTGAGTGAGTGACATTCTACGTAGTAATGTAACTTAGAGGCTCTGCTGGACTTCCAACTGCCACACACACGTCTCTTGAGGTTTGGCTAGCGCGGGGCATTCGATCACTGATTGGATTTCTCCATCCAAATGCCGGTCCAAATCATTATTTTCGAATGACTCAAAGCCTTCATTTGAGTGTGCCTCGCTGCAAACGGTACCTTTACTGTACCATTTTCTGCAAAAATAACGAGTATTTTTCAGTGAACCACACGAGTATCGCATAGAGAATCCCATACCGAGCCTTCTACGCAAGTTTCAGCACAGCGCACACTCTTGTCTTGATCTCGAAGAGTCTGGGAGTGCCCCGCCTTCGGATAACCACATCCTCGATATCATCGCAAACGATCGCTCGAACCAGTTCCAATGTCCACAGAAACCGAGGGCTCGGCCCCTGCGCCGCAGACCACAGAGAATAACGATGTGAAGACGGAAAAGAAGGAGAAAGTCCAGCCTCAGAAGCCCAAAGAGCAGCAACAATCAGCGCCCGCTGGCGAGAAGAAGCTATCCGGCGCTGAATTGAAGAAGAAGGCCAAGGAGGAAAAGGCTGCCAGAAGAGCACAAGCCAAGGCTACTCAGGCCTCACAGGGCCCCTCGCAAGGCGGTCAACAGGCGTCTGGTGATGGGAAGGGAGGCAAAGCAAAGCCTAAGCAGGACGGACAACATCAGCACCAGCAGCATGGCGGTGCAAAACTCCCTATTCGACCAGCAGCAGCGACGACTGTGGTTAAGGACGACAAGCCTTCGATACCAGACTGCTTTAGCCACCTCTCTATGGCTAGGCGGATAGAAATGACAAATGCCGACAAGGACGTCCATCCTGCTGTCTTGGTTCTCGGCGAGCACATGAGCGCATTCGTTATAAGTGATAGTATCACACGACTCGAGGCGACGCTGTATGCTTTCCAAAAGGTAAGAAATTCTGCCCCTGTGATGTAGTATTGATCTAACAACACCAGGTCATCGACTCTTACACAACTCCCCCCGGCTTCACTTTCTCCCGCCATTTCACACCTCACGTTCTCAACCCCCAGATCGAGTACCTCACAGCATGCCGCCCCATGTGCTTCTCAATGGGCAACGCCATCCGGTGGCTGAAGCTCCAGATCAGTAAAGTGGATGTCGATCTTCACGACAACGACGTAAAGAAACTCCTCAAGGAGTCCATCGACAACTATATTCGTGAGCGTATCACTCTCGCAGACTACGTGATTGTTGAGACTGCTGCCACCATGATTATACCTGGCGATGTTGTACTCACCTACGCTCATCACCACCTCGTCGAGCGCACTCTTCTCCAGGCTCGCAAGAACAAAACGGACTTCCGCGTGATTCTGGTCGATGATCCTTATGAGCGCGTCGGAATCGATCACGCCAAAAGGCTCTCCGCCGCTGGTATCCAAGTCACCTATGTTTCCGATCTTGGTGCTCTGCAAACACATCTCTATGAGGCAACTAAAGTTTTCATCGCAGCCGAGGCCATCTTTAGCAACGGCGCCATGTACGCTCGTGCCGGCTCATGTGATATCGCCACGGCAGCTTCTGATATGAACGTCCGCGTTGTGGCACTCTGCGAGACGGTCAATTTTACAGAGCGTGTATCCATCGATTCTCTCACATACAACGAAATCGACCCTGAGCGATCCACCGATGTCGGCTTCCGCTTACTCTTTGACACTACCCGCGATACGTATATTTCGGTGGTTGTGACGGAGCTGGGCAATTCCTCTGCCACGTCTGTGCCTGCAATTCTTAGAAAACTAGAGGAGTTGTAATCAGGCTTGGATTGGGTCAAAGGAGTGTGGAAAAGTTTATCAGGGGTGATAGATGACGCGGCGTCTTGAATTGTCATTCTTGATAACTCGTTCTTGGGTTGGTGCTGGGATTAGAAGCAGCTCTATGAGGCAATGACAATAAGTTTTAATTCATTGCGTGTGGTGTAACATGACATTAGTTCAATCTGGTGATCAATATCGAGTTCCGTGAAGCAATAGGCGTTCGGTGCTCTAGACATCACATCATCACAGCGTTCAGAGCTTTGGGGTATTACATTCGAATCAAACGTCCCATTTCGACGCTCAATCGCCCAATATCACAATGTACAATAATGGTGCCCCTTCAATCTTCTTGTCTCAAGCCGAAGAGGTCTTCATTTCCCGATATCTTAAATTTCCATTCCTGTTCATTCCCCTCTAGGCCTCTGCCTTAGCATCTCGCTCCGCCTTGCGTGCTCGCTTCTCGAGGAGCAGAGCCTTTCGTTCTTGTAGAGTAGAGGTTTGTCTGTCGTCAACGCCCTGCAGCCAGTATCCGAAGCTGGCGCCGCCGGCCGCATATACGGGGTACACCCAGAGGGAGGACTTGTTGAAGAATGGGCGCATCTCGATGCCCATTTGCCAGAATCGAGCGCCGAGGCCTTTTTTCTACAGTTAGTATCCAATTCTCTCTGTCCGTCGCATGTGTCTCGTCTCCAATTGCTCATGTCGTATGCTCGGATGCTTTGGGCGGGCGAATTGGCTCAGGTATGTGACGTACCGAAAAGGCTCCAGAAGGCGATGCGGTGGACCATGATGAGCAATTGACGGTCGAGTACTCGAATTCTAGAGTGGAGAGGTTTCGTGGAGGAGAGGTTCGCTCGGAATGCGAGTGGGAGCGTTCGTTACCGAAAGGTGAGGTCGTGATCTTCAAGATCCATCCTGAGCTCACTGCCATTGGAGTCGAATTGATTGGTCACGATGACGATCACGTGAAACCACATCAAACAGCTACCCTATACCTCACTTATACTCACGTATTGAATAGGTTTCTCGCAATTAAGAAACAATATAAATAGGTCTCGTGGCAAGTTCCTACTAGATTTCTCTTGATTACTATTTAGGCGGCGAGTATCAGCGTGGGCAGAACGTGTCCACAAAGGTTATTTTGTGAATCCCGCTCGTAACTAATGAGCAGCAAGATCATCATACCGCAAATGCTCTATTAGTTGCACCAATATTGTGAGCCAGAAATCTTGAGGTGTGTGTATCAGACCCTATATATAATACTGGAAGAATCTAGAGTCTACATAAAGTCTAGTGTCTTAATTACGGCCATAAACATCAGAACAACCAGAGAGGTGATATCCCAAGAAGCCAAACGTCTCAAAACTCCCCGCTATGCTATAATAAAACGCTCATCAGTCTAGCAAGCTTCGTCCCAATTCATCCGGGTAAGGTGGTGGTGCACCAGACGGAGGTGGTGCAATCGTGGGTGTTTCGCTGCGAGACCCAGCATTTGCAGTCCATTGGACCGCTCTGGCCACGATCTTGGGGAAATACTGTTGAATAAAAGATTCACTGGCATCGTTAGCATGATAACATTGGACGAGATGGGGTGAACTTACGTATAGTAGCTGTGATCAGCATTGTGAAGCGACACGAGATTGTGTGCAAGTTCGTGTGCCAGAACTACCCACCACCAGGTAGCAGCCTCTGCCTTGGCTTGCCCGCTTCCTCCTGCGATTTGCGCGGCGTGCAGTTGCAAGAAGAATCTGAAGTTACAGAAGATACTGCCTCCAGTGTTGAAAGCAATAGTGCCGCCAGCTTCGTCATAAAAGATGTGCAGGACTTTGGGTGACATAGAGTAGGTATTGCCCACCTCAATCAGCATACTGGAGAACACATTAAGATTGTTCAAATGTCTCGACAAGAAACTCCCTGGGTCTTTGATATCCTTGGAAAAGAATATCTTCATACCATTTGAAGTCTCTGCGATGAAAGTGATGTTATTTGCTGGCGTCTTATCACAGTAAGTGGCTTGTTCCTTGACCTCGTTGACCGTGGGCTCCGAAAAGACACTATCAGATCCGTACGCCCGGGTCGATTTGATGGCATTGAGCAAGTTCTGCTGCACAAGGGCAGGACTTGTGACTCTGCCCTCATCCTGCTGCGGTTTCTTGCCGGTTTTGGAAGAGCTTCCGCCAGGTGCCTCGATCTCCTTAGGTTTATCCAGGAACTTGTCCAACTCTTTGTGAGACTCGTCTTCATGCTGGTCAGACTCAAATCCAAGTCGACGACCGATGTTTGCGAACAAACCTCTGCTCTTCCTAGCCTGTTGTTCAGGAGAGCGCTTTGTTTCCTCGGGTGAGTCCCAGGAACCTGGCATTGTGGGACCAAGAGGTTCCGGGATCCTGGTAGCTTCTCGTGCAGCCTCGGCCGCTTTTGCCTCAGCCCCCCATTGCTCTTCTTTCTCTTTGATCTGGCGCTGCTCCTCTTCCAGCGCCTTTCGTCTCTCTTCCTCAGCAATTCTGGCCTCGGCAGCCTTGGCCCGAAGGATACGATCGACATTGTAACCGCGATTTCTCAAACCGTAAAGATCGAGGGTGAGGAATGGCTCAAAGAATAAGTAAGCCTGCTGATTCGGGCGGTTTAGCAGCATTTGGCAGATGGCCTGGCCGATCTGGTACATATCGGGCTTCGACTCATCCGAAACATAAAGAACCCAGCCGTTGCTGGTCTTTTCACTCGCGGCTGATCGCTTCTCCGTGTGAGTCTGATACTGACCCTTGAGAGTCCTTCTCAAAGCCACTGAGCGAACAATATGGACCGTGAGGTTCTTGTCCAGCCATTTGACGTCATGCTTGATAGCATCGCGTCGGTAGTTTGTGTATTCAAAGAGAAAGATTTTCGATCTCTCAACAACATGCTTGCGGAGACTGAGTGCAGCCTTTTGTTTATCACTGTGAGGCCCAATCCTGACCTCCTCCTGAACTATACTGCTCAATTTCTGAGCACCAAGTGCTAGATAGAATTCTTCAAGCGCATCCTCTTCCGGCGCACAAATAAGGCGATCCTTGAACAATCTGTAGCTGATGATATCATCCAGGATCACTATTTGACCAGCAGAGGCAAGCTGGTATTGTCGAATAGGTTCATCCTCTTCCTCTAAGTCGTCGGACTTCCCCTTGGGGGGCGCGAGTTCTTTGTATGCAAGGAGGAAGGGCGCTGTACGCATTTTCCTCCATAATTCTTTGTCTCGGTGGAGTGTTGGGGATGCTTCTGCTAAGGATTTAAGAAGATCCAGGTATTTCTCAGAACTCTGTAAAACACCGAGGAGACGGGCTGGCTCACTGCATGCCATTTGTGCAACCTCCAACTTGGTGGGCTCGCTTTTGGCACCACATTGGAACAAGAATGCATTCGCCTCAGGGCCAAAGTCGACAAAATCGAAGATGTCTCCATATGTAGTTGAAGCCCCAAGGTACACCCGTGAAGGACTGACATGAGTCATGGAAGAAGTTGATTTCTCAGACGATCGAGTAGTCCTTGTGATAGGAACTATCGAGGCGTTACGCAATTTGACTAGGGTATTCTCGCCGAGTTCTGTGATTCGAGAGGCGAAATAGCTGAAAAGTGCCACAGCATTCTGATGATCTTGAGGACGTGATGCTAAGAGACGGTTGACACAGTCCACCATTGGCGGATCTCGTGCAACACCAAATTTCTATAGATATTAGCTGAGTCTTTGCCAACTTTTAGATCAAACTTACAATAGCATGGTCGTGTAGATCTTTCCTCAAAATGTTAAACCCAAGGATAGACGCTCGCGGATTGTAGAAGCACTGTGAAGGCGGTACAAGACGGGTACTACCCTGGAGAGGCATGATTGCCTTGGGACTGCCACCGAGCTGGAATGACCCGTATCCATTGATCTGGTGGTTGGCGAGGAAATATGTCATAGACGAAACCCGAAGACTTTCATCGTTGCCAGACATTAGCTCAACGAGTTCAGGGACAGATGGATAAGGCCTCAGTCCAAGAGAATTTATGAATCGAGCTTCTGGGCCTCCAGGTCGATAGCTCCCAGGAGGCCCTGGCCACTGGAGGATAGGTAATCGCAATGCACGCAAAGAGTCCTTAGGCTCGAATAGTTCCGAAACTTTGTAAAGCGTTGTCGTTCCCTTGGTGGACTCCATGCCCTTTGGACCAGCTTCGGCTGGGCAAAAGCGTGTCTGTTTTAGCTTGCTCAGGTCTTCACCTGGAATATCCTCGCGGACAGATGCTAAATATTTGATGAGTTCCATGTGACTCCATTTCTGATGACCTTCACCAGAGGCGTTCAACAGCCTGGTAAAGATGGTCTCGAGATCTACAGTTTTGCGAACGCCAATAGTGACCAGAAATTTCTCCTTGATCTTCTCGCAACCTTGAATGACCGGAAGATCGTCGAAAAGTTTGACAATCGGGAAGAAGGACTCAGTAGGCTTTCTCATACCCTGCTTTGTAGGGACAACTGTATTTGCTTGAAGAAGAGAAACAATGGTGGTCCTTGCGTTCGGGCTTGAGTTTTCAAAGTTCTTTGCAAGGACAGTCAAAATCTGAATTGCAAACTTGGATGATTGAGTCAAGTTCTGCTCCTCGGGTCTAGAAGAATTTGTGTCCAGAAGGAATCTCAACCATGGGAGAATTTCTAGCGGCTCCCATCCTAAAGCACGCAATTCAGCCTGCTGAGAGTTGGCAGTGAGCGCATGAGGGATTGTTGTGGGAGGAATGGGCAAGTTGGCAGGAATCCTGTTCGCGATGAGGTGATTCCGAATGCTACCAAGGGCAATGATCTCGCCTTGTTCCCCATCATCACTCATCGTGCCGACAGCTACTTCTAGCAAGGCGGATCGACTGCCAGGGTCGAGCTCACCACTCAAGCTCTTCTTGCCTGCCCAACTGATAAAGTTCATCAACTGAACTTTGTTCATAGCCTTTGTCTCCAGCTCCTTCTTCACATCTGTGACCGTGATGTGTGAAATGAGACCGAAATCTATGAGCTTCTTCACAAATGGAACACCCTTCATTTCCTCTGGTACAACAGGGATGCTGTTGACGAATTTACTCATCTCATCCGAAGCAATGCGCACATCGACTGTTTGCAACACGCCTCGTGTTGAGTAGGTCTCGATCGAGGCCTTCTTAAAGCACATCCAAAAAGCTTCCTCAATAATCTGACCAACTTGACCGCTGGGAGTTGAGTCCTCAAATGTGAAGGTCTTGTGAATGTGAAGAGCTTCTGGCATGAACTTGGCGATGACTGCGGGAGAGAATTTGGTCTCTTTTGCCATAACCTGTTTGATTCGGCTGCTCAGGTCGCTCATCTCGTTGGCAAAAGCAAGCCGAGTAATGATGCCAGCAGCACGAAGAATTTCAAGGTTCCATGTCCTGACCCAGCGGGCATTCAAGTCGATAGCCTCTCTTTCCACTGTGGGAATCACGGACGGTGCTGAGATATGGAGTCCAGCTCCAGTAGTCTGCATGGTGGGAAAGCCAATAAAGATGCGACCGCCCGGCTTTTTATTGGGAAGCACAGATGCAAAGACATCTGTGGCTTTGCCAAGCGCCCCCGATGTTGCGGCCTCTTGTGAAGCTTGAGTCTCATCATAAGACGAAGTTAGGATGGCGATCTTGGTTGTCTTTGGCGGGGGTTTCTTCGTCGCTCTTTCGAGTTCGGAAGCAAAGGACGAGGCTACGCTTGTACGGATGCTTGCAGAAGTCGCTCGAAGGAAGATTGTGGAGGACGAAAGCTTAGTCACATCTTCGGAAATCGTCACTTGCGCAGCATTCTCCTCGTGCTGTGCTTTTGTCCTAATGCCTGCCTGTGACGCACTTGACGTAAGGCGGGCAAAGAAGGATCTCAAGGAAGGAGTTTCAGGGGCGCCGTAGGACTCATTCTTTGTGGTGGATGCCGTAGCTTGCGGTTTCCATCCTATGGCGGCCATGTAAGACGCATCGATCTGCGTGCTTGTGCGGTCAACACTAGTAACTCTCATTAGGCCATCCTTTGTCCTCGCCTCGAGGTCGCGAGGAAGAGGAAGTTCAACACTCGGAGATGACTTTTTCTTCAAAGACAGAATCTGGTAGTCATCAATCCAGAACTCAATGTGCTCGAGCGCAACAAAGGTCAAACTCGTCGCAAGGAACTGGCTAACAGACAACAAGTTCGGGAGGGGTGTGGTTGTATTCCTGTAGTCGAGGACGAATGTTGTATGATGTGTAGCTTGATCTGCCGGAATTTGAGACTTCTTTGTGAAGAGTGCATTTCCCTTCCAGTAGAATGCCATGGCCTCGTTACCGGAGCTGACAAACGGCTCTTCACAGTCAGCGAAAACACTGTAGAAACCGACACCGAAGGCACCGATCTTCGTTTCATCGGGGTTGCCCTCGGCAATACGCTTTAGTCTTCCCCAGTCTGTCTTTGTGAAGGGTTGTCCATCGTTCTGCACGACTAATCGGCGTAGTGTATGGTTCGACAAGGTGTGTTTCAGTATCTCGGATCGGCTCGTGGTATTCGGTAGTGGCACCTGTGTTGATGGGAGAGTTTCCCATTTGACGCTGACAGTCTTTGCCTGGGCATCCGCAGCGTTCTGGATCAGTTCTCGCAATGTTGTCCACTCGCCCGAGTATCGCGCAAGAACCTTGTCGATAAGAGCTCGAGTATCGACGGTAACGGCTTCCTCGTCTTCGCCATCGCGGAGAGCGGCGGCTCGTAGTCTTGAATAGTCCATCGTGGCAGGGTTGTGATGAGGTTTATAGGGGCATTATTGTGTCGACGGAACGGTAAGTGGTTGAAAGATTTAGGTTCAGAAAAAGGAAAGAGACACATGTAATCTATTATTTATTAGTAATGATACTTTCTTGAATGAGTTTAAGGAAGTGGTCTTGGAGTATAAGCAAGGCAGACAGCGACTACGTACAACGGTGAGGAGTGGCAAACGGAATTAGGTTTTATCAAACCCCGAGTATATAGGGGAATGTGACAGAATCACAATAGGAAGCAAACGGCGTGGCAGAAGGGGATGGCGTTCAGAAATCAGAAGTCCAGTTAGAGAGGTATGAAGATGGTTTCATCGTTCATATGATCTCAAACTCGTGGTTGCATAAAGACCCCGAGGCTGTTAGAGGTGGTCCCTGAAAGTGACGTTGTCCACTGTCTCTGGCCAATCAAGATGGATATCGACTCACACCATCACCATCGCGCTGGAAGATATAGCGATCTGGGGCAGCCTCGCCGCTACCTAGGTCCGGGCCAGTTCTAATGATCATCAACGCTAATTTCTAGAGTAGATTACTGAGGTGGGCCTCATACTCCCGTTCGTATAAAAGTCCGATTACTTTGAGGTGGCGGATCTGAGGTTTTATTCAATAGCATTTTTCTTTGATGACTTGAAGAATCCCTCGAGAGTGAATTTGACTGAAAGCTTTGTGCGACGCTATTTGCAGTATGCATCACAAACTGATAAACCTCCCGGCATTACTGAGACTCGAAGGCTAAGTGCATCAGAGTTACATCCAATATGTTTCTACTGGGTAGGCATTTTCCAACGAACATAAGCTGCCGTGGGCCTCGTCGAAAAAAGAATCACCGCTACTACCCGCCGTGGATCCTATCAACTTATAATGAGTAGCTCGGGCCAGCCGTGCTTAGACCCATCCATCGAAAATTTTGATATTGAGTCAACAATCGCCTTGGGCTGCCGAATTCGCATCTCAAAATGGAACCATGGATAGTAATTTCTCCCCCGCCCCTAACAAATAGCTATGACTGGCTTCCTATCAAGAGATTGCCAAGCCTGTAACTGGAATCTATCTTGGTAATTTCTGAGGTCATTGTGTAGATTGTTGGTCGAGTCCGGAGTCGGAGGTCGAAGTCTTGTAAGTGAATCACTAATTTTGTGATACGCATGGTCCATGCCCGAGTTAGGATTTTGCTTTTTGTACAGGATGGAAGTATTTAGAGGTGAGTCAAATTCGTAGTATATAATATATTCCATTCACCTCTGTTCATTTGCTGAAACTCAAACACCTGCACACGCCAAAGCTTGCTACTCAACATCACTATTCTCTTCATCTTAGCCAAATAACAGTACACCCCACAACAAAACGACTTCATAATGTCAAAAGGCCGCGTTTGTCTGTAAGTTTATATGCCGTTGATAATAGCCTGCTGATTAGAATAAAACATTTGCTAACACTTGATTGCAGTGCCTATTCTGGAGGTACACACTTCTGACTCTTTCACCCAGAGTGATCAAGTGTGAGATTGATTGCTAACATTTAGCCAAGGTCTCGATACCTCGACTATCTTGAAATGGCTCATTCTCGAGGGCTATGAGGTTGTGGTATGTGAACCTCCTCCAGCTGCTTCTGCAGGTTCAATCTGACATACTTTAGTGCTTCCTCGCGGATGTTGGTCAGGTTGAGGACTTCGATGCTGTCGAAAAGAAGGCCCTCGCTCTCGGTGCGGAGTGTATGATCATTGAAAACCTCCAGAAGGAATTCGTCGAGCAGATCGTCTTCCGAGCAATCCAGTGCAATGCCATCTATGAGGACCGATACCTCCTTGGAACTGCTCTGGCCCGACCTGTCATCGCTCGCGCCCAGGTCCGCGTTGCTGAGAAGTACAACTGCAATCTCTTGAGCCACGGCTGCACAGGCAAAGGCGTGAGTCGACCCCCTCAGACTTTGAGGACAACCTGCTAACATGCCACAGAACGAGTATGGCACTTTTTATCACGAAAATTTTCCATTCATAAATCACTGACAGAGCCCTTTAGTCAAGTTCGTTTCGAGCTCGCCTTCAAGGCCTGCAACCCTTCCATCAAGGTCATCGCCCCCTGGCGACTCCCCGAATTCTGTGAAAAGTTCCAAGGTCGACAGGATCTCCTTAAGTTCGCCGCCGAGAACAATATCCCCGTTTCATCGACCCCTAAGGCTCCTTGGAGCCAGGACGAGAACCTCGTCCACTGCTCGTACGAGGCCGGTATTCTCGAAGACCCCGATCATACTC
Source organism: Fusarium proliferatum ET1 (assembly GCF_900067095.1). Taxonomy (NCBI): domain Eukaryota; kingdom Fungi; phylum Ascomycota; class Sordariomycetes; order Hypocreales; family Nectriaceae; genus Fusarium; species Fusarium proliferatum. The sequence continues at coordinate 3,197,600 of NW_022194792.1, read as the reverse complement.
CTCCTAGGGATCTTTGGACTCAGACTGTCGATCCTCTTGAGGCCCCCGACAAGCCTCTCGACTTCACTGTGTACTTCGAGAAGGGTCTCCCTGTCAAGGTTACTACCCCTGACCAAGAGGCCACCGACTCGGTAGAGTTGTTCAAGCTGCTCAACAAGATCGGTCACGACCACGGCGTCGGCCGAATTGACATGTACGTCCGTTTTCAACATTGACTTGTGGCCCAACACTATGCTTACAATTAAACAGTGTCGAGAACCGATGGATTGGACTCAAGAGCCGAGGGTGCTACGACACCCCTGGTCTCACTATCGCCCGCCTTGCTCACGTCGATCTCGAGGGTCTTGTCCTTGACTCCAAGGTTCGCAAGCTTCGAGACCAATTTGTGACTATCGAGTGGTCCCAGTGCCTTTACAATGGCATGTATTTCTCCCCTGAGCGTGAGTGGCTCGATGAGGCAATTGTTTCTGCTCAAAAGGGTGTCAACGGTCAAGTCCGCCTCCGCGCGTACAAGGGCAATGTTTACGTCCTTGGACGATCCAGCGAGACTAGCAGCCTCTACTCCCAGGAAGATGCTTCAATGGACAGTCTTGACACATTTTCTCCCATGGATAGCACTGGCTTCATTGCTATCCAGTCTATCCGATTGGAGAAGTATGGTGCTCAGAAGGCTAAAGACGGCCAACCCCTTAGCCAGTCTTAATTTGTAACAGTATGAATGTAACAACAGTGGTTTGGTATGGCGTTGGGCCAGGTAAATAGCTTTAAAAGTGTGCAAGCTTCCTGTTATATGGGAAGCGCTGAGAATTGACTCATTGATTTGGACGCAAGATGGATACAAATGGTGACTTGACGCTTTTCCTCGATTTCTCTGGGAGGGGTATCTCATATTCGACTGTTTTGAAGTTCAAGGCCAGAAGCGGTGACCTTAGTCTCGACGATGAGGCCTCGGACTGGCACTGCGTCTGCGTCTATCTCTCGACCTTGATCGGCGGCGCTCCCTGCTGCTATCCCTGTGGCGTCGTTCGTCTTCCTCCGTGGCTCCTCTTCGATGACCCTCACGGTGACGTCTATGGCTACGGCTACTTTCCTCGTCACCATCCCTATCTCTGTGTCTGTGTCTTGGCCTATCCTCATCTCGTTCCCTGCCTCCACCACGGTCACGACTTCGGCTCCTCCTATGTCGTCGATGGCGGCGCTCGCGACTTCGATGTCTTCGTCGTTCTCGCCTCTCGGTATCGTCATGACGTCTTGAGCTCTCCCTCTTCTCGTACCCAGATTCCTCAGGAGGGCCACTTTCCGGACCAACCTTTCGTTTACTGGGATCAACCTCTACTGCGTTCGCACCGGAAGAGTTTCTTACGGGGGGTGGCAGCCCCAGGGCTTTTGCGATAGCGTCCTCCTCGGCCTCCTTGATTTTGCGCAACTCTTCCTTTCGCGCTCTCTCTCGACGCTCCTCCTCGGTCTCGCCATCTTCTTTGGGCTCTCCAGAATCGTCTTCCGCTTTGGCATACCAGTTGAGATCGCGACCTTTTTGCCAGCGTCCAACAGGTGCCTTGAGACTGTGGCCGAGATAGTTTTCGCGATGTGAAGAGCTTGCGACTTCATCCCAGCTAAAGTTGACGCCTCCTCTTGAACCGGTCTTGCGAATACTTGAAAGCAGATCCATGGTATGTTTTTAGTGCTGGTGGCCTTAACTGGATGCGGCCCCTTTTTTATGTCGATATATGGACGGTTTTCTTTTCGTCGTTACGAACTGCGATGGTTGTGAGATTGAAGGTTAGAGGTTGAAATTGATGCGCCGCGCCTCTTACTGGATGGGTCGCTGAGGCGGAACACTGCCGCCTTGCAACGCGCTAGAAGCGGAACCCCACGTCAAATAGAGCTGGAGCTTCAATACGTTTCTTGAACCTTTACACTGAACTCCAAGGAAATATTACCATCATAGCACCAAATACAACAAAGGAACTTTCCTACATAACACTAGCAAAATAATCGGGACTCTTCACAATGTCGAATCCAAACGATCCTCCCCTCGATGAGATCCAATGGCGCTCTCCTATGGCGATTCAACAAATGGGCGGCCTGCACAATAACACCATCCTCTTTTACTTCGCAGAATCGCCCTTCTTCGAGCGCACGTCGAACAACGCTGTTGTATATAACCAAGCCATGAATGTACCATCGATGTATCCAGTCATTCAGACACGCGAAGCTTTCGAGACGCATCTTAACACCATGTCGGGGCTTGAGTTCAGGGTTGTCGAAGAGCCTGCTGAAACTGGCCCTGGAGCAGGTACCGGTGTATGGGTCATTCGTAAGCAAACGAGACGAAAGTCAGCGTATGATGACGACGAGATTACTGTTCATGCCACATACTTTGTTGTGGGGGAGAATATCTACATGGCGCCAACTCTCAGTGCCATTCTTTCAGCAAGAATTGTATGTTCTTTGCAGCAGTTGTTTTGCGAACAGTTCTAACCTCACTGTTATAGTTGACGATATCTTCGCAAGTTACCAACGCCGTGACAACTGCTGAGTCTGTCAGAAAATGGGGTCCCTCTATGGGTAACTTTTACCAGCTCCCATCAGCCAAGACATCAACAAAACCAAGGATCCAGAACTCTGCAGCGGCGACCCCAATGCCTGTGTCTGATGAAGCTAGTAAAGGTCCAGCTGCCCCTGCAGCAGCCGCGCAGAAAGATGATGAGAAGTCACTAGAAAGACTAGCAGAAGAGTCTTTCATGATTCACATGAAGTACGGGGGCGAATACATCGACGAGAACCCTATCACAGGCCGCCCAGGAGAGTTCCACCTCACAACAACGGGCCGCAAACCACCACAAATCGCAAAGACGGATGGCCCCATTAGGAGTATCAATGCGCCGACGACGATCAATACAAAGATCGATGATAAGAAAGAAAGCAAGGAGAGCAAAGAGAGAACACCCAAATCAACGACTGCTCCCAAGCCTAAGCGTAAGAAGAGCAAGATGGTAAACTCTACTAGCACACCAGCTGCGTCTTGAGTTATTACCGGTAGGAGCATGGCGTTAACCTGGGGAAAAGTGATGCTTTTAGTTTCTATACAGGAATTTGATACCCCAATACAGTTTATTATTATGCCTTTGTCATTTGTTTTAACACTTAACTAATAGTATAGCCCCCATCAATTGACAATGCAGCACCTTGAATGAAGGAAGCCTTGGGACTTGATAGGGGCATAACAGCATTTGCTGCTTCCTGCGGGGTTCCTTTTCTTTTCTTGACGGCAGCCTGTACGGCCGGGTCATCTTCCGGAACACTAGCCATCATAGGAGTTCTGAGATATCAGTATGGGCACAGTGAGATCAAGAGATAACTTACTCAATAACTCCAGGGCAGCCGCAGTTAACACGAATCTGATCTTTTGTATACTGTTTGTGTGAAACAAAAGGATAGCGTCAATTCATTAGTTGGACTTACGTTGATAGCATTGCCTCTCGTCAAACTGACGATAGCTGCCTTTGAAGCACTATATATCGCTGCCCCAATTGTCATTCAAGGTTAGAGTCTGTTAAAAGTAATGTGTTCTCACGAGTTTATGGTTTCCCTATAGCCAAGGTTTTCCAACTCTGACAATGGAACCTCTAAACCCAGGCCGTCCATCATGAGTAACTCCAACATCCTGACTGATCATAAGCTTTTTAGCTCTTCTCTCGCAAACAGCCACAGACCACGCAAGTTGGTATTTATAACATGATCAGACTTTTCAGGGATGGCTTCATGACTCTTCTTTGTTGGTACGTAGATTCCTTTCCAGCCATCGTGAGCAGGAGTCAAAGGAAAACAGTGTATAGACATACCAGCACAGTTGACGGCATAGTTAATGCGTCAAAATGCTTGATAGAAAGCTCCATGTTCCCACCAACTTCACATGTGTCAATGTTATCAATGTGTCTGATGAGCACACCTGGATCTGCATCTCTGCTTACAGTTTTGATAGCGGCCTTGGTAGCGTTCAGACCTGTGCTGTCTTTGTCGAACAAGGTGAGCCTCCGACACCCTTTTATGGCAAGTTATATAGCGAATTGACGTCCAATACCTTGTACCAGTAGATGAGATAGCTATTTGGAGCAGTGTGCCATACCTGATGCGACGCCGGTTACCAAAGCCACACCTCGGAAGAGGGTATTGGATCTTTCAGACATATTAATGATTAATTTGTCTAGACTCACACGAGAAGAGGACCTCAAGCGCACACTTCTTGTCTTATGAGCTCAACTGAAACCGTGTAATTTGAAGTTCTCATATTACCTATAGCATCATCTTGCAAAATGACGTCGAGATCACCCAATCACACAACACTTTTACTGCAGACTCAGAACGAAAATATAGATGAAATCCCATTTTTTATAAACCACGAGGTATCCTGTCTATTTCAAGACTAAATTATCGAAAACATCTTCCATATCTGCAATCTCTACTCTACAACCCATCCCTTGCCAGGAACCTTTCTCTGCTTCACCTTCTTCGCGGGAAGAGGCCATCCTTGACCACCGGTGCTCTCGGCTCTCAAATATGGAACCACGAAGCACTCTCTTACTGTAGCTCCATCCGTGCCCGTTGTGGGCTTGAGCTCCTTAATCGGCTTGCCGTAGGTGATAAGGGGCGTTCCCTTAGCCAACCCTGCTAGTTGCCCGCCAGTTACGTCTGTAAGGGCATGCATTCTTGTCTTGGGGCGCTTCTCCGCATCAACTGATTGCGCGGCTCGCTGAAGATAAGAGTAAACGATGTACTCGGGGCATTCCTGAATACTGATGTGGGCAAGAGGTGAGGTGGGGTGGATGTATACTGCATGGTCGCTTTCAACTTCCTTGCCAGCGTGGATAGGAATCAAGGGGATATATGGAACGTCGATGGACCGGCGAGGCTTGCGGAATTGCTCAGGGGGGTTGGGTGTAAGATCTGCGCGAATAGCAACCTGATCCACGAAGCCAGCCGCGACCATTTGCTTCAGCGCAGCGACCTGTTTGGGGGATGGGGGATCCAGCTTGTCCTGGTATTTCAGGTTGGTAAAAGCTGAAACATTGGTCCTCAATAACTCTGTGATCTGTCTTCGCAGTTGCTGAATCTCCTTAAGCACCTTGTATCGAACAAAATGACTCTCACACCATTCTTCTGTAGGCTCGTGAGCAAACTCACCCACGACTTGCAGAAGTTTGATAGCATCGGATTTATCGTCTAGGTAACAGAAGTTCTTGTGAACCTCATTAAACATCTTTCGCACATTGGCTTGGCGATCTTCTGCAATGACGTCTGATGTTGTACGAATAGCTGTATCATCCTTCGCTGCGAGGGCAGGAATCGCTTGGTTCTCAGGAAGGAAGATTTCGGCGGCTGATAAACCAGCAACAAGAGCAATTGTGTAGTGGATGCAGTCATGAAGATGGCCAACTAGCAATATGCGCGCAAACCTAGGAGACAGAGGGAACACAGACATGGTTTGACCAATCTGCGTAACTTGTCCTTTTGAGGAGATAGCAGATAGATATGTCAAAAGCTTTTCAGACTTAGCAAGGGCTCGTCGATCAGGTGGTGTAGGGAAGGGGAAGTTGACAACATGCTGCAGGTTCATCGCCTTGAGCTGTAGCACGATACCCTCAATAGGCATTCGCAACAACTCGGGATCTGTGAAAGGTGGGAAATCTCTCTCATATACTGCAGAGGAGTAGAGCCTGTAACAATGGCCAGGACCGGTACGACCAGCACGACCAGATCGCTGGTTTGCGCTGGCTTTGCTGATCCATCCAATATCGTAGCTCTGAACTCCACTTAGACGATCATACTGTCTCTCTTTTGATCGTCCACAGTCAAAGACATATCGAATACCAGGAATGGTCAAACTGGTTTCCGCAACGTTGGTTGCCAAGATGATGTTTCGTGTACCCTCAGGTGCTCGCTCAAAGACTCGCATCTGCTCGCGTGTTGGAAGCAAGGAGTAAAGAGGCAAAACTCGCATCTTTAATGGTGCAACCTCCTGGTCCTCTTCGATCTGAAACTCGTCCTCGTCGTCCTCATTTTCGTCATCTGTGGGTATCTCATCAAAATCATCACCAGTACGGTCATCCACATCTCCAAACTCAATATCCTCGACCTCAATAGGAGCCTCGCTAGCAGAAATTTGTACTTTGGGTCCATCCGCAGTCTTTGGACCGCCAAATGTAGCCTTTAGCTTCTTGCTGAGCTCTAGAATCTCGTTGCGGCCAGTCAAGAACACAAGGATATCACCAGGTGGTAACTTCTTATGACCCCTGCTAATCTTTCTAAAGGCCTCTTCCACGTAATCATGCTGAGTTCTTCGGGAGAAATGAATGGTGACAGGATGTTGCCGGCCCTCAACCTCCAATACTGGCGGGGGAGTAGCAAACAGCGTCGGATTCATGGTGAGATCTTCTATCCGCAATGTAGCAGACATGATGATGAGTTTTAAGGGTTTGACTGTAGGATCCTCTGCTGCTAGCTCTGCTCGGAGCTTGATAACTCGGCTGAGCATACCAATCAAGATATCCGTGTTGACGCTTCTCTCATGAGCTTCGTCAATGACAATGGCCGAATACTTCTTCAGTGTGATATCCTGCGCCACTTCTCGTAGCAAGACACCATCAGTCATGAACTTGATAGCCGTCTTAGGATCAACTGTGCCCTCGAAGCGGATCTGGTAGGCCACCACCTCGGACTTATCACCAAGTTCCTCGCCAACTCGCTTCGACATACTGACAGCAGCGACTCGACGGGGCTGAGTGATGCCAATCATACCAGGCGTTGGCGAGTCGGGTGAACCATAACCAGATTCATACAAGAACTGAGGAATTTGAGTAGTCTTTCCGGAACCAGTGGAACCGCAAACAACGACAATGTCATGGTTATGAATGGCTTCCATTATCCTTTGTTCCTCTGATACCACGGGAAGTTTTAACCTAGCCTCCTGAACTTCTGGTGTTCTCGTAACCGTCACGCTGTAAACCTTTCGGTTAATATTCTGCGTTGGTTGCAGTTCCATGGGTAAAGGATCTTGCTCAGGGGCTCGGGGAACAAAATTTTCTGGCTTGGGTATTTCAAGATTTGTTGTTGTTCCCTCGATGGATTGATAACCCAGAGCTTCGTTTCGCTGTTGGTGTGCCCATGCCTTGAAAGACGATGATCTCTGTGCTTTGTTTTCGTCTGCGTCTTCCATGTCCTCATCAGACCCTTCGGGTCCCTCACTGGATTCATCATCTTCTTCCTCATCGCTTTCGCTGTCATCATCTGCGGTGTTATCCTTGTCAGCCGAGTCGTCGCTGAAACCATTCCACTCGTCGCTATCGCTATCACTTGCAACGCTGTCGGCTTCTTCAGACTCGAGCTCAAGTGGCGTTTCGACTGGCGCTAAGGAGAATTTTGACTTGACTCCACCTCGCTTCTGACGCTTTTTGATCACCGGTCGTCCTTCGTCGTCGACCTCGAGCGGTCTCTTCAGACCCGAACCAATTGTTGGCGCAGAGGTTTCTGTTTTCGTTTGATCCGACTCTTTGGATGTGGGCGCGGGCGCAGGAGTTGGTGTGGGCTTGGATGGCTTTTTTTCGTCGGGCTCAGATTCTTCACTCTCATCGCTCGAGATCTCTTCATCCACGTTAAGCTCTTTTCTCTTCTCAAGAAGAATCTCGTTTCTCTCCTCCTCACCACCCTCCAAACCAGCTTTCTCCTCTCTCATAGCCCGCCTCAAAGCCTCCTTCTTGGTTTCGCGACCCTGGCCAAGGACTCGGCTGCTCGAGAACAAGGTTGTGTCGATTTGTTGCTCAGCAAGTTTGGCCATCAGCTCGCGGGACTCATCCTTGCGCAGCTTGCCCTCAATGTATTTTTCTAATCGCTTGGCCTTCTTTCCGCTCATTTTAGCTCCTTCTTGGCGGAGTTCCGCCTTCATCTGTGCCTTTTTGGCCTCCCGATCAGCCTTGGCCGTCGGCAGGAGAATCTCCTGGTTTGGGTTGTCCTGGACTTCATGCTGAGCATTCTCCTTGGCTCGTTCACGGGCGAGGACTTTGTGCTTGCGTTGACGAGGAACGTATTTGGCCATTTTCTTTTTACTGTCTAGCGAATTGACAATAATTTTGCGAAAATGGCATGAAAATATTGATACGTTGGAAGATCAACCCAAGTCGCAGATGCGACGATGAACTCCATGAAATTTTGGGAACAAAGTCGTTCTGCCGTGAATTACCGCCAGAACCTGGACCTGCTTTAGGTATAGTGCGGGGTGGTGGGGCCGTCTAGCTCAGCGACATGGAACGCCTGAACCTAGCCCAGTAGCTCGAAGGGGTTTCAAAGCTAAAGCTCAACTCTACTCAAGCATAATACTTCTTCAAAGATGGCGACTGCTGATGTTAGAGAGGACGCTTTCCCTTCCAGATCTCGAGAGGTCTCAGGTCTCGTGAATGGCATAGCTACAGAGATTACATCCACCAGTTTCGCTGACAAGATACTCATCACTATCTCCCAAGAAGGTCGACTTTCACAATGGGTAATTGAGTACTCCGAGCCTTCAAGCTCTACCATAGCTGACATTGTAACAGATACAAGTTCCCCTGACAGGTTCATCATCTGGCGTTGTTGAGATGAATCTTCCCAGCTCAAGCAAAGGCCTTCTTCCATCAACACATCTCACACCAACAACGCTATTTGGTGGAGGGGGTGAGGAGCGTGAAACTCTAGGTCAACTTTATGCAGCACAAATTGCCAGCCAAATTTGTCTCAGATCTCCTGATGACCGACGAATACTGGTCCTTGGACTTGGGCTTTCTAAAACAGACCTGGAGCGTGAAGCTTTCTTTGATCTTTTGGAGCTTGCCCAGAAAGTGTTCTCGATTTGAGCTCTGTGCTCCGCTTGAAGTCTTCAGAAAACCATAATTTTGCTCAACGATCAAAACCTCGCCGATGCTATCCACCTCATTGCTCTCACTGGCCACACCCGTCTCCGAGGCGAGTAGCTCTGCTGCCGTGATGTCAGGCCCATTGCTGGATGTTGTCCCAACGGGCACGACTGTAGGATGGCGAGGTTTTTCACCGTTCAGGCGAATGGCTATGCTTGTGGTGAACTTAGTATGGCTTACACTTGCTTCGTTCGGGGATGTGGTAGAAGTTGAGGTTAAAGCCTAACTGGGGTTTTATTAGTTCGAGGCTATGTCGCATAACACCATATTGATCATGCTGTAAATACATTATTGGTAGAACAAATATCCCTGTCTTTAGCGACACCAGCCACTGTGAACTAAAACTATCGATGTTTAACAAGATATCTATTAACATAATAAGTAAGTACTTCATAACTATCTCTTACATCCAACCCCACCATTGGTCTCTGCTAATGATGTAGCGGTCTTCCTTACTTGTATTCGCTCATTCTGCCTCTGATATGGTTAGGACACATGCCATTCGAGCGGCTGTTGATGGAAACGTTATCTCCCCCAAAACTTTAACAAAAAGATAACTGAGCAAAGTAAAGTCTCCTCCATACATATGCACTAATAAGTTTCCTCAAAAGAAATGGCAAATGTGTGGCTAGTCTTTTTCTCTCTCTTTTTCTTCTTCTTCTTTTCATGCTTAATGGAAAGGTTTTAATTTTGGACGGCCGTTCAGCCATCCATTAAACCATTAGATGCTTTAGAAATCCCAGCAGCAAGTAGAGCTGCCAGAGCAGAGACAAAAAGTGAACATTGAATATTTCAAGTGCTAAATAGTAAGTGCAATATTACCTAGTAGCCTTAGTACTAAGGTAATGGGTAGTGTAGTTGAGATGATCATAAGCTCCACCTATGCACGTGCCATCAATGAACAGAAACGCCCTTTGCTTTGTCGACTCACACGAACTCGGGTTATCGGAATCCTAATGCGAATGTCAGGGCTGCCGATATATACCGAGGTATATGCAGCTAGGGAAAGAAGGCAATGTATTATATGACTGTTCCTTCATAACCATTGACCTCTAAACAAAATATCTAGTATTATTTACTGTCTCCCAACTCCATCACAATGTTCAGCCGACTTGCTCGGTGTCCTGGGTAATTTGATACTCTCACGACTCTACCAACCATGCTAATTTCTCTATTATCCACAGCACCAGGCTCTTTAGCCGTCCTGGTTCTTTAAGCGCTGCAGTTTCTGGGAAGAAACCGTACAGTCTGGGCTCTATGCTATCCCGAGAAGCCAAACGGAGGCAAAGGGAAGCCCAATCTGAAATGGGGATGCAAATCGAAAAGTCCGCCCACAAAACAACTATTCAACGTACAGAAACATCGCAGATTCGCATGAAACGCCAGGCCTTGGATGGTAAAAGTACCGCCGAGTATCGTACCTTGTAAGTGAAGCTGCGCTTATGATATTGAGGTCGCTGACATTTGGGCTTGGGGTGAAGTCCAAACATGTGGTTACGGTGAGTAGACGACCCTTTTTCATCGATTGCTAAACGCTCATGGGTTTCTAGAGATAACTGCCAGTGCAGCCAATGTGTCAACCAGGATACAAAGCAAAGGAATATTGACACTTTCCAGGTGGGTGACTACTTACTTCTACGTCACATCAGGGACCATGTTGCTAAGCTGATATATGACTTAGTTGAGAGAGGAGGACCTCAAAGTCGTTGATTTCAAAGAAACAGAGGACAAACTCCTTGTTAACTGTAAGAGCTGATTTGATTTTGGGTGGCGCTATTGATAAATACTGATTGCCATAGGGTCTGATGGCCACGAGAGCCAACATCCTCTGTCATACCTCCACTGCTGGTTCAGAGGAGCATACTCCGAAGAGTTTGGTAAGGATCAGTAAGCTCACCACCACTAAAGTACTTACAATGTCGAGATCTCTGACAGTTTAGTATGATCCGATTGTGGGACTCGACCATTGAGACCCATCCTCCCTCAGTTCCTTACAACCAATTCTTCGTCGACCACGGTTGGGAAGCTATCGGTGAGCTTACGAAAAAGATTGTAAGGCATTTTGAAACCTATAACTATGGCGCAATAGCTTATTGTTTTCTAGCGTATTCACGGCTTCTGCTTCGTCACAGATGCACCAGTCTATCCCGAGTCCACGGAAGATCTTCTGAAGCGCCTTGGTCCGATCAGAAATACACATTATGGCGGCTTCTACGACTTTACACCAGATCTTGCTATGGCTGATACAGCGTACACAAACCTCGCTCTGCCAGCTCACACAGACACTACATATTTTACCGAGCCTGCAGGCTTACAAGCATTTCACTGTCTCTCACACGAGCCAGCTCCGGGTGAAGCGCTTGAAGAAGGGGAGTCCTTAGGCGGAGAGTCACTCCTTGTTGATGGCTTCAACGCTGCTGTAACCCTGAGAAAGGAGAACCCTTGGGCTTTCAAAACTCTTGCCCAAGTTGAGCTGCCATGGCATGCAAGCGGTAACGTAGGAATATCTATTTCTCCAGACAAGGTGTATCCTGTCATTGAGCAGGAGGAAGGTGGGCATCTGAAGCGAATTCGTTGGAATAACGATGATCGTGGTGCTGTGAGTCCCTACGATGCTAAAAACTGGTACGCCGCGGCTCGAGTGTGGAATGAGATTTTGCGCCGCAAAGAGAATGAGTATTGGTTCAAGTTAGAACCCGGAAAGATCGTCAGTAAGTGGAGAGATACCTTGCTGAAATTACAGTCACATGCTGACCTTGTCTAGTCTTCAACAACTGGCGAGTTTTGCACGGCCGAAGTGCGTTCAAGGGCATTCGGCGAATCTGCGGCGCCTACAGTAGGTCTTCAATCAATGCTCTGAACCTTACATATTGGCTGACGTTTCACTTAACAGTCCCCTATGATGACTTTGTGTCTTGCTACCGGGTGACAAACACACCAGGAGGTCGGGTCGCTGGACGCAGCTACAACAACAGAACGAGGATGGGTTATAGCAATCGGAGCAAGAACTACAAAGACATTACTGAAGCTCCTAAACAAGAAGCGCCAGTCATACAGAAAAGTTGAAGAAGCCTGGTAAACAAGGAAGCGATTCAATTTTAGCTGGATGGCTTGTTGGAATAGTTGGCGCCTTACCAGTAAGACTCATGAATCAGAGCTCTAGTTACATGCACTTGCCGGCTGTAGCAGGTTGTGTCTGTATTATTCAATATGAGACAGATAGAGGCTTCATTTTACCCGCGATAATCGCCAGCCTGAATGCAGAGACAAGGTTATGTCAAATTTGGCACAGCTGCTAATGGCGGGGGACGCTTTAACCCCGCGAAATCCATTCAGCCAGTTGACAGACTCAACCCGGCGAGATATGGAGAATTGATCAGAGCTGAATGGACAGTAACAGGGCCGAAAGTGAACACCCGGGCCCTGACAGAAATAGCAGTCACACTAGAGGCGAAGCTGTTACAGCATGTCACAAAACATCAAGTCTTACAACGGCTAATCTGTGAATGACGCCTGTTCATAGGTGCGCCAGACGGTGGAGACGGCTTTGTGCCTTGCTAACCTAAGGTACAGACCTTCAGGTAATACAGTACGTTGGGTCCACTGAAGGGACAAGGGCTGTGGGAGATTCTTGGTCTGGTGTGTTTGGTTCGTCGATAAAATGTCGCAAAATGAGGATAGATATTCAATTGGGAGAAGAGCCGAGGATGTTTGGCATTGGACAAAAGTTACAGGACTATATAAAGTATGACGGTGCCCTACAAATATTGATTTGGGTGCGTAACCTTGTCGACCTGAAGCTTATCACTCAACGCCAGAGGCTCAAGTGAAACAACATTACTATTGTCTGAGTTCAGCCTGATTTGCAATCATGGATCCTAAAACTGGTGCATTTCACCATGATAACATGGCTGTGCCAGATACTTCCAGAGTTCTTCCACTATTCTCTCTCAAAGGTCGCACAGCTATTGTCTCTGGCGCTGGTGCAGGTATTGGTCTCGCCATTGCTCAAGGGCTGGCAGAGGCTGGCGCTAATGTGGCTATTTGGTACAATAGCAACAAGCAAGCACTGAAAGAAGCTGAGAAGATCGAAAAGGACTACGGTGTCAAGTGTAAGCCAGCTTATCCCTTTTCAATAGCATCGTTACTTACGAAGTGCCAGGCCGAGCATACCAAGTCAATGTTATCTCACCCGAAGCAGTTGACAAGGCCATCAACGACATTATCTCTGACTTCAATGGCCGTCTAGATGTGTTTGTGGCCAATTCCGGTATTGCCTGGGAAGATGGGTCCTTTATCGACGGGCCTACTGAGAGAGCTCGCCGTGTTATGGAAGTCAACGTTGACGGTGTTATGTGGTGCGCCAAGAGTGCAGGAGCACATTTCCGAAGACAGAAGAAGGAGGGCACAACGCTGGATGGAAAGAAATTGACCAATTTTGTGGCGGGCAGCTTCATTGCTACAGCATCTATGAGTGGAAGCATCGTCAACATCCCTCAATTGCAGGCAGTATACAACGCTTCGAAGGCAGCTGTGATCCACTTCTGTAAGTATTATATCATTTGCAGAACTAGGTACCTAAGCTTGTACGACTAACCGAAGGCTTCTAGGTAAATCTCTGGCTGTGGAATGGACAGGCTTTGCCCGTGTCAACACTGTATCACCTGGATATATCAAGACCGAGATCACAGATTTCATCAGCGAGGACGTCAAGAACGTTTTCAAGGAAAAGACAGTCGCTGGGTGAGTCTGGGCTGACATCAAAATTCGACTTTCTGTTGACTAACACCATATCCAGACGTCAAGGCGAAACTGGAGAGCTCAAGGGAGCTTATCTGTACCTGGCTAGCGATGCCTCATCTTTTACAACTGGTCATGACCTGGTCGTTGATGGTGGTTACTGCGTTCCTTAAATATGGCTACAAACTGTTCGCAGTTGAGCATTCATGTCATGTCTTGTTTGGTAAAGACCTGCTGCATACCTATGCATTGGCACGAGGGAGCTTGGAGAACAGATATCAAAGGTATTACAATGAATATCTGTGTCACGTCGTTTTGGCAGCTTCCCTAATACTTGGCTGAGGTCAGGAAATGTGATCAAGATTATCATCTTGGACCAGAAATGACAAGATGGCTTTATCGGGAAATGGCCGTACTCAGCAGCCAAGAGGGCAAAGACATGCTGGCGAGCTGTAATAATGAACTGTTGATTGATGGGCATAACACGGGCTAGGAATGCAAACATTCATATCCTTGTCAATAATCGTCGAATTTCGGATTCCTCTGTCTCAGTGATCTTTGGTGGACTAACTACACTCAAGACCACATGGGTAGGTTCGTGAAAATCGATATGAGCGCAAATGCGCAGAATGTTACGAAGTGAGCAATAATATTGCACTGTTCACCGCTCTCTTTGTTAACCGTTATCCCACTTGGATCGTTGATAAGATTCTAGGCCCAACCTACCAGCCAAATATCCGATTTTAGCAGCAAGTTTCAGGGCAGCCGGTCGGTACCTTAGCTTTCCCTTCCCCGTAGGACAAATTAACGTTGCGCAGTAGCGCAAAGAGAGAATGAAAAGCTCAGCTGTGTCCTTTCCATTGGTAAACGCATGATGACCACGCGAGCGAGACTCCTCCATTTAATTACTTCTATCTTCTAATTGGGCCGAGGTCAGCATCTGTCATTGAAACGTGAGGAGCTGTTAGATTTTAGAAGACGGGAGCTGCCTAGATGAGTAAGTACTGTGCCCGCATTCACTCGTATATCTCCACCTGCCAACGCTGGATCAGTACTTGAGCTCCCTCCCGGGGTACCCAAGCCCAGTGGCCCTTAGGTTCCTGTAGAATCGCTCAATCGTCATCTCCCAACTAGCAGTGACTGCTGAGTTCTTACCTCCCAACCTGACCTCCCGCCGCTCTTTCTGGTCAGCCCTACCTATATCCAGTAACCGCCTTCTTTCAAACCCGGCCACGGCATTTGCTCAGAAACTTCCCTTGCGCATCGCCGTCTGCCTTTTACTTAGTCGCATTGCATTATCTCTTTGTGCAAGTTTCTATAAGTATCACACTTTCATCGATCACAACTATCAACGCCTTCACCGCCGCCAGCTCCATCCTCCTCTCGCCTCGTCGCCCCCTAGCCGCCCACCATGGACTCTGAAGGCGAGGCCAACACTGCGCCCTCTACTGAGGAGCGACGCAACGTCCAGGTCGACAATGCCATTCGCGCCATTCAGGAGAAGAAGCCGGTCCCCGAGATCGATTTCACCATTCACACCATGGAGGATAACACTCAGGTCAGCACCTTGGAGCGTGTGTGCAAAGGTTCGTGACATCCCCTCCAGTTGTCGCCGCCTCAACCCCGCCATCATCATCGACAACAATGTTGTCGCAGATTTGTCCACAATATTCCTAGCTACCACTCAGGCTGGTATCATGGTACCTACAAAACTACAGCTATGGTCTTTCTCATAAGCTTGTCTCACTTTGACTGACTCGAATCTATTGCATTTTAACAGATGTCCAAGCACCTGCCATGTACAAGCCTACCGACGAGCAATTCTTCGATGATGACACCCATTCCAAGCCCAACCTTCAGTTTCTTAAGCAGCATTTCTATCGCGAGGGCCGTCTTACCGAAGAGCAGGCTCTTTGGATTATCAGGAAGGGTACCGAACTTCTGCGCGCCGAGCCCAATCTCCTGGAGATGGACGCTCCCATTACTGTCTGTGGTGACGTTCATGGACAGTACTACGATTTGATGAAGCTGTTTGAAGTCGGAGGTGACCCCGCTGAGACCCGATACCTCTTCCTCGGAGACTATGTCGACCGAGGCTACTTCAGCATAGAGTGTGTCCTCTACCTCTGGTGTCTGAAGATCCATTACCCCAAGACCCTCTGGCTGTTGCGAGGAAACCATGAATGTCGCCACTTGACTGACTACTTCACCTTCAAACTCGAATGCAAGCATAAATATTCAGAGACTATCTACGAGGCCTGCATGGAGTCATTCTGCGCTCTTCCCCTTGCTGCTGTTATGAACAAGCAGTTTCTTTGTATTCATGGTGGACTGAGCCCCGAGTTGCACACCCTCGACGACTTGAAGAGCGTTCGTTGATCCGCATCCTGCCCACATGCCTGTGACTAACGTTACTAGATTGATCGTTTCCGCGAGCCCCCTACTCAGGGTCTTATGTGCGACATCCTCTGGGCTGATCCTCTCGAAGACTTCGGCCAGGAGAAGACAAGCGACTATTTCTTACACAATCATGTCCGAGGATGCTCATACTTCTTCTCCTATCCAGCTGCTTGCGCCTTCTTGGAAAAGAACAACCTTCTTTCTATCATCCGTGCTCATGAAGCCCAAGATGCTGGCTATCGCATGTACCGCAAAACCCGAACCACCGGCTTTCCAAGTGTTATGACCATTTTCTCCGCCCCGAATTACCTCGATGTCTATAACAACAAGGCAGCGGTACTCAAGTATGAGAACAACGTTATGAACATTCGGCAGTTCAATTGCACTCCTCACCCTTACTGGCTACCCAACTTCATGGATGTTTTCACCTGGTCTCTTCCTTTCGTAGGAGAGAAGATCACCGATATGCTCATCGCCATTCTCAACACCTGTTCCGAGGATGAACTTAAAGAAGAGACACCCTCCTCAACCTCGCCTGGCCCTGCTTCACCAGCTTTGTCCAACGACCCTGAGTCGATTGAAGTGCGACGCAGAGCCATCAAGAACAAGATTCTCGCCATCGGTCGCTTGTCTCGTGTATTCCAGGTGCTTCGCGAGGAGTCGGAGAAGGTCACAGAACTCAAGACTGTATCTGGTGGAAGATTGCCCGCGGGAACCCTTATGCTTGGTGCCGAAGGCCTCAAGAACGCAATCAACGGATTCGAGGATGCTCGAAAGGTTGATTTACAAAACGAGAGGCTGCCGCCCACTCACGAAGAAGTCGTCAAGCACCAGGAGGAGGAGCGAAACATCGCGCTGCAGAAAGCAGCCGATGATGCCAACAATGACAAGAAATTGCAGCAGCTCTCCAGAAGACTCAGCACGTAAGTCATCCGATCTTATGGCATAAACCAAGCCACTAATGTTCACCAGTGATCGCAAGAACCGAGCTCCAACGTCATGAACATAGTTATACAGTAGCATATACGTTATTGTTATAAATACTGGTGAAGGACTTGGATGAACGATTAATTATCATTCTCCCATATATGAAGGCTGCTGAAGGCTGCCAGGTTTTCCTCTTCACCGTAACTTGACACTCTGGTCATTTTCACTAGCAACGAAAAGTCAGGTTGTTGTTACTGGTCCTACGCTCTGAACTTGGGCAAGGAACAAGGCAGGATAGACGACAACGGCGTTTTTCTGAGTGCCAAGTAGATATGCAAATAGCATTGAGCACACTGTCTATGAGTGGATGTGCTACCCAGAGTCTCAAGTTGGCAATGCACCTTAATGAATACATGAATGCTTTTCAATGGTCGATTGTGCTTTGTGTCTGAAGATAGAAGCTCGGAGGAGCTCTCTTGACAATCCTCGGTGTAAGCTGCTGCAACCCTTTATTGGATGCTGGTGGTGGAATTTTACACCACAACACATATTACTGACATCTCAGAGCATCTCTTCACCTAGCCCATCATAGCCTGACTAGACTTGACATTAGTCTCACCTGTCGGAGGTTAGCGAGTGAGAAAAAAGAACACCAAAACACTAACATATTGTGGGATCAATTCTATAAAGTACTCTTAGTTTTTAGTGTTATAATGAAGTAAAGATAATGAGACATAATGCATTAGCTTTGAAGTAAATGTTGAAAGATATTCACTTACATTGATTCATGGTCATCTCCAAGGTTGTTCGTATAGGGTAACTCTGTTAGTTGTGGTATTTGAAAGTCTCACGTGATCTGGCGTTTTGTATGTCACGTCGCTCAAAGAACCGTTTGCTTGACTTGAATTATGTCAAATATTCTTTGTTCTCGAAGATTGCCCCCCTAGCTTTAAGGCTCATCCATACTTTATTAGCAAACTGCGCTATGCGCTGATATTCAAGATTCATCTCCGCGCTCCCACGACGCGCGTTGTCACATCTCTTTTTCAATGTCTTGCGCCCCAGCAGACAACACCAACATCATGGCGCAATCAGGTGTCGAACAACCACCGTCGAATGGCGAAAAAGCGTCTGCTCCTGAACCGCGTAAATTCAAGGCCTCAGATCTTCCTCTACCTTCGGCGACAAGAGCAGCGATAGAATCGCTTGCCCATAGCTTCAAGAAAGAAGGAGCCTATGATTCTATTCGAAAGCAAGTTTGGGACAAGTTTGAAGCCAGCGTACGATGAGATAGGAACACATGCGCAATGCCATACTGATGCATAATTAGGATTACGAGGCTCAGGTCACGAAATCGATTCTCGAGGTGGCCGAGCAGGAAATTGAGCGCAACCCACAGCAGCTTCTCACACTTGATCGGAGAAAGGCTGCGGCTCTAATCGATGGCGCTCTAGAGAGATCCGGGGTTTATCACAAAGCAGAAGATGTCATTAGCCAGCTGATCGATGTGGGCGCCATAGAGGAGCGAATCCGCGAAACACGCCGGGCCGAAGTCGGCGAGGAAGCAGCTGAAGCAGAAAAGGTTCGGGGCGCCAAAACAGACGGAGAATATGAGGCCGAGACTGAGGCTCGACGTGCGGAACGTGAAAAAGTTCGGGAAGAGCTGCGACAAAAAGAGGCTGCAATCGAGGAGGAGAAACGAAGAATCCTCAAAGAAGAACGAAAGAAGGAGGAGCGAGAGCGAGAGAAAGCCGAAATCAAACGCCAGGAAGAAAGAGATGAGCGTCGCCGAAAGCGCGAACAAGAGCGCGAGGAGCGTGAAAGACTACGAGATATTGAAAGAGAAAAGCGACACAAAGAGCGCGAGCGTGAGCGTGACAGGGACCGAGACCGCGATACAAGGGATAGGGATAGAGATAGGGACAGGGACAGGGACCGCGACAGAGATCGCGACCGGGATCGTCATCGTGATCATGACAGACATAGGGATGACCGGCACAAGGAGAAACCAGCGGCCTCTACAGAGCTGAAAGAGAAACTCTCCAAAGAAGAACACGATCGACTGGAGCAAGAGGCTCTGGCCGATTTACTCCGCGAAAGCTCCAAACCAGCCCAAAAGCAAGAGTTGGAGGTTGATTCATCCCTCGCACCGCCGCCACGTAAAACGGGGCCTGTTTCGGCCATCAACCCGATCAGGCGAGAACGTTCGTCGATTGCAGAGGGCCGCAAGGCCAGCGATGCAGGGCTCGGAGCTGAACGTGATGGCCATGGAACACCTGCACAGGCCAAGAGACCTGAAGCGGACGATCGAAAGCCGAGTCGTAGTGCTTCTCGGATCGTCGACCGCGATGGGGATCGCGAGAGAGATAGAGAGCGTGATCGCTTGAGGGAACGAGATCCTCGTCGCGATAGACGCTCAAACTCACCACACAGAGGCATCAGTGGGTCGCGTATTCGGGACAGACGTGACAGAAGCCGGTCTCGAGCTAGACGGGAGAGGACTCGTTCACGAACTGGCAGAGAGGACCGTGCGGTTAGAAGCCGATCACGACCCAAGTATGACCACTACGAGCGAAGCAGATCCCGAAGACGTGACCGTAGCCGTTCTCGACCCAGAGTGGTCGAGCGAAGAGAGAGAAGCCGATCAAGACCTAGACCCGAGCGCCGAGATCGAAGCAGAGACAGAAGGGACCGCTCACGACTGCGCTCTGATAGACGGGAAAGGAGTCGTTCCCGCACTCGACGTGATCAAAGCAGGTCTCACGACACTCGTCTTGGTGGAGCTGACCATTATGATCCTCGAGAAAGAGACCGTGAACGAGACAGAGATCGACCTCGTGACCGAGAGCGCGACCGCGAGAGATCTCCTCTGAGACGGAGAAGCCGAGAAAGGCTTCGTGATGACCGTGACCAAGCAAAGCCTCGCGAGAAGGAGCAGGAAAAAGCCGCCCCCGAGAAAGAACGGGAAAGAGAAAAGGAAAAACCAACTGAGCGTCGTAGTCGTTCTCCATCACGAGCCACTGCCACAGCCGCACGGCCGAGTTCCAGCAAAGCTCAGGATGGCCTTGAGGAGTGGAAGATGGAAGAAGTCAGAAAGCGGGAAAAAGAAGCCAAGGCCTATCTGGCGGCTCAGAAGGACGCCAGGAACAAAGGCCTCCCAATACCTGGACTCGACGACAAAAAAAGCAGCGGTGAAGTATCTCCTGACCTACGCCGCCGCCGGATTCAGGATGACATCGACAGATATACGCCTGGAGGTCGCGAGGAGCGGAGGAGGAGCCGTTCTCGGAGCCGCAGCCGACAACGGGACGCAACAAAAGATCGAGACCGGGAAAGAGACAGAGATAGAGACAGAGACAGAGACAGAGACAGAGACAGAGACAGAGACAGAGACAGAGACAGAGACAGAGACAGAGACAGAGACAGAGACAGAGACAGAGACAGAGACAGAGACAGAGACAGAGACAGAGACAGAGTTGATCGTGATAAGCCGAGGGGTGGAGATAGCTATCGCGAGCGAGATAGAGACAGAGATCGTGATAGGGACCGAGACCGAAGGGACAGGGACAGAGATCGCGATACGGATCGACGTGATCGTGAAAGAGAACGATCGAGGGATAGGAGGAACAGGCGAGAACGTAGTCTATCTCCTCGACGAGAAAGGCGGGGAAGTAGAAGCCGCCGTTGATAATAAGTTGGGTTTCACTTAACAATTGTAATTTTGGCAGTTTTGAAGAGCATCGGGAGTCTAGCTACACAGCTGCAAGTTCGTTCGCCATGGGTTAGGTGGATTAATAAGATACCCCTTTAAACATGAATTGATAATCATAGCAGAGCTTTTCCAACAATTTAGCATCACACCTCCACACGACTGATGGTATACATAATTTCATTAAAACGTTTGATCATTATTAAAAGTCTATATAATGCCTAAGTAAAATCGTCATCAATGGGCAAACCACGACGAGGTCACCCGAGTTACATGCTCGCTAGATAACCCATGATAGTGCCATAACGCGCCAGCAATTATCACGGTGATGAAACCCAAACATCCAATCATGATGCCTTTGCGTAAAGTAGGAGACATCTCACCCTCTCGATTTAGGGTACCGGTACCCCATGCAACGGCTTCTTCCCACATGTTGAGGAGTTGTTCGTAACCGATCGAATATAGAACAAGACCCATAAGGGCAACAGCGTATCCAAGTGTTTGTGTAAGGGAAATGTGAGTACCCCAAAGCACAACAGAAGCAGCCACGAGAAGGATGCTCTTAAGAATACCACTCAGAGTCATGACAAGTCCTGATGTTTTACCGATCTGAATAGGAGTCAGCAATGAAAGTGAATTGCGGGGGATTAAATTCTGGCTTACGAGGAAGACGCTGATGACATTCAAGAAGAATGCAAGGCAAGCATTGGCAAGCAGGACGCCATAACCGGCTTGAGCTGCATCTTCCCACTTGAATCGGGGACCTTCACTGAACAAGACAACGAACATGTTCATAAGGGTACAAACAGGTGCGTAATAGTAGAGGCCGACAAGAGGATCCATACGGAGACCCTCGGCACTGAGCATGACCTGGATCATGACAACACGCACGGCTTCGGCAATCGTGCCGCACATCTGGAAGAGAAAACCCCACCAGGAGAACTCGATCTCTCCAAAACTGGAAATGGCGACACCGGCAACAATGAGCATGATGTTGCCAAATGTCTTACTATCTGGTTGAGCGACACCCCATACCCATGAAGCGACAAGAGTGCAGACAGGGCCGGTAGATTTGAGCATCTGAATAAAAGCAACAGACAGGTAGAGGTACACGATGTTTGAGAAGACGAGCGAAGCCGAGTAGAGGACGCCGATAGGGAGAATGGTCCGTATGTAGAGTCGTCGAGTGATTGGGAGTGAATGGCGTGAATCGAGAAGAGACGTAGTGCGAGCAAGCAGTTGCGTTGCTATTGTTGCAAAGACAAGATGCCATGTTGTGAGGATGATAGCTGGTAACTTGTTAGTTTCAAGTCATGATACACTATGCATGAACAAGTAGACTACTCACGATATCCTGTAAGAGTAAGTTAGCAAACTCATTCAACTTTGAAACAACTTGGTTGATAGCAGGAAACTTACGGAATCCAGCAGTGTCAATTAGCCACTTGTTGAAGAGAATCGTGGTATTGGAAAAGAAGATCCATGTTCTGTTCAAACAACATGTTAGACATCCCCGCACATGTAGAACTTATTTAGCTACATCTAGAGTTCACATACATTATGTAGACGGACGCGTGTATTCCTGAACCTGTTCCCTGGTTTAGAGGCTTTTCTGAGAATCCATCGTCGACAGCCTCAGACCCACGCGACATCCTGTTGTTGGCCTCCAGATCATTTGATCCCGCCATTGTTTCGAGTGTCTCAGGTTGAGAGTAAACAATGCTTCGATTTCGTTTCTCGAGATGGGGAGGAGTAGGAAGT
The DNA here is from genome assembly GCF_900067095.1 of Fusarium proliferatum ET1. Taxonomy (NCBI): domain Eukaryota; kingdom Fungi; phylum Ascomycota; class Sordariomycetes; order Hypocreales; family Nectriaceae; genus Fusarium; species Fusarium proliferatum. Next base: position 3,175,118 of record NW_022194792.1, on the reverse strand, counting down.
GATCGGTGGCTTGCTGACTGTCGTCGGAGACACGATACAGCGCGTAAATAGTGCAAAGCCACCTGGAGCTAGACCCAAACTCTCGTCTTCGAGTGACGTATTATCCAAGGGAGAGCAGGGCGAAAAAGAGTTTGGAAGTCCAAAAAGAGGGAGGAGAAGAAAAGATACCGAAAGTAAAGAAAAAGAAATTCGGTGTCTTAAGAGGCTGGAAAGAGACGGGAGAGAGAGTTCGATGATGAGGAGGTCTCACAACACAAGTCGAATAGCACGGTTTGGGAAAGTGGCTGGTCGAGCAACTTCCTTTCCTGTTGGTGCAAGCGGAAGCAGATCTGATGAGAGCTTGTTAGTTGCGACTGCCTTTATTAGTGATGTGATCGATCTGTGTATGAAAGCAGGAAGCTTCATATACGTCGCTCTTTGTTCCCTGAATTATTTGCTTTTCAGAATTATTGCAAAAAATGAAAGAAACGGAAGCAGAGACAAAAGTAGGAGATGGGTAGCCTTCAAATTTGGACGAAGCACCACACACGTGGGTTCATCGTACTTATTAATAACAAAACACGATACGGATACAATCGCAGTCAAGGATATACGTTTTCTCATCGCGCTCAGCCTCGAAATAGGCCTGTCCCTAGCCAGACATCGGCTCAGTGTTGCCGATCTCTGACATAGACAACCCAACATCGGCTCCCAAACGAACAAATCCTACGACTCAACGCCCTGCTCTTCAGACAAAGACGCCGAGCTCCAGCCAACAACTGGGTCAAAGAGCGGGACTAATACGTCAACAGACCCTCGTGAAAGAACTCCCCGTCGTTCGTCTTACTCCTCGTACCTGCCAAGCAAGTTACGCTCAAACCTATCATCACAAACGAAGCTTTTCCAGTGCAAAGAGGCGCAGGGCAAATCGTCCCACAAGGCAAAAGCAGCTGGCTAGACGGCAAGGCAAGCCCATGCTGATCACCACCTGGGGGCATGGATGTCAGAGACCCTGTCCCGGGGGTTTCTGTTTACGGATTGACCAATCAGGCTGATGCATTGACACAGCTAAGCGTCGTCCCCTGGTTGGTACAGGAAGCTTGGCATAATTGCGAGCTGTTTATACGAGGAGACCCTCCTTGGTCTAGATTTCATCTGTAACCACCTAACTCGTTTGGTCCTCTGGACTGTGGGCCTGTGAGAGCAGGATGAACAGAAAGCACATGGCAGCTGTCAATTCTCCCTTTGATCGGTCTTGGCCGAGTACGTAGCACCTCACAGACCAGGTCCTCGAAAGTTGAACTGGCTCTAATCTGATGGGGCCACTAACAGTTATACGGGATGTTAAATTCCTCCAGAATTGCGATGTTCATTGCATCTGAGGAATTATGCCAAGGGACCTGCATATCAATGACATCTCATATTGTCTCTGGCTAGTATTTTCCTCAACATGACACATTTAGCAGATATTCAGAAACTCACCATCAACTTAGACGCCTATGCCCTCCGTACTAGTTGCCGATTTAACCGCGGAGTGAAGTTTATCCCGCTTCTTCAGGAGGTTGATCAACCAACTGACACTATAAAATACCACTACGCATTTTCCCCTCGGCGTCCTGCCGTTATTGTTTCGGCACTCCGTCGGGTCCGTTCCCACTGGAGTGGGCCAAACCGCTTCTCGACTCTCTATTCTCGGCCCTTCAGTGCCGGCACCATATTTATAACTTTTTTTTTTTGGCCTTTCCCTCACTGAAACATATTAACCCATTCATCCAAGCGAGAAACAACAATTTCGGTTAACAATTCAATTCTGGCTGGCTTGTGACAACGATCGGTTTGCTGCGCCGAGAAACCTGTCTATGCATTATAATCCCGTGCACAAAGTACCACCATTGGTCTCAACCCTTAGATAACCCAACTAACTGCAATACAACATGCACTTTGAACCGCTTGATCTCTCTATCCCAGACCCTTATTACAGTAAACAGGTATGCCAGCCATTGTTATCTGGTTCTTTAACGCCATCGCTATGCTTTTGAATAAAACCCCATAAATGACACCACGCGTGCCTGCTCTTCGCTTGTTGCCCGCCGAGGCTTGAAGCCTGTCTACTCATGCATCGCCTCTTCCTTTCCAAATTCCATCCTTCAGCTTTGCAATGCATTATGGCGTAACATGAACCAATGAAGCTGTATTGGTGATCAGATTAGAGCCGCGCGTTGTCGTTTCAATGGCAGCCTGATCATTTGCGACGTATGACGTGGCGTCTTCTCCCAAATTCGATGCCTCCTTTGGCTTGCCATTGGACTTTTGAGTTTCGTGCCCCTGGGCTATTTGAGCCGTGTTGTCCGTTGCACTGGCCAGCCCGGTTGCGGCACCAAGATCTGCAACCTCATTGGCATCTTGCATTCTTTCGTCTTGATCATTCATAGCCATCGTAGAGTCCACACAGTCGTAAAAGAGCATAAAGACACCGGGAGAAAGGGTAAGCACTACATCTTCGCTAACCTTTGAGACGTTGTGATCGCTCAGCCTCCACCAGTCCATCTCAGGTTCGTCGAGGTCGTTCTCATGATTCTTTCGTTCGAGCTTAGGCTGAATATCCATCATGCTATCAGGTTCCTCATCGTCAACTGCTTTGGTAGGCGGGCTATGTCGTGGATATTTGCGATAACATATGTAGTGCCCGTTCTCGTGCCGCCCATAGTGTGTAACCACTGCTCGAAGCTCATAGATAGGGCCCGTAAATTTGGATGAGCCTTGGTCGCCAGCTATCATTGATTCTCGAGGGTCCCCATCCCATTTCTCCTCTGCACTCGATGCTTGGGTCGAGGAATTGGAGGCACTGCCCAAACACCACGGGCCAAGATCCAGTGTCATGGGAAAGTTGACTGGAGCCGAGTTCTTCATCATGTTGAAAGTGGAAGGATCAAACACCGATCGTTGCATATGGACTGCCAGGCTTTTTGGCGCCCGAGAAATAACAATCTGCTTGGTCTTCGTAGAGCTGACTTTGTTATTAGCCGGAATGCTGCACTTTTCCATCAGAGTTTTTTCCTCAAAATCATCTTCTTCCAAAGCTAGCTTCACTGCCTCAAGTCGGCACAGAGCTTTTTGGAGGTGCTCGTCTGGTTTCTCGTCGTTTCGCATCCTGTCTATCAACTTAGATAAAAGGTCCTCATGCTTGAGAAGTGTACACTTGGCACACTCGACGTTTTCGATCGCTTCCACTTTGCTGTAAGCATCCAGCCTTTCATACAGGTCATGCTGATTCTTGTTCAAACCAAGACTCAGTGTCAAGCATGTGAAAGGTATCATGGATAACCCCTCGGAATATCCACAACGAACACAGGCCACTCTCTGTGCGAGCATGCCCTCCAACGGATTGTGGCTCGACTTAAGCTCGGGTGAAGATATTATGCTTTGATAGCCACTGTCGTCGCTATGCTCACTTGCAGCAGCGTCGTCTTTATCGATCTTAACGGCCAGACCAGGATGTTGATGCCGTGCGTTTTTGATAGCTTTTGCGACGCTCTTATCGATATCATCTAACAGTTTGGAGTAGTATTCCTGAGCATCCTGTTGAGTCCATGTGCTCATAGACTTGAGCAGACTTGGAGTCCATAACGTGCGCCCATAATTCGAAACGTCGTTCAGGTCGGCGATCAGAGCCCGTAATGTTTGCGCAACGTCTTGATCGCCACTCTTATTCGATGCTTCGAGATAGGTGGAGAGGTATTCAGGTAGAGGTTTGAGTGATGAAAGTCCTTGGAGTATGCTATTCTGGTAGCATGAGTTGTCCATATTGCCAAGACCTGGTGGACGATCGGATTCGGTCTTCAAGCCCAAAACGCTGCCGGTCATGGAGAGGGCGCGGTTTCTAACTTCAAAGACTGAGGACATGACGCCGCCGGGGTGAGTCAGCCCCAAGACCCTCCGCATCTTGTCGCTTTTGACAGCATGGTGGCTTCGTTCGGCGAGACGCATCGACTCGGAGGTTGCGGTTGTGGTGGAATTGTCGGGTGTATCCAAGGCATTCAGGAGGCTCTCAGGGACAATGAATACAAGGCCGTCCCAGAGACTAGTTCCTAAAAGGCGTATTGATTCTTGAAAGGTAGTGGTTGAAGCATATAAGTTGTATGTAATAGTGACGACAACAATGAGGCAAGAGATTAGGACACTCGGCTGAGTGATGCGATCCCAAAGATTCTGTTGTGGAAAGAGCTGTCGATGAGCTGCCACTTGATCGTCGTAGAACTCGTCGAAGTCAGGATGTTGAGACGTCATGCTGTATTGGAGGCCGGATTAACCTCCGCCTAGAAATTCGAAGTCGCAGCGCAGCTCGAAGTGTCTTAGCCTCGGACCCGTGATCAGGAAAGTAGTGGTAGAATATTGGTGCCGATCGAAAGGTAAGCCATGGCCTAGCTCTATGGGCGTGGAGATGCGACAGAGAAAATTGATGCGATAGCGGGTTTGAATGGTGTTTGAAATGATGCAGTTGGCAGAAATATATAATTTGGAATCGCCACTTGAGGAGGCGAGAAAATTGGCAGAGGAAGATACAATTGCGACAAGGAGATGTGGTCGTGTTGGAACAGCTTTTTGCTGAAATTGATACAACATTGCATCTTTGCGTTAGTGGATTCTAAAACAATAAGACAGTGCAGCCTCATAATATGCACTGTACATTGTTCCTGCATCATAGGTACCTAGTCTTACCGTGCCTGAGGTTGTCGTGGCTTTTTAGAATGTTGGTATGTACAAAGTAATTTGCTATATATAGAAGATGCTAGAAATCACAAGATACAACCACAGAGACATCCGCATGATATTTGTAATCGTGTAAATGAAAGTTCCCGAGTTTCTAACAAAACCGACAATCCACTTCCAAAATCACAAATCAGGAATAGTAGTAGCTAGATAGGAAGAAAGAAAAGAAGCAGACGTATCGTGAAAAAATATGTAATTTATGTACAAGAAAGGTAGACCGTTCATCGTTTTGCATGTCATGTTCATCATAATGTTTGTTTTTGCTTTTGCTTTCCCTGTTCCAATCAGTCATTGCCGTTTGGCTGGAACGACATAAGCCAACTTTGGCTCCTCAACGGCAGCATTTTCGAAGTTCGACCACATACAGAGCGATACAGGTGTTGCGGGAAGCTCAACGGGGCTTTGGTTCTCCTCTACAATTGGAGCAAGCGGTGGGTAGGAGGGTGTGAAACCGGCCGTGGTCGGTGTAACAATGAACTTGTCATCAGGGCCACGAGCCAGATCTCCCTTCTTTCTGAACCATTTCATCCATATAAATATGCCTACTCCAACCAGACAGCAGACGCCAGCAACAGTGCCTGCAGTCACCGCTCCTGTTGGGCTTATACCGCTGCCCTTCTTCTCCTCTCCCTTATCATCTGGAGTGGCTGATTCTGTAGTTGAACTCGTAGGATCAGCTGAGGTAAAAGGCGGTTGGAAAACCCTGTCAGGTACTTCTGATGTTTCGACCGACAAGATATCAGAAGTTGATGAGGATGTAATTGTGGATGTTGGAGCAGAAGTTATGGCCGATGTATATTCAGGAACCGGGAGCAAGAAGGCATAGCTTTCGTCCTGGTCTTTGTCGAGTACGCATTCCTTATCGTCTTTGCAACTATATCCAAAAGGACAGCATCTCCTGGCACCATTCATGGCACCACAGCGTTTTAGTTTCCGATCTAGTGCAAGTGTTTTGACCTCAGCTTCTGGGTTCGTTGATGGGTTCTGTCTCTCGATGTTGCAGGTTATGGGCAAAATGATCTCGCACTCTCCTTTTGAGTTCTTTGGGCAGCATAAAGCGGTTGTGTTCGCAGCAAGGACCTTGCAATCAGCCTGCGAGGAACAACAGAAATCCCCAGGAAGGTCGTTGCCACACCAATGATCTCCGGATACCGGGCATGAACCATCTCGCCTTTGGTGTTGTGATTGGAAGTCCAAGAAGGACGGAGGAGCCTTTCGAGGACTTTCAGGTTCTTTGTTGGCAAAGACTCTGACATGTGGTTCAATGGCAGCTGGACTTGCTGGAGCCAGCAGAAAGGAAACCAGCACAAGGAAGATCCTGAGGAGATGTCCCTCGTGAGGCTGGAGAGTGAAAGCCATGGCACATCTACATGGAAGATGGACGATATCACCGACAGGCTGGAGTTGAGATATGCCAGAGAGAAAGAGTGCTGGTAGTAATGAGAGCAAAGCGCCTCATGTGCAGACGCCGTGCAGCAGTTCTTAATGATAATGGAGCAAGAGACGCAACTGAAAGACGCATACCAAGCTATTCCGGCAGCCCAGTCCCATTGTTAGTTCTTCCCTACGTGAATCACAGACCAGAACCATCTCTATTTTTCGAGCTGTTGGTTCTGTTCTAAGAAACAACCAAGTCAGCCTTGAGAGTATGGGTCGCGGATCGCCTGGAGACGCCAATCACGAAGGCATCCTAACCGCGGGCGCGACAAATAGCGTGGACTAGGCCCCAAGAAGTGGTCGATGTGCCCCTCTAAGTTATTCTCCCCTGACACAACCCAAGCCCTCGGAAGCGAGGCCAGAAACGACTCTCTTTTATAGGGCGGTGGTGTCGAAACCTCGAGGATCGAAGCGACGCAGGTTCAAGGTCTGGCGCTTATACAGGTGGGGAGGATCCTTTGAGGGACGCGCTATTGGGAGTTGAGACAACCACTTGGCCGCGGATGGTAGACGCTCAGCCGGCCAAAACGAAACGAAACAATTGAGTCATTCATTGTACCTGTAGGTGTATGTCCTCGGAGGTCTGCCCTGGGTCCTGATAATGGGTTGTGCTGTAGCTTATTTAGATCACTTTGCCAGTAGCTTCGGTATAGCAATCATCAGACTGGCCCTTCAGCTTGATCATGAGCTAAGTTCTCTTCTTTCAATCGATGACTGTCAATGGATGCATTGTATTAGACACATATAACTTAAAGAGAGAAAACATGGTTCAGTGGTAAAAAACTGCAGCAACAGACAATACAGGTCACAGGGATCTCTCACGGCAAGCATGGTATACCAGCCGCTGGTGATGACCAATGATGATGGCCTCCGATTGGTGTAGCAGGTCACACGTTCATTGATATAAAAACAAAGCTTATTTTGGACTTTTATTATCAATCAGTGCATATTGGATTTAAGCCATTATCTGGTGCAGACTGAGCGAACTCTGGCAGAGCTCACATGGCTCTGCCAGCTCGCGTGATGAGTGAGCTATGGGGCGAGAACAAAATGCATGTCATCGCCTTGAGCCCAATAAAAAAAAGTATCGCCCTAAAGAAGAAAAAAGCACCGAACAACGCCAGTCTCAAGATATCAGAAACCAGCCCTGCCAAAATTAATCAGCCTAGTACCTAGTGGTACACTTTGCAGTCGTTGTAGCTCTGGAGGGGCTCTGCTCAACAGATGATGTCCCTCCTTCGACAATGGTTGGGCCAGGGACTTCATAGTCAACAGAGCTAGAGTAAACATTGACAAGTATTCCAGGATCTTCGATGCCGTAAAGCTCAGTACCGAGGTACCCAGATGGAGAGTCGGAACCATCGCCTGTGATTCTGAGGTTGAAACATTGTGGATAGTTTTGGGCACCACCTCGCTCAAGAGCATTGTGCAGAGCAATGATTTCGTGTCGGAGAACGTAGTTCCCAGGCGCAATGTTCTCTGGAATTCGGACATTCCACCTGTCTCCATTCTCTTGAAGAACACTGTCTGCATACCTGCCTGGAGTGCCCTGCTCAAGTTGACCCAGGCCATCAATCTTGAAGAACTCAAGTTCAGTCTTGTCGACTCGCTCACAGGGGCCCTTGCAATTGGCAAGGTAGTTCAAGACAGGGCCAATGTGGTTTTCAGGCCAGCCTGACCATCGGAGGGTGATGACGTCGCCTGCCGTGACTTCGATGTGGCCCTCGGCTGGAGTGGCATCGCGGTGGCAGATGATATCAGGATCGCCATAGGCTTCAGGGGAAACGAAACCATTGTCTCGCTGCGAGATGGTCCAGCCAGCAACGACAGGAGGGTTCTCCATGTAGGGAAAGTCAGTGCTGCCATAGCCTTGATAAGACACACCGTTGATGATGATCTCATCAACATGACCATGGGCAGAAACAACGATGGCAGGAAGAAGAAGGGCAAGCCAGCAAGCGGCCTTGAAACGAGTCATCTTGAAGGGGAGGCCCATGGTGAAGATTAAGGCAGAGGTCGAGAAATATCAATGAGTGTGTAGTCAAAGAATGAGTGTTGGAACAGGATGAAGGAAATGCTCTGCGGTTCTCATTTCCCCTAACCTTGGGAGATCACTCAGACTTTATACCTGAAGCTGGGACAACCAAATTTCATATGAATATCTGCGTTTGAAACTCTCCTGCATCTCCTCCACGCCAACGATAACCTTACCTTGATTAAAGGCACATAGGAGTTTTCCTCCGATGTAGTTATCCTGTTTCTTGGCGAATCAACACCCGAAGGATGTATCGGCTGTATCATGATTGGTCTCCCCTTCGGCTGTCAACCTTTATCCCCTGATCTGTACAACATTCCCAGACAAGATTTCCGCAGGGCCAAGAAACAGCCACAGTAGGAGATACATCAGACCAGAAACCAGAGTCAGAGGTAAATGCCGTATAATGACTGCTTGAATCAGGGGGGGGGGAGGCTGAACCAAAGCGCCAACTTGATCTCTAGACGAATAGGGTGCTGTTTCTACCTGCATGCAGACGGAACAGAACGTGACGGGGGCTTGCAGCCGTTGTTTCAACATGGGGTATTCCGACTGTGCGTACTCATTGGAGAAGCGTTGGTCAATGACCTGCAGCAACCCGTACGCCACTTGGAGTTGAGACGGCTGAATTAGAGTTCCGGGATGCCGAAGGCTGGATGACAACTATGAGGGCATCGGATCAGCCAGTCGAGAAAGACTGAAATTAAGGGCAGGCTCAATACCTAGCTTGCTAAGCAAAAGAAATCTCTCAGGCCGAAATCTCACTTGATTGTCAAGTAAACAGGAATTCGTAAGATGTTCAAGAGTTGTGATCTGTCGTTTGGATATAAATATGTGTGGACTACTAGAAAACAACCCCTTTTGTCATTTTACACCATTTTTAGAAAGATGGAGGTGGATATCATGCCGTCTCTTCGTCAAGCTCGTAGGGGAGAGATACATCCTAACCGCAACGCCATGCCAGGAAAATGCACCTTAGTGCATACACCACAAACATTCATCATTGTGCCGTCTTAGAACTCGCCTTCTCCACCATGGCCAACCACACTGGCAGTCCAGAGACCAACTAGTCCCCACCAGTTGACCTTCCAGCCTCTCCAGAGTCCCTCACGACCCTGGCCCTTGTAGACTGTGGCGGCAACACCCTTAGTCTTAGCCTTGCCTTTCTTTGCTGCGGCTGGTTTCGTGCTGGTGACCTCATGAGTTCCCTCTTCGTTCACGATATGGAACATGGTACCAAAGGTGCCTTCATAACGCCCTGGGGGGACAATAGTTGTGAATTGTTGTTCAGGGCCGCTAAGTGCTTGCACATATTCGTGGCTTGACAGAACTGAGACCTGACCACGTCGAAGGACAGTCTCAATAGGAAGCTTGAGCAGGATCGCAGATGACGAGGCGACAAATTTGGCGATAGAAAAGGTCATTGGCGAGGCATGGCTGTCGATCATGAACTGAGTTCGGAGAACCAGGGGTGTTGAGAGAGTGATAAGAGGGTGGATCAAGGAGTTGAGGACAGTTGGTAGTACTAGCATCGACGAACACAGGTATGAGGGGAGGTTTCTGAGGGTGGCTAGCGTCCTGCGCTGGCCGTTTGAGCTCGGAGTGACGATAAGTCTGGCCAACGTTAGTTTTGCTTTTGCAATCAAGATGCGATAGATCATACCTAGTTCGCACCAAGTCTAATGGCGATAGAGCGAGTCCTGTAGCCACAGCAGCAGCCGCGGCGACAAAGAGCGACGCCCAAGGATACGGCGAGGCGATATCGATCATGCGATCGATGTCTTCTCTAACGCCCATGTCCGGGACATTGAAGATCGCACTGAGAAAGCTTCTACCCCAGTTTTCCAGCAGCGACTGCAACACTGTGTAGAGAAATGTCGCATTCGATCCCTTCCATACACCCCAAGCACCTTCTTTCCCCCATAGCTGCCCAATCACTTCAAGAATCGAGTCTGGTCGGCGAAGTGTGAGGTAATGTTCCGGAACATTCGGTTTCTTCACAGGAGAGGGAGCTCTTCGACCGTGTGAGCCTCTAGGAGTCGAGGGACTGGGAGTCGATGGTATGTGAGATGTGAAATAGGCAGGTTCCTCGCCTTCAGAATCTGAGTCTCCGAACTATGCGTCATGATTTAGCGGTGTACCTCCCACCAAGCTCGAAATTCACTTACACCACCGTACATAGAGCTTCCGTGAAAAGAGGGCTGTCTCTTAGGCGTCTCCGGCTCAACAGGAGTTTCGTATGCAGCATTTTCATCCTGGTTCCGGACCTGAAGCAACGTCTTTGCTACCTCGAAAGGTTGGGCCATGAGTACTGAGGTGTACTTCCATAGCAGCTCATCGATAAGGTCCTTGACATTCTGGACCATAGACGGGGAGGTATCGCCTAAATAATCATTGTATTCGAGGTCGGACAGGATATCGCGTGCTTTGGAGGCATATCTTTCACCAGCTGCAGTCACATGTCGTCCATCGGGGAATGGGTTTGGGCTAGGGCTCGACTTATTGACTGTCTCGGCGGCTTCTCCAATTGTGGGAGGGATGTAGTACGGCCTCAAGGGATTGACGCCTTCTCTGTGAGTCGACATGGTTGGTCGAGACAACACGACGACATACACCTCTATAAGAAATAATTATAGAGAAAATGCGACAGTTGAGAGCTCCAACGTTACCCGATTCCCACCAGAGAAAATGAAATCATGCCTGCCCATGGCCCCACCCCGGCCACCCGGAGTTAGACGTCGGACTCCGGCCAATGAATTTCCCGGCCGAAAGCGCTGTTTTGCTGATCCGTTACCCGAAGCTACTCACTTTTTTCGGGCTTGCTTAATATCATCTTGGACGTGAGAGGACGAGACGGGGGCATAAGCGTCCATTGACCGAAATTGGCGCATCTAGAGCCTCTCAATACTTTCTTTCTTCAACTTAAGGACTGTGCAGTTTGTCATTGAATATATAACGTTTGCGACCCTCAATTCCTCCATTAATTTTCGACGAGAACCCCGCCAATATCCCGAATTCGCCGAAACCATGTCTGCGTCACGATCCTTTGCGACTTGCTTGGCCAAGCTTCCGGCTACGGCACCACGAACAATACAGCCAATACGACTTGGTCAGAATGTAGTGTCTCAGACGTCCAAAGGTCGATCCTCTACAATCTCTCGATTTACTCGCTTCTCGCCTGTTTCCCATAGAGCATTCACTACCACGACACAACGGCGCCATGGGCACATTGACCCCCCGAAGCCCGGTGAGGAGTATGTTGAACCTAAATCCCAGCTGGAAAGCATTTGATTGACATTACTTAGACTTTATGTCACGTTCATCGAGAAGGACGGCACAGAGAACAAGTTTGCTGTTTCTGAGGGGGATAACCTTCTCGATATCGCCCAAGCAAACGATCTAGAGATGGAGGGCGCGTGCGGAGGATCTTGCGCCTGCTCGACATGCCATGTTATCGTTGCTGACGACGCATATTTCGACAAGATGCCCGAGCCCGAGGATGACGAAAACGATATGCTGGACCTGGCCTTTGGACTCACCGAGACGAGTCGACTGGGCTGCCAAGTTAAGATGACCAAGGAGCTAGACGGCTTAGTTGTGAAGCTGCCATCCATGACGAGGAACCTGCAAGCGAGCGATTTCAGTTAAGAAGCTTAATGAAGCACATGTTTTGATATGAGATGAGGAAAACTCTGTACTTGTAAAACTACTGTATTTGGAAAAGACCGGGCGATGGCAAGGATTCAGGTGCATCATACGGGGTATCTTTGTTGTGACATTTAGTTGTAAGGCCGGAACAGCACGGCCTGATGATTCCACTACTCCTCTTAAACGAAAGAAAGAAATGAACACACTGAAATGATATTACGCCTCCTCAAGCGCTCCCTTTTTTAACCCGCCGCCTCCTGAAGCGATCAGTTCCAAGAAACCCTTCTTACTCATCTCATTGACCTTTTCCTCTCGCTTCTTCATACCGATAACACCCTCCTTTTTCACACCTTTCTCGGCTTCAACAGCCTTGACTTGTGCGGCACGAACGGCGTTGAACAGCTTGACAACACCACGCTGCGCAACCTTTCGTAGCCTCCTCTCTGTCACCATAATCTCCGATGTCGATGTCTCGAGCTCTCCAGTGGCGTCGTTTGTGGTTGCGATAAGAACATCCTTCACACGGCCCTTCTCGAAAGCTCGCTTCTTCTGCTCGCGCATCTGCTTTTTCGCCTTAGATTCTAAGGCGCTGTCAACAGCGGCCTTGGAGGCTTCGTGTGCTGCGGCACTTCGGGCGAGGACAGGATCTGATCGCTTGGACGATGATAGCTTGGTAGAGAGAATCTTGGAGAGCGATGTTGCGAAGGCATTGGGGTCGTTTCGCTTCGACTTTTTGCGTTTGTTTGTGGAAGCGCCATCCTCACCCTCATCGTCTGACCCTTCGTCGTCATCATCGTCTTCCTCTTCGTCGGATTCAGCTTCTGGTTTGCTGTCTCTGGCATTCTTGGCGTTTGTTTTTGTCTTCTTCAGGGGCTTGTTTGCCACAGCGCCCTCGTCTTCTGAGCTTGAAACTTCATTTTCGGAGTCGCCAACATCGTCCACCTTGACATTGTGAATATCGTCGTCTGAATCAAGCAGATTTACAGCGTCGAACTCTTGCGCCTCCTCCGATTCAGAGTCACTGTTGTAATCTCGGAGTTGCTTTCTCTTTTGCTTCTTTGTGGGCCGTTGTAGACGACCATCGTGCTGTCTCTTCTTTTTGTTTCCAGGTCCGGCCATTGTGAAATGTTTGTGTCGAGTTGATGAAGCTGGGGTATTCAATGCTTCCGAAGCAAATCGTCGCGGATCTGAATTGGACGTCAAACTTTTGAGAATTTTGCCGGGGAAATTTTCTGGCCAGTGGAGGGGTGGGCCTGGGCGGTGAGCTAAGCTTCTGTGGATGGATTGTGGGGCCGTTGCTAGTGGGGCCGTATCTAAGAGGTCCCGATATACTCTGTAAGCTGGGTGTAATAATTTGAGTAGCAGGTATTACTCTATGGAGTTATTTATATCCAGGTTTGGGGTCGAAGAAAGATTCCGAGGTGAAAGAGTGGTATTAAATAGTGCTATAGTTTTCAAAAACTGAATATTGGTCCCGCCTCTTGTGTAAAGATCTAACATCTAGAAGAACTTGCTGAGCTTGTCCCACAGTGATGGGGGTACGACCGTCTCAACAGGAACTGCTTCAGGCGCATCCGGAGCCTCCACCGTTGTCTTCCAAGTTTCCTTTCCGTCAATGTAAAGAGTGTAGTGTAGTGAGCTCCCACCGTTTTCGAATTTCTCAATAGAAAATGATCCGAACTTTGACTTGCCCCCAGGGATATACCTTGGTATCTGTTAGTAGCTGTGCCTTAATCAATTGAGCATAAACTTACTTCATCATAATATCATCGTCTGTCTGCTTGTACGTTGGGAATGGAGAAGCGAATTGGTTCAAAGGACTTGTTGAAAACTCGTGAGCAGCAGCGGACTGTGGCCATCGCGAGTCAGTGGGGGGAGGAAATCTGGTTGCGGCGAATTCATGGCGATCTCCAGAGAGGATAACGACACTGGCGCCTCTAGCACCAGAATCCCACATAGCTTCTAGGACTTGCTTTCTCTCGGCAAGGAAACCACCCCAGGTATCCTTCACATTGATAGGCCAGTTCTTGGTGAAAGGAACAGAAGAAGCAATGAACTTCCATCGAACTCCTTGAGGAACAGGACGCTCCAACCATGCCAAAAGGTCGGCCAATTGCTCCTTGCCTAGCATGGTCTTGTCCGTGGCATTGAAAGGGGCGTTGTTGCTGGAACGATAGCTGCGAGTATCCATCATGAAAAAGCTGGCTGGTCCTTGGGTGAACTCGTACCATGTGGCATTGCGTCTCAGGTTGAGAGAACCTGCAGCTTCAGAAATCGGTGGGTTGACATTGGCTTGGTACATGTGCCAAGGGTCAACAGCCGCGCTGTAGATGCCAGTTGTGTTAGAAGACCAATCGTTGGAGATCTCATGGTCATCGAGCACGTGAATCCAGCTCAGATTCTGTGCAACAGGGGCCCAGTCAGGTGAAGCATAGATTTGGCGGTATTGCATGCGATACTCGTCAATCGTTTTCCCAAACCGTTCAGGGACGTCAACATAGATGAAGTCGCCAAGGAAGAGCATGAACTGAGGATCCAACTTAGGAAGTAGACCTGCAAGATTCCTCAGGCCAGGGATAGCCAAAGCATGTTCCATAGGGTTGTAGGGAAATCGGGGAAGAATGCAAGACGTGGACAGGAAGGTAAAAAGGCCATCCTTGGTGTTTGGCATCTCTCCAACTTTGGGAGCAGAGCGAAACTCGCCAGTGTGGTTGTTGGAAGTCCTCCACTCGTAGATGTTCTGCTTCGCGGAGTCAAGAGGCACTGTAAGAGTTGTGGTAAAATCGGTGCTGTTGTCTGTCGAAGTGACGTAGCCTGCAGTGAGCCAAATCTTGGTATCATAGGTCGGCTCATCATCCTTGATATGATATTCGAATGTGATAGGCATTTGCAACTGATCGGGCTCGCGAATGACGAACCTCGCCTCTGATGGTGACACATATCCGAGTCTAACAAAAGAAAGATCATCAGAAGGATAATACCACCTTGCACGAAACAAAGCATCAGCCGTCAAGCTGATAAGAATGGCGTTGATGAGGAAGGTCAAGAACGACGCAATTGGGCGCCTAGCACTGGGAGCTCCGGACAAGAGGATGTTTGCGATGCTGGGAACTTTCTCTCCAACAGTGAGCTTCTCCTTAATGTCGACAACCTCGGCGACAACCTCAGCCTCAGGTGCGACTGCGACACCATCCTCTGTTAATAAGGGAGTTTCAGAGGTGACTGTGGACTCTTTCACAGTGACGTCGACTTCATCCTCGAGAACTCCAATCTCTGGCTGAGCGAAGTAGCTCGAAATGTAAGAAGGAACATAGATTGCAAAGAGCGCAAACGCGATGGAAGGGAAATGTGCCTGGAGGATTCGGTCAGTTGGTAAGATTAAAGCTTCTTGAGCTGCGGCTTACTGGGAACTATAGTCTACGGTCAGCACTTTCTCGTGTTAGCAAGTATGAGCCACTTACAAGTCTGAAGAATATGAGAGTGCTTATCCTCAGAGCGACTGAGGACAGCTTTGCGGCCTTCGTTTGAAGAGCCATGATGACGACTCCCTCTAAAAGGAGACACCAAAACAATCAAGGGGGAGTTCGCGAAAGCTGGGATGAGACGGGGCGTGTAAGACGAGACAGCTTTGAAATCTGCGGTGGAATTAAGGAGAGTCAAGAAGAACAAAAGCTGGAAATTTATATATCAACAACTCAACGCGTCATGAGGAGCAAGTTATTTATCAAGAAGACAGCCCCGTTTTACCTGAAGCTTTGTTATGAAGGACTACCTTACAAGGGGGTGAGGTCATGGTCTGAGATGACCCTGTCCTGTAACATTACCTTGGCTCGTATTGGCTCATAAGCTCGTATGTGGCGTAACTGTGGCTAAACATTTCCCTTACCTGGGCCAGCTGGGCGTGGTAAAAAGGAGCCCAGGAGGGGTCTGTCAGCCACATGGCAGAGGATTCCACCCCGCCGCCTGCTCGTGCTACGCAGCTATGCCAAACTTTCAATGCCCCTCTCCGATCTCGGCAGTTATGTAGCGGGGGTAAGGGTAATGGAAGCTCAGCGATATCTCGTCGAATTTATTCTTCAATTTCCTCACTTCCTTTTCTAACCAATTACTCTCGTGCTTCGTCACATAAAACGGATTCTTCTCCCAGATAAGTATTGCAACCATGGCGGAACACAACATTGTTGTCTTTGCGGGCGACCACTGTGGCCCAGAGGTAGGCTACCCGATCCTTGACTCTAGACGGAGAGAGGCTGACTTTGGTTATTTTTCAGGTTATTGCCGAAGCCATTAAGGTATGAGTCTAGTGTTTTCAACCTGCAGTTGGACACGTCTGACGCAGAATTTAGGTTATCAAGGCGGTTGAGGACAACAGCCCGACTGCTGGCAAATTCAATTTGAATCACCTGCTGCTCGGAGGAGTAAGTCGTCCCTGGATAACGGATCACTCGGGTCCGAAGATACTCATGAGATAAGTCTCTTGCTGACTTCTGCTTTTCTCCCCAGTGCTCTATCGACAAGACCGGCTCCCCTCTTACAGACGAGGCCCTCGCCGCCGCCAAAGCCTCCGACGCTGTGCTCCTCGGTGCCATTGGCGGGCCTGAATGGGGTACTGGCGCCGTTCGCCCGGAGCAGGGCCTTCTAAAGCTACGCAGTGAGATGTGCGCCTATGGAAACCTCCGTCCCTGTTTCTTCGCGTCCGACGCACTCGTCGAGACCTCCCCCCTAAAGGCGGATGTCTGCCGTGGCGTCGACATGATGCTAGTCCGGGAATTGACCTCAGGCCTGTATTTCGGAGAGAGGAAAGAGTACGATGGAGTCAATGCGTTCGACACTACTGTTTATACGAAGCCAGAAATCGAGCGTATCGCACGGCTGGGCGGCTACCTAGCCAAGACTAGGGGAGACTCGCGGGTCATCTCGCTAGATAAGGCCAATGTGTTGGCAACAAGCAGACTCTGGCGTTCTGTGGTTGACGAGGTTTATAAGAACGAGTTCCCTGATTTGAAGGTTGAGCATCAGCTCATTGACAGCGCCGCCATGATCATGGTCAAGAACCCGAAGCAACTCAACGGCGTTATGATAGCGCCAAACTTGGCAGGTAAGCAAGGCCCCTCGGCCACCTCGTAGACGTTTCAGCTGATGAGCCTTTAGGAGATATTCTGAGCGACGAGGCGAGCGCTATAACTGGCAGCATAGGGCTCCTCCCAAGCGCTAGTCTCTGCGGAGTTCCCGAAGTGGGCTCCAAAGTGCTTTCTATCTATGAACCTATTCATGGTAAGACTCCCATCCTCCACTCGAGCCCTTCGAGATATCAGTCGCTAACTCAAACGACAGGTAGCGCGCCGGACATTTCAGGAAAGGGGATTGTCGTATGTTAAACCCCTGTTTCGGACGGATCCTATACATTTGCTGCAAGTCCAGAGCTGACATTATTTCTAGAACCCCATTGGCACCATCCTTTCCGTGGCTATGATGTTACGGTACTCTCTGAATCTTCCCCACGAGGCTAAAGCTGTTGAGGACGCGGTTCGAGCTGCCATCGACGCCGGACTAAGAACCAAAGATATGGGCGGCAGCACAGGCACCGCTGAAGCAGGAGATGCCATCGTTGCTGAGCTAGTCAAGGTTCTCAAGGCATGAGGTATCTCACGCCTGAAGGAAAATAGACAGCGAGGGTGCAACGAGAAAAAATAGAGGTTGGGGGTGGAAGATATAAAGATGATAGTTGCTAGGGAAGCGTGAGTTGAGAACAGAAGCGGTGGGGGCAAACAGTGGTTGACAGAAAGAGGCTTCAGGTAGCTGGCGAAAAAATAAAAAGAGCAGTTACCTAACAACTGTCAAGCTAGAGATAGCTATATCACTACAAAAGAAGATCCAACACAGAGATATCCAATGCTGAAGCACAGTTAGCAACTCCCTATCAGGGAATGATACAAGTACCTCCCTAGCCCCGAGCGGGACGGGAGACCTGACAATGCAATCACGTGATGCCGACTGTTCAGTCAGGAACAGGGGTCGTTGGCTCCGACACATGTCCACTTTAGCGACAGCTTGTCCTGAACAGCACGCGACAACATCCTATACAAAGCCGCAACAATGAGACTATCAACACTTGTCGCTGGGCTTTTCGCCGGTCTGGTCACCAATGTCGCTGCTACTGCTTTGACATACAAGCTCGATGCCAACGAGAAGGCCTGTTTCCATACCACCACGAAAAAGCAGGGAGAGAAGATCGCATTCTACTTTGCTGTGAGCCTCCCCCAATGCAAGTCACCCGCCGAATATGGAGTTTAACATGAACTACAGGTCCAATCCGGTGGTTCTTTTGACGTCGACTACGTCGTGGAGGGTCCCAATGGCAAGATCATCATGGATGGTCAAAAGGAGCGACAAGGCGACTTCGTCTTCTCCGCCAATGTTGTCGGTGACTACTCTTTCTGCTTCGATAACGAGATGAGCACCTTCGCCGAGAAGTTTGTCGATTTCGAGATTGCCGTCGAGAACGAGTCCCGCGCCCAACTGCCTTCCAAGCAGGGTACCACCCCCGAACAGACTTCGATCCTCGAGGACTCCATCTTCAAGGTCTCTGGCCAGCTTTCGACCATTTCCCGAAACCAGAAGTACTTCCGAACTCGTGAAAACCGTAACTTTGCCACCGTCAACAGCACTGAGGGCCGAATCATCAACTTCAGCATGATCCAGATCGGTCTGATTATCTGCATGGGTGCGCTACAGGTGTTTGTTGTTCGATTCTTTTTCCAGGTAAGTCCTACTTGCGTGTATGAAAGTTCGCGGAGCACTGGCTAACTATATAATTAGGGTGCGCGCAAAGGCTACGTATAAGGAAATCGCTGTATCATATACGACGGAACTGGGTGTTACGAGGCGCGGAATCAAAAGGAGATGGATATCGGAAGTGTTACGTATAATCAGCGGAAGCAGAGCGCTTGAACTGTCTTAAGAGTCTGGTATTTGGGTTGAATTTACAGATTTGCGATACTGATATGATAGTTGTCATGATACGCTTTTGCTTGGCCTGACAGTCAATGAAATGATATGAGGCTGTGGCAATTTACATTTATGAATCGGTGTTTTCCATGCGAACTGAAGTTCTCTTCTGACTTCTGCCATTGTCAACATCCAAATCCCCTGATCATCTTCACGCACTTGAAATAATACCTGGCCAGTAGTTTCCCAACCAATGAGATGACGTTTCTGGGGCATGGCTCCAATAGCTCCATGCTTTCAATAGTAGGTTACCCCTGGATTTTTGTTAGCCTAAGAGAATCCTACCATAAAAGCAAAGATATCTCTATGTTTCTTAAATTTTCATATAATAAAGATGTAAAAAATAAAAAATATAACATCGAACAGCTGAGGTACTAATGTATCCATGGATATGTAAATCACAGTTAAGATACTGCCTGAGCTCTTGAATTGCACAGGCTAAGGAGGTCTTTCACGTGGTTCCAAGAGCTGCCTGATTGCAAAGCTTCAACGACCAATTACGTTACGCTACCGTGAGCTGCCTTGCAATCTCCATTCTCAAATGCTAAATATGGTCTTCGGGTATGATTTATCCGCTTCATACTCGGCAACTTTACTTATTTTTTCTATTGTCACTCTTCAATCGGATTTAAGCATTGCTTTCCAAGGTTGATTGATGCAACCATCGAATCTTGGCGTAGCACCAAGCTACTCTATGCGCTAAACCTTTTTAAGAGCCGTCGCCTCTTGAAATTCTAAACCTCGGAGCCTCGCGACTGACGAATGATCGAAACAACTTCTTCTCACAAACACAAAATGGCATCACTCGCCGGGTCGCTTCAGGCTGCACTGCCCAAACCAAAGTACACGGGCGAAGATGAAGAACCTCCGGCGCGAGCGCAACAACGCGGTGTTCGAATTGTTGGCCCCGGACAACTTGACGAAACCCAGCTGGTCCTCAAGCGATCTGGTCCTCCAGCATATGGCCAGCGCTCAGGATGGCGCCCTCGATCGCAGGAGGACTTTGGCGATGGAGGTGCTTTTCCCGAAATTCCGATCGCTCAGTATCCGTTAGAGATGGGAAAGAAAGGAGGAAATTCTAGCAACGCGTTGGCAATTCAAGTTGATTCCGAGGGCAAGGTCAAATACGATGCCATCGCGCGACAAGGACACAGCGAAAGTCGTATCGTTCACACTTCATTCAAGGAACTGATCCCTCTTCGACAACGCGCCGACGCGGGCGAGATCGATCTTTCGCGACCCGATAAGGAGTCTGTGGAGGCAACAACAGAGAGGACGAAGAACGCATTAGCTGCATTGGTCTCGGGAGCCGTCGCAGCCCAGAAACCGAAGAATGTTAATATTGGGCAACGAAAAGACGCTACGTTTGTTCGATATACACCTGCAAACCAGATGGGCGACAACTCCAAGAAGCAGGACCGCATCATGAAAATTGTCGAGCGCCAAAGAGATCCCATGGAACCGCCCAAGTTCAAGCATAAAAAGATTCCTCGAGGACCACCTTCGCCGCCCCCACCAGTTATGCACTCACCACCACGAAAGCTCACCGCTGAAGACCAGGAAATGTGGAGGATTCCTCCCCCAATTTCGAACTGGAAGAACCCGAAGGGATTCACAGTACCATTGGATAAGCGCCTGGCTGCAGATGGACGAGGCTTACAGGATGTGGTCATTAGCGACAGTCATGCTCAATTGGCCGAAGGTTTAAAGACAGCCGAGCGTTTTGCTCGTGATGAGGTTCAGAAACGTGCCATGATGCAACAGCGCCTGGCGGAGAAGGAAAAGTCACAAAAAGAGGATACCCTTCGAGAATTAGCCCAAAAGGCCCGAGCAGAACGGGCTGGTGCTGGTCGTGGACGTCGAGATTCTCGTGACTCTGGGGACTCGAGGGACTCGAGGTCGCGGTCACGAAGCTACAGTTACTCCGATTCAGATCGCTCTGACAGTGAGGATGAAGAAGTCAGAGAGCGTGTTAAAGCACGACAAGAGAAACAGAGGGAGGAAGAGCGAAAGCTACGACAAAATCGCATGGGTGCTGAACGCCGAGCTCAAGTTATGGCCCGTGAACAAGGCAGAGATATATCTGAGAAGATTGCTCTAGGCCTAGCCAAACCTACACAATCAAAGGAGACAATGTATGACTCGAGACTTTTCAACCAAACAAGCGGATTCGATAGTGGTATCAACGAGGATAACCCTTACGACAAGCCTCTCTTCGCTGCCCAGGACGCCATCAACAGTATTTACCGGCCACGAGCGAATGTGGATGATGATGACGATGGCCAAGCTGGTGACAGGGAAATGGCCAAGATCCAGAAGAGCAGTCGTTTTGGTGAAGCCCTTGGCAAGGGAACTTTCAAAGGTGCCGCAGACGCCGAGGTCAGTTTCCATTTTCACAGAACGCCTTCTAAAACTTTGCTAACAAACTCAACACAGGCACGTGAAGGACCAGTTCAGTTTGAGAAGGATGCTGGAGATCCTTTCAATGTTGACAAGTTTCTATCTGAGGTAGACCAGAACTCATCATCTAAGCGAGGTTATGGCTTGCAGGATGAAGACAACAGACAATCCAAACGACCGCGAGTCGACCCTGACGACGACGAAGATTAAACAGCAAAATTGTGCAGAGTTAGTGGTTATACAGTTAGACTCAGTGAGCCGTCAATAGGCAGTTTTTGGATTACAGGAACCATATTTACAATGCCAAGACAGTACCAGAGCACAGCCCTCGGTGCTTGGCGAATTAATCTTATTCAACTGCCTCATGATACCAACCGTTCAATGCTAAGACCATCGTTGGGGGAGGCCCCAGTTCCAATACGTGGAATCACCTGGATCTCATCTCCCTCCGCAATTCGGATATATGACCAATTTGGGCTTGTTTGCGGGGTAAACGTCACGAACTGCCAACCTTTGGAGAATCGCCATGGTGTTGACCAGGTCTATAAGGTCATTCGCCTGCGTGAAGCTAGCATTCCCCTGATACTCGCTGATCGTTGACCCGAAACCGAGAGCAGGGGGCTTTTATTTCTCCCGAATAATTTGCTAAAGTACGGCCTTAAGCCTGAAAAGATGTGATCGACAACGTCCCCATGGGGAAATACATGACCAAGCTACCTCGCCTTCTCATGAAGGCTTCATCCCCCACAAGGTTGTTGGGGGTTGTTTGTGGGGTCAAGGGTGACTTATGTAGTTATAAAGAGAGTTGAGATCGCATTGATCGCCCTGGAGTTGTTGATCGATAGCTTCTGCCACTTTCACCCATCGCAGCCTTGACTATGAAGTTCCGCAAGCTTTCGGCCGCTTTTCTCGTTTCGCTGCTCCAGGCACCTCAACTGGTAGCCGCGGCTCTCAATGCGACCGAGACCGATACACAGTTGGTGATTTCAAACGACCGACTATATGCGGCTGTTCAGAAGAAGGGCGGCGCCATTGTAAAGCTCACTCTTGACGGAACGAACCTTCTCGGTAGCCCATCTGGATCTACAGGCATTGGACCTTACCTTGATTGCTACTGCACGCCCAAGGGATTCTGGACGCCGGGTTCTGTGGCCCCCAAGTACAAACTCTTCAAGGGTAAAGATGGCAAGGGTAAGGACTATGGCGGGATTGTCATGTCCGACACGTACACCGAGACAGGCCAGGTTCTGGAGCAATACTGGTTCTTGAGAGATGGAGAAACTGGCCTCCATACCTTCAGTCGAGTCGCGTATCATAACGAGGAGCAGCCCTTCCTTCGCAACCTTCAGGAGCTTCGAACCCTCTTCCGACCGAATAACGACATGTGGACTCATCTCCTGACCAACACGAAGCAATATGCGCCTCTCCCAGGCAAGGAAGCAAAGGAGAAGCAGGTTGTGGTGCAAGATGCCACATGGTATCTAGGAAACACACCAAATGATCCATATGTTAAGCAGGAAGCGGATTACTTTACCAAGTATACGTTCCAAGACAGCTGGCGTGATATCGATGCTTATGGATTGTGAGTTTCATGCGTCTCGGCATTTTGGGATATTTGACTGACAGATAAAAGGTTCGCTGATGGTTCCCAGACCGAAGATGGAGATGCATATGGTGCTTGGCTTGTCATGAACACCAAAGACACCTACTTTGGTGGCCCTCTGCATTCTGACTTGGTTGTCGATGGTATTCTTTACAACTATATTAGCTCTAACCATCACGGAGATCAAACGGTAAGTCAACTTACTTCTCTATATAGACTCGAACTAACCTGTTCAGCCTAACATTACCAATGGATTTGACCGAACATTTGGACCTGTAAGTCTATCTGAAGCATCTAGCATCCATACCAATTTCTCTAATCTCTTGTAGCAATACTTCCACTTCAACCGCTTTCCTGGAGAGACCGACATCTTGAAAGCCCAGGCTGATGCAGCTCAATACGCCGACCCTGAGTGGAATGCCGATTTCTACGATTCAATTGCAAAGCACGTTCCTAACTATGTACCAACGAAATCACGAGGGTCCTTCGAGGTCAAGGTCGATCTTCCCAAGGGGGCTAAGAATGCCATTGCTGTTCTCGCCCAGAGCGGCGTGGACTTCCAAGACAATGTCTTCGATACAAAGGCTTACCAGTACTGGGCTAATCTTGATGAGAGCGGCCGTGCTACTATTCCTCGAGTCAAGTCTGGAACATATCGTCTTACCGTCTATGCCGATAACATCTTTGGACAATACACTCAGGATAAGGTCAAGATCAAGGCTGGCAAGACAGAGAAGAAGAATGTCCGCTGGAGGGAAGAGTCCGCTGGCAAGGAACTCTGGCGAATTGGTACTCCTGACAAGACCTCTGGTGAATACCGCCACGGTTTCGAGCCCGACACATCCAAGCCGCTGCAGCCGGAACAGTACCGTATTTACTGGGCCAACTGGGACTTTGTCAAGGACTTCCCTGATGGTGTCAACTTCAAGGTTGGGGAAAGTGATGTCGGCAAGGATCTCAACTACGTCCACTGGAGTGTTTTTGGAGGGAAGGGCAACTCCGTACGCCCAGATCAGTATGTTGGCGATGGCAATGTCAACAACTGGACTATTGCCTTCGATCTGAAGGAGTCGCAGGTCAAGCACAAGAAGCATGCAACTTTTACCGTTCAGCTTGCGGGTGCCAAGACTGCTGCTGGAAACACGGATATCTACAATGCTTCTGAGCCTCACTCGAATCTCAAGTACACCGTGAACATCAACGGCAAGGATCTCGAGCCTTGGGTTATTCCGTAAGTCAAACCTTGGTCTCTCGAAGATGAGCTATACTGACCCTTTCTAAGTTACGACCACAGCAGCTCCTGTGCTGTTCGCTCCTCAGTGAGCTGCTACAATACCGCTCATAAATTCGAGTTCGATGCCAAGTTGCTGAAGAAGGGTGACAATGAGATCATCCTGAGCTTGCCTTATAACGCTACCAACTACGAGTCTGCTGTGCTGCCAACATCGGTGTATGTTCAGTATGATGCACTCAGACTGGAGGTCGAGTAGATTATAAGCTGTATATCTAATTAACAACGATTATCAAAAATGAAGTTTATGGTTCCTTGGGACAAAAGAATAATTAAGAAATATTATCCTAGATTTTCCGACATCATACGACAGGGCTGATCTTATGAAATTATTCGGTCATCAGTTTCTGCAGGGTCGGAGGGTTTGGCGTTGTAATAGCTAGCGCGTGAGGAGGGTTTGAAGGATCGCCATGATCAGAGAAGCAACAGTAACATCCCAGGGTCGCATAAAGTCAATGTTTTTCGGAGGCTTTTACTCTCAAACTGATTTTATATAAACCCGACCTTGAAGTTAAGCAGAATCCTCTTGTTGAGTATCAAGACTCACAGCCCAGTTGATCTCAGTCTTGTAACTTTTAATCAATTCAATTGCATCAAAATGGCTTCTGGAGCGTTTTTCAACCCCAGGGTCCTCCTCTTAACAGCTCCCCTCGTCTCATCAAGCATCACACTCTGGTTCGCCCGTGACCAAAGTTTTTTCCTCACCCTCTTTACCAAGCCTCCCATTGAGCGCAAGAAGGCCAATGAGATCCTTCCAGGCTACATCAATAATTTCTACGGTTCAGGCCCGTGGGCGGTCCTCACTTTTATTGGCCTAACATTCAGCACTTCAATCGTCAACATCTGGTCTGACAGCGCTTTGCTCCGGTCTCGCGGCTCACTATTCTGGTACGGCTGGTCTGCTGCACTGGCGCTGGGACATCTTGCATATGTGCCTGCTGTAGCGTGGAAGCTCAGGGCGCTGTGGGAGGACAATTGTGCTGCGGAGGGGACGGATAATGTTGGGATGCTGGAGAGATGGTTGGCTGTCAATAATTTGAGGATGTTGACGACTGATCTTGGGGCATGGCTTTGTGCTGCTGTGGCTATTTCAAAGACATTGACTGTCTAAGCCATGGATGGATGCTGGAAGGCATTGGATGTCTTTTGTACGAAATTTATCGTCATTACAGTCGAGGAGGATCTGCTGGCGGAGTGGGATTTGGAATCAGAGATCTTTCATATGTTACATTACATCGACGATGAGCGAGGCGTAATACTTGGTAGCATTTCAAACGCTCCCTTGATACTTTGTTAGGAGCTACCAGTATCTGTAAGTAGTTATGTTACAATGGTAGCCGAGTCCCTTGCACGCGACAACATCATTTTCTATCCCCTCAGGTCTCAGACACGCTGTAAGCGGCTCTCGGCTTCACGGCATGTCTCGTACGTCTCATGCCTGTGTAAGTTATCCTCAATTTCTGTTAGCGTCGGCACCAAAATAAGACAATCGACAATGTCCACTGAGCTCTCGAACTTAAATAATTCGAGCTCGTTCTTTTCAGTGGAGATTATAAATAAAGAGATCAGTAAAATGACGCGTTGCCAGGCCGTATTTCCGGTCATCGATTCATGGTAGTGTTGGGTTTACACGCTTCTATCAGTTATTGGTCTGCAGATTACGCGTCTCGCTATCTCCTAGGAGCCATTTTCCGAGTTTAAGCTATCCCTTGAGACAGGTAAATAATGCAATCAACACGAACTATTTTTGTAGTGATTTCGGAAACGGTGTTGAGACTCTGGCTTATCAGTGGTTTTTGTCTGTTGTCTCTCGTGTTTACCCCTGAACCCTCCCATTCTCGTGGCTAACACGGCTGCACGGCTACGCGGATATCATCATCAGCCATCGAACTTCAGCCCACACCAAAAAGATGCATGCGCTAGGGAGTAGGCAGATCGGAAAGACGGCATGTGGGGGATGCCCCATGGGCGGCTTGAGTGCCGTCAAGTACCCTTATTATATTGATTTGCTGCTCATGATACCTACGTCAAATGCCCAATAAACTTTGGTCGCAAGTCTTATAGAAAGGGACTGTGAATCACTCACGGGCTGCCCTGGATGTGCGCCCGACTACCTATCTTCAGCTGCACAGTATTGAAGGAAGGAAGAGAGCTGCTTTGCTCCTTCAAATGTTTCAACAATTATTCATTCCTCATTTCCTCCTTCTGTGAATAAAAAAAGAAACTTGATTCATATGCTTCTGAGAGGGTGCACTCGAGGCTGAGACAACCCATCTCCATTAACATCCATCTCTTCTGCATTGCATTCCATTCTATCTATCCCCAACTCTCTTCTCTTTACTTGAATTCACCTCACTTCACTTCACTTCTTCTCTTGGTGCAAGCAACTTCAACTCCGACTCTTCACTCACCCATCGCCCCAGTTCTTCCATTTTCAACTACATCAGGATGTCAATGTATTCATCTGGCGTCAAGCCTGGAGAGATACCTCCAATTTACGACGAGGTAATGCTGGCTCGCAAAGGCCAGGAAATCCGCCATGCGAGCTCATCAATGCCCTGGTGGAATCCTCGATACTGGCGAAAGAGAATCTGGGCCGCTATTATCATAGTCATCCTTGTTATAGTGATAATAATTGTCGCCGTCGCTGTGGAGAGAGCTAGAAAGAATATGTATCCTGACTACTCACCATTATCGTACACCTTGAAAGATACATGTAAGTGCCTGTCACCCTCAACCTGGATATACAAAGACCCGCTAACCACCACCCAGATGGAGGTGAATCCTTTTTTGACCAGTTCAACTATTTCACAGGATACGACCCCAGTAAGAACTACCTCCAATTTCAAGGTTTGTAATACTGACGTCTCTTTTCAGCTGAGGGCTTCGTACATTACGTTCCAGAAGCGCAAGCAAAAGATCTTGTAAGAAACCCCTACTGGCCACAACACAAGTTACTGCTTTGGATCCTGTTCACCTAATACTCTCCAGAATCTCACATATGTTTCGCCCAGCACTGCCGTTCTCAAAGTCGACACTTCTGTCGGCCCCAACAGCAAGCCTAATGCGTCTACGGGTCGCTTTTCTGTCCGAATCGAGTCCAAAAAGACATACGAGAACGGCCTCTTCATCTTCGACGTCAAGCATACTCCCTATGGCTGTGGCACCTGGCCGGCCCTTTGGCTTACTGACCGTTACAACTGGCCAAACCATGGAGAAATTGATGTGATGGAGTCGACAAACAAAGCTGAAGACGGGAATCAAATGACTTTGCACACTACCGGCGACTGCTCAATGGACGTACGCCGCGAGGAAACAGGAAAGATACTACAGAAAAACTGCAACCACGAAAAGGACGATAATGCAGGCTGTGGTGTTCTTTCAAAGCCTGCGGGATACGGCTCCGTCTTCAACAAGAATGGAGGAGGTGTGATGGCGGTTGAATGGCGACATGAAGGCATCCGCATGTGGCAGTTCGGTAGAGACTCTATACCATCAGATATCAAAGGAAACAACCCAAAGCCCGACACCTGGGGCACTGCTGTTGCCGACTTTCCCAACACGCATTGCGACATTGGCACGCATTTCAAGAACCAGAGCATCATTGCCAATATCGACCTGTGTGGTAGTCTTGTTTATCACGTTTGGGACGACTCTGGATGTAAGTTGGCTCATATGCTTGTAAGACATAATGCTGACTATTTTCAGGTTCGGGTAAATGCACTGATCTCGTCGCCAACAATCCTGAAGCATTTGAGAATGCGTATTGGGAGTTTGGGACTTTCCAAGTATACCAGGCAAGTTAAGCCTGAGTTTGTCCAAAGCAAATCGTGTGCTCTTTGCTCTTTTGAAAGCGCGGCGTTAAGAACAAAGGGGTCTTCAAGTTGCAATTATGGGATAGGCAGTCATTGCAGACATAAATTCTTTTGCTAAGATTACAGTGTAGGCTCGTGGATTCTACATGAGCAGCTCCTCTATGAAGCTCGGGTCTTAAAATACCTGTTAATACAAATGCCATATCGTCATCTCCATATCTATCCTTGTACCACCTTCGTACATTCAGTGGTAAACATTCCAAAAGAGGAGAGTCCGTCTCCCAACGCCGCCCTATGCTCTAGAAATATGATTACCGTAAACTCCCACGTCTGTAGAAAAGCCAAGCGTACTTATACATCTCTTAACCCACTCATCCGAACCCCAATTTTGTTGACATCAGCTGCCAGCATCTACTCGTCCTTGGGTGGTGATCGCATGTATGCATCGATAGCCGCACTAAATGCTGCGAAAGCCAAACAACCACCTGCAGCAGCTTGAGGGCCAGCATTCTTGGCCAGAATACCTCCCGTCAAACATCCTGCGGCGACACTGTTCGTAAGATCGTTCTTCGCTCGCAGGCCTTCGATACCGCACTCTACGCCGGAGTACAAAGCACCAACTTTTCCGAAGTTCTTGGCCATAGACCATGAACGTGTTCCCATATCCTTGAATCCGATCTTGAGTTGTTGCTTGAGAGGAAGCGATGTGATTGTGCTTTGTGGGCTACCGGGGGCGGCTGTGTGGTAAGGTGTATCGTAGGACATCTGGCAGGGATATTAGCTTGGGATAAAGGGTCGAGGTTCGCCAAAGAACATACAGAGGCCATGAACATTCCAAATAAACCACCCATACCGAATCCCATAACTCCCGACATGACTGACTTTCCAAAACAAGACTCCATCGCAGACTGAACCTATATTTCTCAGAGTTAGCAATGCGCCCCGCGAAATTCCGAGCAAGTTGCGCATCCACATACAGCTTTGACGTTGGGATCCTGAGGTCCGCCGATCGCAGGCGGTGCGGCGGCGCCGCCTGGAGGTGTCATTCCCGGGAAATTCATGGTTGTGATGAGATGAGATGAGGAACGCGGTCGTTAAAGTGGGAGGACGGGTTTAGCTATGGCCGGATGGATAGACTTGAGATTGTCTGGGGAAATCTTTCGGGAGGATTATTTCTGCCAATAGCCACCGCTTTTCGGGGGGCGTTGTCGGAAATCCGGCCCCACCGTGCCGACTTCGGCGGACCCGTCCGTTTAATTGTTCAAAAGCTAGAAGATGTAGAAGAACAAACAAAGGATTAAACGAAGTTGAGGTCACCGATTTGTGGGACAATGAAGTCCGGGATTTGCATAACTGTTGTTTGTTTTCAAATATCAACAAGGCTGTCATAACAAGCTGCTGCCCTCAAGTTGTTGCTCTAATAATACATTTCCTCTGGTCAAGTCTCAGCAATCATCCTCCTAGCCACAAATCTTCAAAGCTCAAAATAAAGGTCTCTTCACGCATCCCCCATTGACTACAATTTCCGTTCCACTCTCGATCTCTCACTCGTCCTCGTCCAATGTTTGGTCGTCTTACCGCACTGTGGGCCAAACCGTCGTCCATGATCATCCATGATTTATTTTCTCTGGCTCGGTTGCTGCGAGTTGCTTTGATGGGGGACAGGGTGATCAGGAAGTCTTCGTCGCTTAGGGGTCTGATTCTGGTCCTGACCACCACTGTAGCCGCGCTTGCCAGTCTGATGTGATGTCTCCCGAAAAGGGGCAGAGTTCAGAGGCTGCCTAAAGTTGATGAAAGGAAACGCTTGACGGATAGAAGGTAGGCCCCTTCCCTGAGGCCCTTGAGGTCCTTGAGATCCTTGAGGTCCCTGGGGGGCCTGCTGAGGGGGGACAGTATATGGCCAAGTCCATGAGCTTTCCTCCTGCGCCCTGGAATGGCGAGCCTGGACACTGCTGTTCCGCGGAACTAGGGACATCGATTCTGCAGGCCTCTCGTTCTCTCGAGTTTCAGGTACGAGGCGCCAAAGTCCGCCTTCCACTTTCTCCATGGGCCGGCTCAAGAAGTTGCCTCCAGGTCTAGCAGCACGTACTGTTCTAGGCAGCGGGCGAAAATCGAGTGCATACTTCGCCCTTGGGTCAACCGGGGGTGACTGGTTTTCTTCAAAAGACTGCTGCTGAGCCCCTTCGTACGGAGCGTATGAACGAACATATGGGACATTGGGTGTGCCTGAGCCACTCGGTCCAAGTCCAGGTCCATCCTCATCGATAGTGTGCAGTGCATTTCGATTCTCCGCGAGTTGGGTCTTGGTTGCATTCTTGCCACGTCGTCTCTTTGGCTTCAACTGCTGGCTCCAAAGGGCAGTAAGTTCAGGGTTTTGGGGGGTTCGTGGAACTGGAGGGGGGCTAGCCGGTGGAGGCGATCTATGGTTCTTGTACCATTCTGTTATCTTTTAGAACCTTGAAATCGAGGGGGAGATCACACGAGACTAACCGATCAAGCGTAGGTGCCTTTCGACAAATGGACCAGCATTCGGAGAAGAACCGCCCTTGACAATGTTCTGGTAGTGATGCTCGTCTATCAGAGTCAGTAGAGACTTTGGAAGGTATTGCAAGCGCGTGGGTAACTCACATAACATGTTCTTAGTATAGTTGCGTTGAGCGATGTCACCAGAATTGTCGTTCATATATTGCGCGCATTGCCCCCAGCTCATACGTCGATCAACTGGGTTAGCAGCAGCTACTGAGCGAGGAACAACGACTTCCCAGAGCATTCGTTCTTCGTCTATAGACCAAGTCTTTCCACCCATGGTTGAGGCCCAATGTGAGGGTGGACCAAAGAGAGAGGAGTGAAGAAGCAAGTATATAAAAAGGTGACGCTAACGAAGAACAAAAGGCAGAGTAAAGGCAAGCGACGATGCCTATATAGAATTGGAGTGTGGAAAGAGGATAAGAGTAGTAAAGAATGAAGATCACGAACGCAGCTTTATAGACTCTCAGGACAGTAGATGAGTGATTCAGTCCCGTTTGCATCGTCTGTTTAAGCCATGTGAATGCTTATCAATGGTCAGGTGCCCATACTGAATGAAGGACAATGGTGCAAGTGGCATTGTGATTCAATGTAAACGTAGAAGTTCAGACGAGCCGTTTGGTTCTGACTTTTACCTTCGACAGCTTCCGACATAGCTACTCCTCAAAGATGCTACGGGGTTCCGGAGCATGAATACCCCTAGCAAAGAAGAAAGCAGCTAAAGGTCGTTCCAATCTCGAGAACTAGTGTTGTCAGTTGTTGCCAGTTGTTGCCAGTTGTTGCCTAACGACGATTTATCGTCTGTTGAGGGGCAGACAGCGACTCACGATGCTCTTCTTTTCTAAAGGTATTACACCGTCTCTCACCCAAAAACCCCACCCTCCTGTCATATTTGCAAGCATCATGTCGGTCGTCAGTCTATCACCGACGAACGCAATGTGTGCAGGATCTGTCACTCCTGTTTCTGGGTGCTTTCTGAAATATTCCATGATCTCCTGGCCACAACCTGGTTTTTTGACCGAGTGCGAGAGCACAGTGATTCCTGTGTTCTTTTCGACCTCAGAAGCTAGCTTCAAATTCTTATCCCATGACGTTGCTCCAGCAGTATTTGACACCACAAGCAATTTGCGACCAGGATAAGCCAACCTTAGCTTTTCAAAGTGAGACTATGCTTCAGTTTAGCAGACAGTCTTGAGTGGGTACAAATTATAGGCACCTTGTAGGAATCATACACTTCAACATTATCAGGATAAGCAAAGCAATCGTCTTTGTCGAGAACAACAGCCTTGATCTCTACTTTTCGACCATCTTTTTGCAAGCCTTTCTCAAGAGGAATCGGCAAGTCATTGAAAGTTGAGACTGTGTGATGAGGCAGACACAGACTCGGCTTGAAGATAAGCCTTGTGATATTTAGTGAGGCCGATAGATTTAGATTCAACATCGTTCCGTTGTCCATAAAATGCGTACTATAGGAGGGAGCATGTGAAGGAATAATGAACTGTCGTTGGAAGTGAAGCTCGCGCCACATGCATTGGCGCCACAGGCGCCACAACCAATTTAGCAGGCGCGTTACCAGTAGTTACCACGCGTCTGGGCTCTGTATTTATTTTACCCATTCCAGAAACTACTTAATAACTATAAAAAGTTGGCTCTCGGGAAACTCAAGTGATTCCGTCAGCCTCAGCGATCACATAATGCCTCCAAGAAAGGCAATACCTGAGCCTGATACTCAACAAGATCCTGCAAGATCCTTACGAAAACGCGGGTACCAAGATCTCGAATCCATTCCCGAAAGCGACCTTGAAACATCGCCAGTAAAGCGACAACGAAGTGCAGCTCATCGTTCACCCAAAGTAGCCACTGGAGCGAATGGACATACAGAAGCTATACACCGAGATGTGATAGGAGACAGTGATGCAAGCTCATCCGAATCATTATCAAGAGTCGACCCAGATGAAACCCCTAAACCTGCACCAAAACGACGAGGGAGACCACCAAAGAAGGCTGTGAATGGCGAAACTCCTACACCGAAAGCGAACCGTACTGCTCTTTTTGAAACGCCAAACAAGAAAACGCCCGTGGCTTTGAATGGAGCAACACCTGGAGGAGCAGACAGATCTGCCAAGCGAAAGAGTACGAGAGCGCTCATAGAACATGTTGTTGGCGACGACCTTACGGATGAGGAGGAATACGACGGCCTTGCGCAGCAAATCTACGAATCTAGTGAAGACGAAGAAGCGCTCGAGGGCGACGTTGCCATTTCCACCGAAGCTTCAGGTGTAGATGAAGCTGCGACACCTTCGAAATCGACACCTCGCCGGAAAGCTCATCGGAAAGCACCAGCTCGATCTCCAACTCCTCCTCGCGACTTGCCTCCTCACGAATTATACTTTGCGCACAACAAACCTGGGCGGGCCAAGACTTCGAATAATACTCTGGGATCACTCGCTCTACTTACACACGATGAATACTTTACCATTATGCGAGAAACTCAGGATCACCATGAGGCTGATATCGAATTTTTAGAGAGTCTGCATGCCGAATCATTCCCGCAATGGGCGTTCGAGTTATCGCAAGGGTTCAGTTTGTGTCTATATGGTTATGGCTCGAAGCGACGTCTCCTACACAAGCTTGCTGGTCACTTGTACTCTTCCATTAGGAAGGAGAAGGGGGACAAGATTGTTGTAATCAATGGCTACGCCCACAATACCACTATGCGCGAGGTATTGAGCACAATTGGCGCGGCTGTTGATCCAAGTCACCGCATTCCTCTAACGCAACCTGCCGTCATGGTCCCTGCCATTCTCTCACACCTAGCCACAACGTCGTCAACGCTGACTCTCATTGTTAACTCAATCGATGCGGCGCCTCTTCGTAAATCTGGCTCGCAGTCTGCTCTAGCGCAACTCGCGGCGCATCCTCAAATAAAGATGGTGTGTTCAGCTGATACACCAGACTTTGCACTACTG
This sequence comes from Fusarium proliferatum ET1, assembly GCF_900067095.1. Classification (NCBI taxonomy): domain Eukaryota; kingdom Fungi; phylum Ascomycota; class Sordariomycetes; order Hypocreales; family Nectriaceae; genus Fusarium; species Fusarium proliferatum. The sequence continues at coordinate 3,141,637 of NW_022194792.1, read as the reverse complement.
TGGGATATAGGTGTGCGATCTGCGTTTAACATGGTGTTCCACGACTGTACGACCTTTGCCCCATATGGTGCCGAGCTGGATGTTGTGGATGAGGTACACGAGCTTCTCGGGAGGAATGCTCACCGAGTCAATGGTAGAGAAGGCGTTGCATTCGTTTTACGAAGTTTGCCCGAAAATGCCAAGAATCTGTTCCGCCTCTTGGTGGGCGAGGTTCTCATTGCGATTGAGGAGGAGAGCGACAGTGGCGATGAGCCAATTGGTGTTGAGTATCGAATGGTGTACAACAAGGCCGTGGAAGAGTTCATCTGCAGTTCCGAGATGGCTTTCCGAACCCTGCTGAAAGAGTACGTTCATTGTCATATTCCGTTACACAATCACCACTAACGAAGACTAGATTCCACGACCATCAAATAATCACGAGTATGAAGGATGCTCTGGGAACAGAGCTGCTGAGCTTGCCATTTAGAAAAGACGAGCTCGAGGCAATCCTAGAGGATCTCATGTCATAATGTAAAACTAGTTTAACATATAGAATCGGAAGCATAGCCAAGGTGCATGGGCGCTGGTGTTGGGAGAGCATAAGATCTCATGAGAGAGTTGAGTTACATTATTGTAATTGGAAAGGGGGTATAAGTAAAACACATAGGGAAACAATTACCCTAAATTGAGACCATCTTGAAGTCTGTCATGAACATTACGTCGTCTATGCAGCCGTCTGCTATGTTTTGCTCTCTATGTCAAGCATCAGTCCTGAAGAAACCACCGGAACGCCACCTTTGATGTACTTTTATATCAAACACCGAGGCTTTTCACACATGTCCACAACACCACTGGTACGATAACGTTGTCGTTCCCGCCAGTAAGAACAGCCTCTGTCAAGCTCGCCATGGATGCGCACATCGCAGCATTTCGTGTGCCAGCAATCACTCCAGGCTGCTCACCTGCAGCAGGCCAACCACCGATTCTCAGCCACATACTGGCGGCACCAAGTCCCAGCATGACAGCCACAGCAAAGGCGACGCTGCCCTCAAGGCTCTTACCGCCTCCCCAGAGCCACTTCCGACGTCCATATCGACGGCCGATGAGAGAAGCAGCTGCGTCTCCTAAACCCACACAGATAACTCCAGAGACAAGACTGACATCTCGAGTTGTGACTTCCCAACCAGACAGGTAGCCAGATCCAGAGCGTGGTAGAGAAGCAAGGCCCAGCCAGAGAGGAATGGCGCACCCAATTAGAAGAAAGATGTGCGAGATGACAACTGGACCACGGAAGTCTCTGCCGTCGACGTATGGTGCTAGGAATGAGGCAATAGGTTTTGATAGTGGAGGTAGCTGACTTGCCCGCAGAAGATCCAGGATCAAGAAGACCGCAAGAATTAGAGACAGGGCAAGAGCTGCATACGTGGGATCGATAAAGGTTGCGGGCAAAAACATGCCAACCATCATAAAGTGGAACACCTTCCGCCGTGTATCTACCTCATAGATGTCCTTCAGACGAAAGACGATAATGAGCCCCAGAATCAAGATGCCCATCCAGTAAGCACTCAACAAAAGTCGAGTGTTTGCTTCTCCAAGGTCGTTATGGCGAACGTGCTGTACCCAGCCAGAGTGGCATTGTTTGTCTTCTGTAGGATCAATTCGCGGGGGTAGGCAAATCCATCTTTCCAAGTTCAGACTGACAACTTGATATCGGAACCAAGACCAGTCGCCGAAGAGATATCCCAAAGCCCACCCAATGGGCTCATTACCATCTAGGGCATAACATTGTACATAAGTTCGAATGCCACCAAGGATAATAACTATGATACTCAAGTAGACGTATCCAGCATAAAGCCATTTTCTCATAGTCGCTTGCTCTTGAGTAAGCTTGAAGAAGGGCCGAACGGACATGGAAGTTGCTCGCTTTTTGCGTCCCGAAGGAGTATGCGTCGCGTTACGTCGATTCCCATGATCAAGGTGTGGTAAGGTATGTCTCCGTGCAAAAGACCAGTTTCCGAAAGCATCTGCAGCCGTGGGCGAAGAGGGAGCACTATCGGGTTCTGCTGGGTTCGGGGAGCTTGGTCCAAAGGTTCGAACTCGAGTAGGCTTCTTGAACAATGGGCCTGCCTCATCCTCGGATGAGCCAATGGTATCGTATACAGCATCCTCATACTCTGGTCTTAATAATTCGTGCCTCAGCCGTCGTAGCGAGAAAATTTGTTTGAAGTTCTTCCAGAGTGGCGGCCGTTGAGAGACTGACACTCTCCGAAATCTCCATTTCGGCACTCTGGCCAAAGCAATTCCCCAGCTTATGACACGTCCACAAAAGAAGAGGAGAGAAAGTCCGCCACCCCACAACAGGGCTTTGAGAATCAAAACCTGGGGTGAAGAAGCTAGAAGCAAAACGTTGATAAGGGCGACTGACAGAAGCTGGAGCTCAGCCGTCAAGAGACTAGTTGTAGTGAGATAGTGCAATGTCACACACAAAGTTTGGTGAAGAGGATACAGCAGAATAGCTGTTTCTCCTGAAATAAAAGATTCTGGATGCTTGCTTTCGAAGTGTTCACGCTGCTTTGGGCTCCAGATTAATGGAATGCAAGTTAGGCCCCATGCTAGTACATCATATGTAGCATATGGATCAACCTTGGGAATAACGCTCTGCGGAATTGAAGCAAGGCTCAAAATAAGGTTAGGTAGAATCGCTGCTGGGTTGCTTGACGAAATAAGAAGCGAGACATATAGAGTAATCGCCGAAGGGTATAATATGGGAGCGGGGTCGAAGTGCGCAGGAAGCTCGAGAGGTATTGGGTGAGATGGTGTCCTGTTACGGTATGCCCAAGCGACGACCCGGACAGGATACAGAGCGAGTAGTCCCGCATATACAAGGCCACAGAGTAGAATATCTATGATGGTTAAGGCAAGGCTGTCAAAAGGGAGGAAATGCGCATACCTTTTCCCCAGATCTTTATGAGCTGCAATACCTGGGAATTTGAAGCCACCATGAGACCCAGCGCTAAAACAATGCCAGCCTCAGTTATGCGTCGAACAACGACTCTTCTTCGTTTTTTGAGGGCTTCGAGCAGACGTTTCGTTTCCGGTGTCTCGGTAGGCATGGGCGGCTTGTCTACGGTGCGGATGACATGACCATCAAGAAGCGCTGGTGATGGAAGAGGTGTTGAAGAGCCAGACAGCGGTTCATTGAGACCTCTCAATCCTTTGTGCAGGTTGGCTTTTGGCGCCGGTAAACCTTTTAGATAATGCTCGTCGTCAGCTTCGGAGCCACTGTCGCTCGTCTGCGGCGAGTCCTTGAGAAAACTTGGCCATGTCGTAGGCGAGGGTTCGTGGGGATCATCGTCACTGGTCTTGGCGGATTGCGCTTGGCGGTTCCTCAGCGTAAAACGATCCGAGAGATGAGGAAGGTCTGCGTTCTGGTGATGGTACGGGTGAGGCGATCGCGATCGAACTCGGAGGCTGTCTTGTTCGTCGGGGTCGAGAGTATTTAGAGAGTCGGGGCTGAGATGCTCTGTCATGACGAGGGTATTCAAGGTATCTCGATATCGATCATGGGAAGACAACGGGGCTGCGTATGCGCCTCAAACACGTTTCAAGGATATTGTCGCAAACAAATGGGCCAAATTGATCAATAAAGAGAGTGAGAGTGGTTTGAATCAGAGGCTATTCCTGTTAGTAGAGTTATCTCCACGTCGTCGGTTTTGTTGGAGGAAGCTCGAGCATCTGTCCTCGTCCACATGTGACAGTGGACTTGTCCATCGGGTGTTTCGTCAGCTAACTTCAATCAGTCAGCAACATGCATAAATAAGGCACGGCCACTCATGAGCCACGTCTATCGATAGTGGCTTTAGGGAACAGGAAAACTTCGGACCTTGGCTTCAAGTGCTAAAAGTAATTAGGCAAAACCCCCTAAGCCTATACTAGATTTACTCAAGTCTTTTTATCACTTGGCATTAAATATTTCGAGTTTCCTTACTTCCATTGGAGGGGCTCGATACCTTATCATATGCAAGTAACCTCATCCGTCTTCAACAAATTCACTATCGAATTCATCAAGTTGGCAGAAATACCCTATAGCTATGAGGCAAATATTCACTGACAATTAAAGGACTCCATAGGTCCAACCAGTCGGTTTGATCTTTTATTTCCCTTGATGTTTCTTATCAATTTCTATAGCATCTGAATGTTAGTATTGTAACATTCCAGTTCAGTCGCTAAATATCTACTTGACTCCCTCCCTTGTCTTGGAGAACAAACTCAAATATTTTTTCTATCCCTTGGAGAGCAGGAGAAAGACGTAATGAAACAAGATCACATGCACAAGCTTCTTTACTGGGAAGAGAAACATACAGAATTGTCTCATTTACAGATGGACATGTCTAACGAGAAAACAGTCATGACGACACAAACAACTCAACAGCACCACTATCAATCAGATCGAACCACTGGGGCTTCCGAGTGGTCTAAATTTAGACATACATTCAACCTTCAGCCAGTGGGACTCTCAGCTGTCTCCCCACGCCCATCCTGGACCTTCAGCACACGCTCGTAGGCTGTGCAGGAATCGCTCTTCAGTCTTAAGGTATCCAGCATATGCAAGGATGATACATACGTCAACTGGACCTTGTTGGTTGTATCGGATCAATGGTCTACAAGCTATATCTGCCGGTTCAACAACAATAAGCCATTTGGCTATTGCCAACTATCGCCAGACCATACAATCATTCATCTTTATACCGCAAGCCATAAGTTAGCTCAAAATCAACCAAGAGCTAAGAGTTGGATCTAAGACCCAAAAATCAACTTGCTACTTCTTGTCTCGAGACAGTTGCGCTTTTTTGACAGCAATTTGTCTCTGATTGTGGTTTCTGGTTGGTCTACCGACTGATACTAAGCCTCTATGGCTGCATTGGCGTGTCTCACAACCAAGACACATCTCGTAAGTGTGCGTGCTGGCAGCTGGCTGACCGTCATTCACAGAGGAGACATCAAAACACAATTAGTATGTATCTCTGCTTTTCCCACAAAAGGCTGGAGTTTCATGCTCCGAATTTGGGTGTAGTGACTCGAACTGCGATTTGGTCAATCGTTACAGCTGAGGTTACAGCGCAAACATGGCTGCATATGACCCAATGGAATTTCATCTGTGCCAGCCATTCCCTTTTTTTCCAGATGCGCTGGTCCACGTTGGCGGAATCGACTTTACGGATAACGAGATAGGCCGCGTGGAGCTTTATGAATGAATGACACGATATTGACTGAGCATCATCTCGCAGCAACTGATCATCAACGGTCAGTAGCAATTCAATTCTGACACAGAATTGTTGAGCCGCCAGATCCGGTTGCATACATCATCTCTTCTTGGCACCAAAATTTGCTTCGTTTGGACGGACACGCCGCCGGAGCCAAGGACTGTGCACGTTTCCGTACTCCATCTCATGACAAAAAAGCACCAAAAATAAGGATCAACCGAAATTCCCCATCGTATTACAGTTTGATATTGCGCATTTCCGTCATCGCAGCTGGTGAATTTGTCGATCCGTCATACGAACAAAGAAGTTGGCACGAATAATCAAGTTCAAGTTCAGAGTTGAAAGATATCACACCTGGTCGCTTATCACGACAATTAAGAGCAACCATTACCAGTCTCAACTTGGCGTATCATAGAACAAAGGTTCAAGGCCAAACACCAGCAACGAGTTTCACGCAGACAAGTTGGTTGATGATCGATATGCATCTTTGCTGCACATGGGCGATCATACATACGCCAGACCAGGTCAATTGATTGTGTTCATAATCACGGCCCCAAGTTACAAGACACGATCAACGCTCTGAAAGGGTTGGATAAGAGAAGATGAAGATGGAAAGACTACCTCACCAAGGTCAGGGACAGGGTTCAGGGGACTAACCAGGTGGGTCAAACATGGAATGAGGATCGGGGCCATGCGGGCAAAAAAAAGCATCATCTTGGGACCAATGGCTTGGGCCCGAATGTTGACCCGCCTCGATGCTCAGCTTTTTATGGCGATTCCTCGTATTCACCTGGGAACGAGGCGGTTTCTCACCCCTTCTTGCCCTTCCTCTCCAATCTGTCAATTGACATACTTCCCATGGGTCTCAGGGGCTTTTTAAAGAATACGAAGGGCAGGACGATGGGCTCATACGGAGACAATCACACAATGCTCCTCTTATACAAGCCCGTCCGTCTGCCGTTACATTCACAGTGACATCACAAAGCTCATGAAGCTCCGTATCTTAGCGGCGTATGTATGGGTTGATGAGGCGCCGCCGTCTGAGCAACGGAAGGACAGGTACCAGGGGGTCAACGGATGTGGTAACGGTGCCCCTATAGACAAAAATACTCGTGCAACCGTTTACATGGTGATCACTCAAGTCGAACCAACGCCTGTGCAGTAAGAACGGGGGATCCAAGACCCAACCATACCAAAGGTGGTATATCGGAATTGTGACAACCGACTTCTGTTGATGGCCCAGTTTGTACCGGCCAATAATTACTAAACAATGGCTGAAACCTTTATTAAGTTTCTATAGCGATTGGATGTTCCAAGAATGAGCAGTTGTGCCCTTGCTATCAGACAGTCAGTGCTTCAGCTCATCTCTGGTCAACTTCAGGTCAAGCAGTCAGCACACCTCATGTCTTGGATTACCCTCCACAGTGTTTACTGACAAGAAATGGAGGACAGAGGGCTATGTACGTACACAGGCAGATATGGCCTTGTTGAGCCGCCCTTGGGCACCCAAACTCCACCAAAGCCCATCCCTCCCAGGCTCCCCGGGCTGCTCAGTGCTCAACCTCTGGCCTCTGCGACTGGGTTTCCAGTTGGCGGAGGTGTAGCCGGCCGCCGGCTGAACTTGGCGGGACGACAGAAGCGCTAGACGAGGCCTAGCTTTTTGTCTAGTGCCCGGGTGGCTATCGTTAAGAACTGCAAGCGGCTCCCCCCCAAGCCTAAAAAAGAAACACGCATAGCGATTTTGTCTAGATCTCCAACAGCCTCTGGCCTTTGCCACTCAGCAGACAAAAAACAAAAGTCACAGCAGCAAATAAGAAAACAGCTTACTTGGGCCATTGTGATAGTTGTCTGCAGCTCAGCCTCCTCTTGCCAAGACTAGTCTAGGCCTCGGGGCTTTTAGCAGGACAGAGCAGATCCCCTCATCTACCCACGATTCACCACCGCAGGCTGCATTTAACACCAAACTCTCCTCTTGCTCGCCCTGAACTTGAGTTCAGTCTCGCAGTTGGCTTGACGTGACGGACTCAGCTCGTGTAACAACCATCACTCACTCCACTGCCTCCACTTCCTCCACTTCCTCCACTCCCTCGCCCACACTCCCCAACGCCTCGGTCGACTGTCAATTGCTTACAGTACAGTACCGGCAGGCGGCACACCATTCGCTTTCTTGGTCCCTTTTGCTTCTCTCATCCTCACATCACCAGCTGTGTCTCCATTCATAGAACCGAGCAGACTCCTCTCTCGTACGCTAGAGCCACCTCCTTGTCTGCTTGGCACACGACACTCTTCATCATCGATAAAGGGAATCACCCCTCTGGCCGGCTGTCGTCTGCACGTTCTTGAACCCTAGCTTGCTTGCTGCACTGTCTTCACCACTCACCGTCTGGGATCTCGCCTCCTCAACTTCACCACCTGCTCCCAGCCAGTCGTCTCTCGTACCGTCCCCAAATAGCAAACCCAAAAAAAGCTGCCATCTGTCTTGGGTCCGCAATTCTGGTCTATTCTCAGCCGCTAAACGTCCTCTGCATATCCGTCTCCAGTCTTCTTCAGTCCTGATATCACCCTGCTCAACTCACAAAACTCAACCTTCTCCCTTCCTTCAAACCTCCTCACTCACTTCTACATCATGGCATCTGTCGACATCAAGAACGACTACAGCATGGAGGCAGGATTGTTGAGCACTGACCGAGAAGAGAGGACCATGTCGTCAAAGGAAGCACTCCTCCAGGATTCGGAATCTGCCCAGACCATCCCACGGACAAAGACCAGAAGGATATCCCCAGCTGGCAAGGCCTTGATTGCTTTGGCCGCTTGCTGTCTTCTGGGCGTTGGTGTAGCATCCATTGGAGGCGCTACCCGACTCTGCCCTGGACATCTCCGCCATGGTGATGTTGGAAAGCATGACATGAACGCTCATCGACCAAATCTTTCCGATTCCATGGCCCAGATGGTTCGACGACAAAACACACCAGCACCTACCGATACAGAGCAGGGCACTGATCCTACAAATGCCGCTTCTGATGGCGCTTCCAATGCTCCCTCGGGCGGCTCTTCAGGCGGAGCCTCTGGTGGTGCTTCAAACACCGTACAGCAACCCACTGCTACGGCTGATGAGCCCACGAACGAGGCTAGCGAGACTGCTGTTCAGCCTTCCGCTACCGCCGGAGAGCCAACCGACCAGGCCAGCGCCACGGATGAGGCCTCAAACACCCAGGCTCAACCGTCAGTTACTCAGCCATCTGCCACCAGTGAGCCATCCTCACCCTCGCGCCCTGCGAGCTCAGAACCTGAGGAACCCACCTCTAACCCGGATACAGGCCGACCCTCTGCCACTGCCCAACCTACCGAGGACTCAGCTACGGAAGCATCTCCTTCTGCCACGGAATCTCAAGAGGAGCCTACTCAGGCTGCATCCACAGCCGCTTCTACACAGCGAACCACCCGCAGGACCACGGAGAACCGACCCTCGTCCACTGAGGACTCTTCCCCTGAATCGACCACCGATGATTCCGAGGCCACTGCCACTGGTACGTCCGTTTCGGAAGAGGAACCTTCTGAGACTGTTCCCTCTTCTCGTGCTTCAACTTCCAATCCTTCTGCTCCTAGTGCTGCAACCTCCACTGCTGCCAGTACGTCTACTCGAAGAAATTCTTTGCCTGATACCTCCTCTTTTTCTGAATTACCGTCCGAGACGGCTTCTTCGGGTGAGACCCTTCAATCCACCGCCCTTGATGATACTTCCACTGTTATCGAAACTGCCACCGTTCCCTCGTCCACTGTCGCCGAAGCCACCACTGTCCTCGATTCAACTTCTGAGTCAGCTTCCGGGCCAACTCAAGAGTCTGAAACAGCCTCCCAGGCTTTAGAGGAGACAGAGACGACTACCGGTATGTGGGACGGACGAGCAGCAACAGGGCTCTTTCCAGGGACATTGCTGCGAATCCAACTCCCCAAACCTGTTGTGATATTACTGTTTCGTGCCATCTCCACAACCTGATGCTTTGACTTCGTGACTTTCGCAAGTGCGCCAAAACTTGAAAATGCCTTTTGACCTTTGATTGCCTCCGCGTTGACTACACACTTTTGCAAACGGTTACCATCGGAACGTATATGCTAACGTTAAGACAGACCAGGAAACCGCGACTCAGACAGACGAGGCTTCACGAACCTCAGACGATGCCGAAAGCGCGACTGAGACTAAGTCTGAACGAAGCACTGTGACTGGAACAGGTACCAGACGAACTTCGAGTGCTGTGCCCAAGACCTTCACTTCTACGCTTGAGGATGGTGGCATTACAACCCTGACTTCGACTTCTTGGGTTGAGGTTGTCCCCTCGGCCGAAGCCACCGCTGGCAGCCCTGATCTTCAGAACGCCGCTCCTCGATCCGTCAGTTCAGTTCTTGGCGCAGTTGTGGGTATGGTCTTCGGAGGGTTCATTCTCCTGTAAATGGATTATTTACACCTCGACCTTGCCTTACATCCAGCGAAAATGTCACGCGGATCCCGTGGCGAACGAACTTGTGGTCCCATTGCGGGCACCAGTTACTTCAGAATGGGTTCATCTTTATGAATATCACGGTCCTTTCTTCATGGGTTTAAAATCAGGATAATAGACTTGGGGTCAGCATCAGACGGGATTAATCAATAGACAAGAACTTCCACATACGGTTGTATCTTGGGGGGAGATTTGGTTCATTAATGGCGTCTAGCATATATGCCGAACATGGGTTGTATTTAAAAATGCATAGTACATGAGCGAATACAAGCACTTGAGTTTGCATATTCGATTTCATTTTCCCCTTTTCAAGCAAATCGATGCAGTCACCTTGTGCATGGTGGTCTTGACCTTTACTCTCAGAAACATGGGCTTGGTGCTTTCAGCCCAGCAAAGGGTGAACATTACGCACCTCAGGGTGAACATTACGCACCCCCAGGCGTGACCGATTCTGATAATGCCGTAGATCAACGCAACACATGTCATTTGTGGGAATATTTGTTTAATTCGAGGGTATAACCAAAAGCGCCAACAACTCCTGCCCATCCGCCTACACACATTCGCCACCAACTCAGCCTTCTGTCCTGACGTCCTTAACCAGGGCCAATCCTGGGCATATCGTGATGCTCGCTCAATCTCGACAGGTAAGTATTGAGTTCTTCGACACGCTCCTTATGTGTTTTGAGAAGTTCTGGCCGCGAGCTTGAAGACTCGGCGAGTTTGAGCAGCTATAGACTGGTTAGCATGATTTTAACAATAGAAGGTAATGAAAGACTTGCCCTCTTCTTTTTTATCTCTTCGTGGCGCTTTTGAGCCTCCGTCTTTTGAACTTCGGGTTTGCCCTCATCATCATGGGGCTCTTGCTCCTCTCCATCCTCGCTCTTCTTCTTTCTCTTCTCTTCGTCATTGTTTCCGGTATCGAGGTTCTTCTGAAGATCGGTCTTATCGCGCTTCTTCTTTTTCTTGTGTATTTTGGCGCCCTTGAGTTTCAGGGCACCGCCGCCACCGACAGCAGCATAATCGTCGGAGCCCATGGTGTTATGGTGCTTTCGGAAGGGTTGTTGGTGAGGCGATGGTCATGGACTCGACATCAGTGGTAGAAGAAGTGACTAATCAATATATGGCGGTGCAAGTGGCTGAGATCCACCGAAGAGAGCAAGGGGCTGGGCTAGAGTGGTAATGTGTTTCTGATCTATACGCGGAAGGGAAAAGCGAAGCAGCACTTGCATTGACAAAGAAGCTTCCTTGTGATGAGTTGGGTAAAGCCGACTCCTATCTTTTTCAACTTGGCCTTCTTTCTTTGTCCTGTTCCACTATAACGAAGCAAACATTGCCCCTTTTTGGTATTGAATGAAAAGGAGAGTTCATGAGCAATCAATCAATTAATTATTGACGAATACGAATACTTTCTTAATTGTGCTTTTATTCCCCGTCTTTTTAACCTCGACTGCTCCAAAAACACTTCAAAACAACTACCGACCACTGAGATCTCTACGTCACAGATCTTGCTTCCTCACATCCTTCGGCTGCCGATCGCCCAACACATTCACTCCAAGTCTGCGCGACAACGAACCGCGATGCGCATTGGTCTTTAACAGCTGAAATACTCGAATTGAATACTCGCGGTTCCTCCATTTTGGCGGATTGGTCGATTAACTAGTCGCTGGGAAGAGGGGGAAAGGACAACCACACAGAAACCACAATGGCGCCGCCTTACGGACTCCCGTCGAATACAAGAGATTCGCTGGAACTCGCTTCCTTGGCTAGTTCAAGTCAGCTCAACGAAGAGGGAGCTACAGAGATCTCGTCAAGGCCCAGCATATCGTCGTCGAGGAGACTGTCGCTCGAACAAGATGACCCCCTCGACAGTGCCAATCCTGCAAACAGGATGAATCGATCATACTCAGTATCCTCAGCCTTTGACTTCTCCGCCAATATGTTTCCTCTAAGCTCTACGGCTGGTGCCGAAGGTTACGCTCCCATTGGAGCACCAACATCAAGATTAAGGCCGAGCGGCGGCTTAGGAGGAGGATCATTGGAGAAAAACAAGACTTTGACATACTTGAACGGATTGTCGCTGATAGTGGGACTTATTATCGGCTCAGGAATATTCTCGTCGCCAGGATCTGTGAGCACAAGAGTTGGGTCGCCTGGTGCAGCGATACTTGTCTGGATTATCGCGGGTATACTCGCTTGGACAGGCGCTGCGTCTTACGCTGAGCTCGGCGGGGCAATTCCTCTCAATGGCGGCGCTCAAGTTTACTTGGCCAAGACATTTGGCGAGGTGATAGGCTTCCTCTTTACATGGGTTGCCATGCTGGTCCTTAAGCCCGGCAGTGCCGCTATCATCGCCATCATCATGGGTGAATACTTTGTTCGAGCCTTCATCGGCCCTGACGCTGAGCATGTAAGCCCTTGGATCAACAAGGCTGTTGCGCTTGTAGGACTGTTCATTGTAACGTTCTTGAATTGTGTTTCTACAAAGCTCGGCACGCGTGTGAACGATACGCTCATGTTTATGAAATTTATCGCTTTGCTGGGCGTCACAGTTACTGGTGTTGTCGTTGCCATCACAGGAAAGACCCTCAAGGGCAAGTCGGAAGTTGAGTGGAAGCCGCATCAGCTGTTTGAAAACACATCGACCGACATGTCTGCTTGGGCTCTCGCCCTTTATGCTGGTCTTTGGGCATATGATGGCTGGGACAATGTGAGTTGTAGCAGTCAAGTTTGCAAGTCTCGATAACTGACATAGTCCAGACAAACTACGTCGTTGGGGAGTTTAAGAACCCAACTAAAGACCTGCCCCGAGTCATCCACACAGCCATGCCTCTGGTCATCCTCTGCTATGTGCTAGCTAATATCGCCTACTTCCTCGTCCTACCTCTCGAGAGCATGGATGGATCCAATACAGTAGCTGTCATGTTTGGAAACCGGGTGTTTGGTTCTGTAGGCTCACTCATTCTCGCACTCATCGTTAGCGCGAGTTGTTTCGGTGCCCTCAACTCTTCAACTTTCACCTCCAGCCGTTTGGCATATGTGGCTGGCAAGGAGGGCTACATTCCTTCGATCTTTGGCACTATTGGTATTGGGGGCAGCCCACACGAGCACGAGCTTAGCACACAGCGTACACGAAGTTGGTTCACCCGCAAGATGCGAAGAATGTTTGGCGATGAAGATGCTGGACTGTTTTATACGCCAGTCTATGCACTCATTCTCAACGCTGTTCTTACAGTTGGTTACGTGGTCGTTGGCGAGTTCAGCACTCTCGTCACCTTCTATGGCGTTGCAGGCTACACATTTTATTTCCTCACAGTTCTGGGTCTGATCATCCTGCGCGTGCGAGAGCCGGGACTCGTACGACCGTACAAGACCTGGATCACGACGCCCATTATTTTTTGCTGCGTCAGTCTCTTCCTCCTCAGCCGTGCTGTCTTCGCACAGCCTTTCCAGACTATCGCTGTCGTGTTCTTCGTGGTAGCTGGTGTGCCTGTTTATTTCTGGCGTATTAGAGGGCGAGACGAGCAGATCTTGAGACGGAGAGGACAGCCCAGCGAGGAAAAGAAGTGGTGGCAATTCTGGAAATGATTGGAAAATCTAGCATGGATTGGGAGAGTTGGCAACGAATTCATGTCATGAAGTAAAATTATGGTCAGCCATATATATAGCGCTTGATGATGGCCTATAACGAAGCATACCAAAATAGCGAGATATTTTTTGTATTAATAGCAAAGGAAAAAGACACGGAAAAGCAGAGCATTTCTGCTTGGCTTCACCTTGGCGGTAGTCATTTGAGTGAAGGTGTAAAATAGCTGTTGACGTGCACAGATAGCCCGATGCCTGCTGCATTATTGGGCTGATTATAGGAACCAAGAAGGATAATCAAAAGATAGGACACGAGGTTTCTTTTGAAAAAGGTAGTTCATTTATAGGTGTTATATCCATTACCGTCCTTTTTCTTCTATGCCAGTATTAGTATTTATTGTACATTGCAAGGTTCAGGATAGATTTAGCCTTTGCTCTAAATATTAAAGTTATTTAAAGGAGATCACCAAGTAAAAATAATCGCTAGCTCAATAGATCAAGGGAGGCATTTCATGGCATCTTATTGAGATCACTGAAGACAAGACAAAGGGAGGTAGAACTTTAACAAATTGTATTATCTGCAACGCTGATTACTTTTGACCCGCGTCTATAATGCAGTTGTTGTAAAACTATTCATCATCATGTACAAATCATTTCTTCCATTCTCTCAATACATTTATTTCTTCTCACGCTGACCATAGGCCTTGGTGGCATAGTCACCCTGGTGGACGATAAGATCCTCAGGCTTGTAGTCGTGGCGGCCAGAGAGGTAAGAGTCGATGATGGCCTTGGTACCGTTGGCATATCGGATCTGAGCGTCCAGAGAAGTACCGGACATGTGAGGAACCATGGCGTTACCGCCACCCCAGTTGTTCTTGGCGGTTCGCAGAGGGTGCTCCTTGGGAGCGGGCTGGTGGTCCCAGACATCACCACCGTAACCGGCGAGGTGACCAGACTTGAGAGCGGCAGCAACGTCCTCCTTGACGACGATGGCACCACGGGCAGTGTTGACGAGGTAAGAGCCCTTCTTCATCTTGGCGATGAGGTCCTTGTTGAAGAGACCCTTGGTCTTCTCGTGGAGAGGGCAGTTGATGGTGACGATATCACACTGAGCGAGCATCTCCTCGAGGGTGTCGACGCGGCGGCAGCCAATCTCCTTCTCCTTCTCGGGAGAAAGGGGCTGGTAATCGAAGTAGAGGAGCTCCTTGCAGTCGAAGGGCTTGAGGCGGCGGAGGACACGCTCACCAATGCGGCCGACAGCGACAGTACCGACAACCTTGCCCTCAAGGTCGAACTCCTGCTTGGCAGCATGGGCAACGTTCCAGTCACCGGCCTCAATCTGCTCGTGGGCAGGGACGAAGTTGCGGATAAGGACGAGGATGGTCATGAGAACGTGCTCAGCAACGGAGACGACGTTGGAGCCAGTGACCTCAGCAACGGTGATACCGCCGTTGGTCTTGTTGGCAGCGTTGAGGTCGACGTGGTCAGAGCCGATACCAGCGGTGACAGCGAGCTTGAGCTTCTTGGCGCGAGCAAGACGCTCAGCGGTCAGGTAACCAGGGTGGAAGGGAGTGGTGATGATGATCTCAGCATCCTCGAGCTCCTTGTCGAAGGTAGAACCCTCATCGTCCTTGTCAGATGTGGTGACGAGAGTGTGACCTTGGTCCTCGAGCCACTTGCGGATACCGAGCTCGTTCTCAGTGGTACCGAGAAGGAGGGGTTGCTATGACACGGGTTAGTTGCCATGAAACCAATTTGCTGAGAAGTGATTTGAAGAGTGGTTGAGGGGTTGATGATGCAGTGTTCAAGACAATGGGTGTAAGTTGGGTTGCATTGTTGCTCAGACCCATGCAGTGTATACCACAAGAGTGGCACGAGCCAAACAATGCCACCCAACTGTCACTTCTCGATGTCTTTGCATGTTGCCCAGACGTTGCCCCGCATCATTGGGCTGGATGTGGCTGATTCTCATGTAGTGAGACCATTTCCCCGCGTTTGAGATCGACAAGCGCGGAGGGGTGGTGTGTGGGGAGTTGTTTGTGGTTGTCGGTAGATATGAGAGTTGAAGGCAGAATCAACGACCTTTGAAGATAGTTGATAGAGAATCAAGAGGAACTGGGTTGAAGCAAATAAAGTGATTAAAGACATACATCCTTGGCGTGCTGGCCACCGTCGTAGAGAACTGCAAGAACCTTGACCTGTTTTGGCGTGTTAGTTGAGGCTCAAGAGGATATAGAGATATATACGGAGAGGAATGCTTACCATTTTGGCGGTTGTGGAAAGGGTTTATTGGTTAGAGGAAGAAGTAAGAGAAGAAGGAGGAAGAAAGATGATGATGATGAGAGTGAGGAGGAGAGAAAGTAGGATATCGAGGGTCCGATGCCAGATATTTATGCTCTGGAAATGAACGCGCCATGGCTGTGTATCTTGTCACCAAGTAAGCCTGTTACAGCGATGTATGCTCTCCACAGTTAGGGAGACAAGACAAAGATGGCACAGCCAAGGTTCCACGTCTCACGCACACTCACAAGCACAAGCACCGCAGTGCTGCGCTGTAATGCTTGCGTTCTCGCCATGAACGGAACTGGAACCGTGGCACGGGCAGGGGCCGGTGTCTCTCAGACAGCGAATCTCCATCGATCCCGCGAACCCCGAAGGTGTCGGCATCTGAGGGGGGGTCCCATGTGTGTACATTATGGAGTACTCGATCAGCTGTGGGCGTCAAAGTCTGGAAGCATTCTCCATCTCGGTAGGTTCTCTGTGGAGGCGACAAGCGCCGAAACTGGCAGCCGTAACAAGACCGGACATTGAATATCGAGCTGTCAATCCCATCAGGTACCTGGCCAGGCTGCTATTTGGAGTGTCTGTGGTCTGTAATTCACGGCGACCGGCCTTCAACCCGCTGGATGCCGTCCCAACTAACACGCTCGCAGCCGTAGAGAGCGGGGGAGGGGGAGCGCGTGCGACCACACACTTGGAGGGGTCTTACTCGAAGAGGAAAGTATGGGCAACTGGGCGAGAAGCTCCTCGTCCATGAGACGGGGCATATCTCGGTGTTCGGTGTTGGTTTGACTGGGGGAGAGCTCGAGAAGGGCAAAGTGGAGGATAAGAGCTAGAGCTGTAGACCAATCGCGTGTGGTCATCTTGCTCCAGGCGGGGTCTCCAAGGTTGCCTCTTTCGGCACCTACAGAGCGGGGTTGAAGCCTCCAGCCTCCCCAAGTCAACGGCAGCTACGGTACAAATCTCCGTCTCTAGGTATATTCTGCTGTCAAAAAGGAAAATTAAAGGTCATGATGTGTCTCCAAGGGACTCCAATCGAGAGAAAATTAAGTTAGCCTGCCTCTTGGAGAAAAAATGGAACATTCTAGGGAAACATTGTCCGAGGCGATGTGATACCTACTGATGATGATGGTGTAAGTGGAGACATGCTATGATGGATGGATGATGCCGTAACAACTACAACTACACCATAGCAACCGTACCCAAATTACTTGCTATTGAGTAATTGGGCTCCAGTTATCGCTACGGAGTCGTCAACTGTGGAAAACTGTTACTGTACTTGGAAACTGTTATCAATGATGCAGTTGTCCGCAGATGGACCGACTCTCCACTGATGAGGCTCTGATATCGTACGTAGGTTGCCTCATTTACACTTTACAAGGACTTGTCCCTCTCAACCATTAATATCTCCAGTATACTTTGGCCGATGACTGACACCTACTAAGACATCCATCGTCTCATGACTGCATACTATACCTTGTCGTAAACTCATATGCCTCAAATCTGATTTCCGTCGCTATTCGGTATCCCGCCATCCATCCGGTTTTAGCCCCCGAAACTCCTCCTGACCCATAACTCCGGCTACGGTCACGGATGCGGATGCGGGGTGGCCTCTTCCGCACTTTCATCTCCGGAGCTTCAGTGAGATTTGACCAGAACCGCCACATGATGATGGCGACGAAGCCAAGCTTTTTGGGACTCGGTCTGTTTTGTTGGTACAGTTAGTTGTTTTGCATCTCGAGTGTTTGCCTCTTTGGTTATGTCTCCGCATTATCATATTCCTGAGCTTGAGGACCTGCAGGTGAACAGCTCACTATCAAAACATGTGTATAGCTTCACACGATGACAGTAAACAGCTGGATATGAGTAGCATAACCTACTCTGCACAAACAACATTTTGTTTAACATTCGTTCATTTATTTCAAGAGAAGAATACAAAACTGAAATGGTGAAACTCATAGGACTGTATTCTCAAAAATATCAGCATATCTACCTACCCTGAATCTCCAGACAACCGGCCTCTATTAAACCCTCAAGGTTCTTCCTACTCATCCCCTACCTTTCCTTTCCTTGTGATCCCATTCAGAATCTGTCCCACAACGCCGTATCATCTCCGACCTGTCACCCAAGACCCAAATTAGCGTAGTCTGAGGTTGCCAAAGTTGCCCCTGGCGTTAGTTATAGTGTGGGCGTTTTCCCCCGCTGCCGGAGGTCAAAGCCGGCTTCGGAAATATAGCTCGCATCCGTAGCAGCTCAGTGTCTTGTAATATTCACGGATCAAGACGTCACGCTTCATCCGCAAGGAAAGACTAAGGATAATGAGGCTCAGTGAGATAACTTGAATGGCTGGAGGGTTTTCAGTCTAGCCGCGCTCTTCAGCTTCTAACATAGAATCTCAGTTGAACCAACACCTTTTCCTCGATACTCCACGACATCTCATTAACCATATCTTACAGCAAAATGAAATCCATTGTCCTAATTTTCATCGCAGAATGTCGCTGCACATATTGCTGGAATGCCGAGCCCCAGACCGTGATGCCGTCCCACAATCCGTCTACCTCCTTATCCCATCCGTAAAGCGCCAGTCCATAAATCATACCATACCTATCATAAAATAAACCCAACCCTACTCTGACCAGTCGTTATGAAGCAAATACGACGACATTACTCCGTAGACCGTACCTTTTAGCAAACCTGAACTTACATCAAAAACCCAAACAACAAAGAGGTTGGTATCGGTATGGGAGCTCCATCATCATAGTCATCAAAATCACTCGAGTTTTCCTCACCCCATCCGTCTTCTTCATCTTGCTGCCCTTGACCATTTTCATCTTCTTCCTCTTCTTCCTCTTCATCCTCATCCCCTCCGCCCATGTAGGGAGGGAAAAACTCGAATGGAATTCCATCGCTATCGACGTCATAGTAATCTGAATGATCGTCAATCTCATCACTGACAGAGCCATATTCGAAGTCTTCCCCTTCCTCGTCTTCGTCCTCTTCCTCTTCCTCGCGCTCGCCCTCATCATCAATTCCAATATTAGCACTGAGAATATCTACCACTGAGGGTTCCACATAGACTATGTCGAAGGCTTCCAGGACCTTTCGCCCCTCGACTCTTAAGACCTCAGTTTTCGGGATCGCTTGCTTCACGAGTTCTTTGACATCTTTATCATCAAGCGTTGTGACATCAGTTCGGAGACCAGCTGAAATCAACCGGCTGGTAAATGTCCAGTTGAGTGTTGGTACAAGATCGTCTGATCTTCCGACTAGAACCCTACTTGGATGGGGCTGCCAGCGTATAAGAGATGACCAGCATTCCCGATGTAGCCTCTCGGGTTTGTCAAGCAACGCGTGCGGATGTTTGGCGAGAAGTTGACATGTCTGTGGCTGATAGTCATGAGTTATGGTATACATGAAAGCACCGTCAGGCATGGCTTTTGTGGGCATATGAATGTCAGCACCCCCATTTACAAGCACAGGTGTCGTCCGCCAACAAGACCCAGATCTGAAACTATAATATAGCGGTGGCTCGCCCTCGAACAGCTCGTTCGGGTCCTGACCACGATCAAGAAGCACTTGAATCAGGCTTGATGGCTCGTCGGCAATCGGAGAAGGCTTCTCCAAGCACCGGTAGATCAACCCCTTACGGAACACGTTCGGGGTTGGCACTGACCTCATCAGGTCGGCGGCTCGTGTCCAGAGCTGCTTGTTCAGAGCTGTTTTGAGAAGATCCACCAAGAAGCCCTCGGAGGGACCCGAGATGCCGTACTTGGCGTAATCGAGGTGCAGAATGAAATCCGTCTTTCCATCATCATACGGTTCGTGAACGAATATTGAGAGAAGTCTTTCCAAGTCGCCCTTTTCTGGCCGTCCTCCGTTCTCAATGATCGCTCTAGCGATGTTCAAGTTTCCATGAATAATGGCCTCTGTGAATGGACGGCTGGTAGCAACGCCCTTTTCGTTTGGGTCAGCACCATGTTCAATGAGAAGCTTGGCTAGAGTGGCGTGCTGATTATCCCATTCACGGTTGAAGTAGGGTTCACATTGCCGTGTGCAGATAATGTTGAGTGGAGTGATCTCGTCTCTCGAATCTTCCAATGTTGCTCCTGCATCAAGCAGCAGCTTGGCAGAATCGTATAAACCGAGAATAGCAGAACCTTCGGCAGTCTCACCGACCCTGGCAAGCGCAGACAGACCTTCATTGTCTACCGCGTTGACATTGGCACCACCTTCGAGCAATGCTTGCATTGCATCTGTGTTGCAGCTCGCGCTCGCCACCATCAATGGTGTCATTCCAAGAAGAGTTTCCCGTGCATCGACATCGAAACCCTTAGTGATGAATTTCTGGATGATTTCGGCTTCGGAGACTTTACTGGGTTCCTTCGGAGGAGACCCGAGGGGGTCAAAAAAGTCTTCTGGCCGGAGGTGACGAGGCCCGAGAATCAGGTGAAGAATACTGAATTGATGTACAGATAATGTGGTGACATTTGAACCCAAATCAACGAGTCTTGCGGCATCATCGAAGCGACGTGAGAAACACGCCATCATGAGGGATGTCAACCCCGTCTCAATGAGTCTCTTATCAATATCGGCACCATGCTCAAGGAGATATGGGACTACGGTGTCCCAGTGTCCATACCATATTGCTTGAGATAGTGGTGTTCCCATAAACGGACCTTCGACATCGATGTCTTCTTGGTATTTTTCGTCAATGAGAAACTTGATGAGATCCATCATGTTCTCTTTCGCAGCGTGGTGTAGTGCGGTGAGTTTGAATCTGCTCGAGTCCACAGGAGTGTCATCCTGTCGCCATGCGAGCGGTTCCAGCTCAAAGTCTATTCCCTGATAGATGACCGGCGACGCTCCACGTTTCAATAGAAACTTTGCCGTTTCAATTTGCCCATGGCATATGGCGACATGTAAAGGTGTCCAGTTTCCCCCATGTAAATCCTCAAGCTCTCCTTCATCAACAGCTGGAGACTCGGTGAAAGCTTCCATGGGCAGATGTGGGCGACACAAGCACACACCCCACGAAGGGGCATCAACAGGAGCACCCGCATCGAGGAGAATCTCGATCATATCGATCCGTCCCTTACTCGCGGCAACATGTATAGGCTCCCACCTGCAATCGCTAAATATGCCATCATCGCAACCGCTTTCGAAGCAATCGCACGCGTCGTGTAACACATATGATGCGTCTAAATCAACTGAGTGGTCATCGTCCTGAATCCTCCAAACAGGGTCGTCGTAGTAATTCGAATGATAGTTGTACCACTTATGGTCAGGGCCGATGCGTGGTTTGGGTCTATGGGTGAAGGCTACCCGTGAAGCGTCAACGCCAGCTTCGAGAGCACGGCGCAAGGTATTGATGTCTCCATGTTCGACAGCCCAATGTATGGCACCCGGTCGGTCCGATCGAGCTTCGCGTTTCCAGAGAATCGGGTTGGCGATATCGTAGCAGTGTCGGTTGGCTCGTGATAAGCTAGCTATATCATATTTCTTGACCAAGAAGCCGGCGATATTACAGAGGACCTCGTTTGGCAGCCTGTCCAGCGAAGGCATGGTTGGCGAGCTACCTTGAGCGACGAGGGACCTGGAGAAGAGGATGATGCAAGGAAAGAAAAGTCAGGGTATGACTGAGTGAGTATGAGGGGGAGCTGTAGCTCATGCCTAATAATAATCCATGGCAATGGAATTTCTCGATTTTCCCGAAGTGGACCTGTTTGGCGAAGCTCTCGCATCACGCCAAAGCTGGACGGGCCAACCAGATCGAGATTTACCTAGTTTAGCGGGGTTCGCTCCGTCATCTAGCGCCATCAGCCCTGTCCTGGTCAACTGAAGCACTGTCCATTCGTTCCATGTTTGGTAGGTCCCAGTGCCTCGGGAGTATGGATTGTTTCATCAGAATGAATTAAGCACTTCAGATAGAAAAGGAGAGAAAAAGTTTATATCGTTTGTTTTAGCCTATATCAATGGATTTCATTGCTTTTCACCGTTGCCGTTACCTATGCCCGCTACCCTTGTAGTCTAGGTAGAAGTGTCAGCGCCTGAGTGTGTACCGGGATGGGCCCACTGTCAAATCGTACATTGTTTTAGTCAAGACATCCGTTGGATTGAATAGAAGGTTCATACTGTAAGGTAGGTTTGGTTGAAATATGGGTTCATGATAGAACGAATGGGCTCAGATATTCCTGTGTCAATTGGAAACGAGGGAGGAAACATCAAAGCGGTTTGGAGAATCAAAAGGCAATTCATACCTGGAGCAGGCTCATTTACTTGGCACAGCTCTAATAAGTCTGGCCATTCAGCGGCCCTGAGATACTCACCTTTCCACCGGATGTCATCAACGTGCAGTTTGCTTTTGGCGGATTTGCACGCACTCTCCCATATGCGCCCTGGAATATCATTAGTGTTTTTCCACTTTCTCTGTGCTTTTAAGTCAGAGAGGATGGTTTGTGATAACCAGGGGCAACCCAGCCTCAGTGTAGACCACACTCGGCCCATTCTGCCTTAGACTTACAACAGGAAGCCAACCAACATGAAATGGAGGGTACAAATACAAGGCTATACGTCCTCAACTAAAAGTCAAAATGGAATAACAGAGCGAAGCAACGTTATATAAAGTTGATCCCTACCTCCCTTTCAAAGAGGGTTCTTACTACTTTACCCATACTCCTGCATTGACTATCAACACCATGGGCGTGGGACCGCCTCGTCTAGACAAATACGACAAGATTCTCTCACGTCTTTTTGAGAATCTTGCACTGTTCCATATCCTCAAAGGCATTGATGGCCCTCACATGATCACCGCCCATGCTCCAACTGATGTTCGAGGTATCAGGCGCAGGTTCCTCAAAAACTTGTGTTTCATCTGCGATTACCGAAAGGGCGGAGACACTACTACTTCAATCGCTCTAGAATCACAGACAAACGAGGTTATTCTCTGGGTTGCCGCGAACTTCACGCCGCACAATAATGTCATTCTGTTCCTCGACGATACTCTTCAGCAGCTACAAAGGGACCCAAAAGGGACCGAGGAAGAACGAGAAAGGCTGAGAAAGAAGTTGACAAAGAATTGCGTTGGCTTTGCAGCCCCAAGACTGAAGAAAGAGTGCAAGCTATTATTGCGGGCTACTCGTTACTGCGAAAAGTATCTTATAGAAGATGCCACAGCTGTCCAAGGAGCTGGTAAGTTGGGCCATAACCATAGGAAGAGGCATAATTAACCAGAGATTATCATAGAAAGAAGATCCCTCATAGAGTGGCTACCTCGATTCTCTGCCACTAATATTGACACTCTAGTCCTCTGTCAAACTGCTTACGATTCTCGACATGATCCTCAGATGTCGAGCCTTGGGTCTCTGAGTAGAGAGCTTGGCGTTGCACCTCGAGAAACTGTAATGAACATCAAGGCAGTCAGACATTTAATAGGTCGTCTTGCCGAGCGAATCCGCATTCCAACACTTCTGATCGAAGACTTTCTCAAGTTAGGACTACTGTTCAACTCTTATCAGATCAAGAAAGTTCAGGCCCCTACCCCAGCAATTGTTCCACCAGCGGATGGACTCAGGAACCTCAACTCCATCTTGAAAAGGATACTGCAGCCTGGGGATCCCCGCCTTAAGGATATGCAGAGTTATCTCGCTCGATTAGATGGGCCACTAAAACTGGAAGATGCCATTAGATCCATGTACGACGAGGATAACGGCCAAGCACGTGTGCACTCCGAGATTCAAGTGCTAGAAGAATTCCATCGCAACCAACGAAGCTTCGTCGATGGTGATCGCTATATAGCATGCAGCAAGCTTGCATGTCTATGCTGCAAATTCTACTTTAGGCACCACCCTGGAAGGTTCGAGGAGCCCGAGTCGCATCAGAAAGCGTACCTGAACTGGAGACCTATTAAGTTGCCAGGCGGGTGGGAGAATGAGCACTGGCCACACCAGCGTAAAGCCTTGGGAATGCTTAGTAGTGAGCTGAGTACAGCAGTTGAAAAGCAGATCGAAACTCAGCAACAGCCTACCCCATGGCAGCCCGACTCTGTAACGAATATCACCGAGACTATGAGCTCTGTAAGCCTCGGCGAGGTTGAGGCTGACAAAGTCTTGGGAATCGGTGATGGATGGAGTGATGGTGAGTTTATTACAGATTTATGCCAGCTGTCGAACGATATATTGACATCAATCCTCACAGATTCTGCCTCATTGGCATATATAAATGAAGATGAATTCAGCGATCACAGTGAGGATAGTGATACTGAGTCGGATGGAGGCGCAGGATTGGATGCTTGAAGTGAAAGGAGCATATATCTAAGGTTTTAGTTATACTACCATACAAATTGTATATTCAGAAAGAAACCAGCAATGGAAGAATAACAATTAAATCTGCTCTTGGTGCACGCTATCAAAAGGACCGACTAGCTACGGCGCTTCCTCTCCCTCTTCTTTCCACGATGTGCCTCCCGCTCATGTCGACTCAAGTTGTACTCCCGGGTAAACCATTCATTGCATAACAAACATTGGAAGGTCTTCCGGGAGCGGTGAGTCTTGTAGTGACGTTTCATATCCTTCTGCCAAACATCTGTATAGTTACAGCCAGGCCAGGAACAGTGAACAGGTCTGATATGAGTTCGAAGATGGTTGCTGAGTTCTCGTTAGTAGCTCGGCCTACGCAATTAAGGGATCAAAGACTCACTTCCGCTTGCGATTCTCGCCGAAGAACTTGTCGCATTCGGGCCAGTTGCAAAAAAATATTCCATTTCTTGCAAACTCGTCACTTTTCAGACGAGTGACGGTATCTTCTTCGAACCTTGCCTTGCTGCTCGTTTCTGAACCTGAACTATTATCTGTCGAGGTCTCAGCAGGAGGAGAACTAAAGTCTGGAGAGATGAGGTCAAGAGATTGTATCTGAGTTCCATCACTTCCTAAAACTACAGGAGAGAATGCGTCAAGGACTGTATCGTTCGACTGGCTGCAAACAGAACCCGCACTCTATAGAGTGGATGTGGGGTCTGGGGAGCCAGAGAGCGATACATACCCTGGAATCACCTCATATGCGGATTCAGGAAGATCTAGAAGAGATACAGGCGAGGATGGAAGGTCAAAGGGAGCTGCTTCGACGTCGCTGAGATGCGAATTCATCCCGATAATCGGCGCTGCGAAGTCAAGGCCAGAGAAGTCGTCCACAGCTGGAGTTACGGAGTTCATAGCCAAGCCAAGGACATCCTCTTGATCCATCAAAGGGCCAAGAGAAACGATCTCGTTCGGCCATGAGTCTATGAGGTTCTGATCCACATCCTGAGAGTATGTCACTGCGGACAAGGCCTCGAAGTCTGTGGGAGAGACTAGATACAAGGCGGTGTAACGTCAGTACAGCGGCCAGTGGAGTATTCCCCAAGCATAATGACTCGAGCCTGACACTTTTAACTTACAGCTGAGCGAATTGTCCGAGCCTACGAAGCTTAATTCCGTAGGCTCGTCCTGAATCTGGGGAAGTGATTGAGTATCAATCATGAACTCGACGCTGTGAATGGGATTGGAAAGAGGGTGCATTCACAAAGAAACTCTCAGACGAAGCGTTTCACTTTATACTCTGTTGTTGCTTTCTCTAGGTATGTCTCATATACTCTCGGCATGGCTTAAAATGGCACCTTGAGTAGGCTTTCTCGCAACCTCTTGGCCCGGCAAGTTCCAATGATTGTCCCTCAACCCCTCAACTGGAGGTCAGAAGTCATGTTATTGGTATTTGGTTGGCCATGTTTGTTGGTCGGAAGTGTAAAAATGCCCGCTAGGGGAGGCCTACCTTATCTTATTGGCTGGTGATCGATGTGGTTGCATACATACATACACAGAGGTAGGGGCCAGCGGGAACTTTGGCTTACACGGCCCGGGCTGAGGAGATGATGTCTTGGAGTGAAATCAATGGATTTGATGGTGTACTCTAATTATCTCCCTTGAGAGTTCCGACGGTTGCTTATTGGAGGTGGTAGTAGAAAGGTAAACTTGTGCCTGGCGAAGTGTAATAAGTTGCAACCAACACCTGACAGTCTGACCACCACCTCCAACTGAGGCTCTGGCTTTTCGAGATATCAGACTTGGCGAGAGAATACCGTAGGACTTTTAGTTGCCTCACCGCATCTACACCCAGACAAGCAATGCTTTATCTCTCAACCTGACGCATAGACATTGCAGTACTCGGTACACCTCAACGACGTCATCAAGCCACAGCTTGGGGTAGAGTTACTGCCTAAACCATAACAAGTGGAATACAAATGGAGAGAGTCGTCAGCTCGCCCAGGTCTAGACTGAAGACATTCTCCACAACCAAACCACGCCGTTGAAGCCATGAGCGAGCCTGGTTCCTAGGCTAGGAGGAATTGAGGATACGGTTATCAAGAATAGACATTGACTAACCAAATACCATTTCAAATCATGAGAGGTTTGGACTGACTAGCATCATATGATCATGATGGTGTTTTCACGTCTAAGCCGCCACCAAGTAACGTTATGCTTCAATTAGTTGCATGATAGGGCATCGAGATTGAGTTTACGTTTGGAAGAAAATGCTCGCCTGAAAACTCCGACTCTAACGATACTATTCTGGAGGAATGTTGGTGATCTCATATGAACAGGCTACACATAATTGAGATATGAACCACATTTATGATATAATTCACGATGCAGGACATGAAAGATCATCGCAGTGACACATACAAAAAGACCCTGGTGATATCATCTCAAGGGATCTGAGACCGCCATCTCGTAAAGATCTGTTGAGATCCTAACAAAAACGTCATAAAACGTTGACAGACAATGGACTAGTGAGCCAACCCCTGCGACTGCAATGCCACGCGATGGAGCTCAACGTTTGACAAAACGGAATGTCCATGATGAGGATGGACCGCCATTTCGCGTAACATGAGGCTGAGGCCAGCCTCCGTCCTGTCAAACAAAGACCATCGTATCCTATTCCTTGGCATCGGTCTCGCCTGTGCATGTACGTTAGCTACCTTAACTAATCGTTAGTGTTAGATCCACAGATTTGGGTTTTATCGGCGAGGGACAAAAAAAAAAAAAGACCAATGGATATCGTAGCATGTGACGGAAGAATGGCATTTGAAAGATAAAAAAGGAAGCTAATTATGGATATCGGATCTTCAATGATTGGACTGGGATCTTCTCATGTTTCGAAACAAGGGATTGAGCATCGTAATCTCTTGACGTCAGAAGAACTGGACCTTTTCATGACGATATTCATTTGCTTGCTTGGGTGTGTTTGAGATTGTGTAGGTAGTCAGTGCATTATAGTAATATTTGTATATCTTGCCTCTGATACTGGTCTCAACATCGTGAATGGCATCTGTCTCTTCTGTCCATCCGGAGAGAAACACCCATCCAATGAAGTAGTAGCGGCAGGACCCTCGTATTAAAGGCCCCGACTTGGCCACGGCTGGAACTCCCCGCACCGGCGATCCCTCTAGCCATTCGCTAAACCCCCTGCAATCCACTGGAGCCGGTTCCACTCTGACCACTGATGGGCTCAATACCCACTGAGGGTCCGCTAGTCACCTCACGATGCTAGCCAGCTAGGCCAGCCACTTCCAGGTTCTGATCGGCCAGCCCAGCTGTGATGGACTTCATCGTTACATCGGCTGAGCTGAGAACCAGGACGGACGATTTTGAGGCAAACATTTAAAGCACTCGGCCATCGCTCTTTTCTCTTTCTTGGCTTGCTAGTATCATCAATTCTCTTCAAAGACTACAAACACCATAGACAAGACATTAACTTGCTTCTTGTCATCCTCTTCCCATCCTCCCTTCTCAGATTTTACCTCTCAACAACCATGCTCACCTCAACCTTCTTCCTCAGCCTCCTCGGCCTTGCAGCGGCCTCACCGGTCCAGCCTCACATCAACGTGAACCCCAAATACCCTTCACGGTCGACATCAAAGGGCTTCAAGCTCGTCGTCAACGTCACAGACCACTCCAAGGACTTTCATCCTCCCATCCACAACACCGAGCTCACCAGCATTCACACCGGAGCCGGCCTCGCCCTCGTCGGAGTTATCGAGAAGGACGGCCGTATCTTCTACCAAAACGGTACCAAGGAGGAGCGCCAAAACGGCGAGGCTACTATCATCAGCGACGGTGGCACTCCTTTGACTCCCAATGGCATCGCTCTCGTGGCCGACAAGAAGAACAAGAACCTTTTCGGTGCTACTCTCAACTTCGAGCCCGGCACACCCGGTGTTCAGTTGAACCAGCCCGAGGACCCCTACACATATCTGCTGCCCGAGACTTTTGTGGCGTGTAACAAGAGCTTGGAATACTACCAGGGCAAGCACTTCATCGTCATTGAGCAGGCACACCTCACCATCGACAAAAACAACAAGATCCAGCGCAACATTCCCAAGGGCTGTGCTCCCATCCGCCTTGTGCCCCAGTGTGCCGAGTTGGAAACTCTTCCTAAGGGATCGTACTCCAGCCACAAGTACGCCCTTGAGTCCAAGTGCTACAAGGATGTTTCCAAGATCAAGTGGGAGAAGTACAGCCCTTAACCTGGAGTATCTTGGTAAACCATGAGATGGAATTAATGATGATGAAAGGGTAATGATTGTTTTGAACAGCCAGTATTACTAGGATTGGCATTAATAGCCTTAATAATGTATAACAGTTATCTTTATGCCTAAAAGCTTCCTCTGACAGTGACCTACCTCTATTGTGAAATCACTTCAGCACATCAGCGGTGAGGCATATGTGGGTATCACGACCTCACGCACAAATAGATCTAGACTTGCCAAGCACCTGGGTAATCCGAGGCCACACAAGAACAAAGACTGCTCGTGGAACCATGACAGCTGCTTTTCCCGGCAACCGCGGGGAGACGATTGGGAAGCGGACTGTCCCCGTAAAAGTCTATCATCAGGTGCTGCAGGCACATAAACTCAAACTCCACAAAGTCATTGTTTGGCCGTTAGCGGCTCATCTTTGGGCCAAAATATAAACTTCATGTACCAAAACGGAAGAGGAGCGTTGCCTTGAGTCAGTTGTTTTGCCACATGTAAATGATGTTTGCTACTGCCTATCCCTGTTTGTCAAGTTATGTCATGATCAGCCAAGTTTGCAACTTCATCCGGAAACGAGAATAGGCTTGTCTTCGGCGGATTAAATCGGAAGTCCTGTGTCTCTAACCGATGGAAAAGCTGTACTTCTACTATTGAGGTGGAGGTTTGGGCTGGTACTGACACCCAACGGTCATGCAACGGCTACACATAATGAAGGCGCCACGGAAGCCTATTTGGTCTGTACAGTTTGCTATAGAGCCCCTTATATCTAGACCTACTCTCATAAACCGGAAAGTCATAGCTAATAAGCTGAGTATATACCCTCACGTGTGTTGAGCTCCAACAAGAATATTGAATTTAAGTTTTACGTCAACTTGTTGTATTGAGTCAAGTATCAAGAGGCTTTCGCAATCTTAATTACCTTAAAGGCTATAGCATAGATGGTTGAAGAGTAACTATAACATAACAAAATATCAGACGCGCATTTCCGCTTTTGATGCCATGAAGCCTGAACAACAACAACAACCCTGGTTCATCAACGCGGCGTGCTGTTGAGTCGAACCACATGCGACGAGTGTAGAAGCGAGCGACATATTCGCCTCTGACCGACAAACATATGAAGACATATATACTGAATGGTAAAGGCCAACTTGACGCCCACCTCTGGCACCTGCGGTAGAGGCGGGAGATTTACTGATGACGCTGACGGCGAGTTTGGGCTTCCAGCGCAGTCTGCTAGATGTTTGCTGTCTCCGCAACACGGTGTCCGACCAGCTCAGGTACCTCGAGGATTGGTGCTTGGCCTTCTGCAGTAACGGATGGTGCCACTCCCGTACCTACAGCAGCGAGATGTATCAGCCGGCGGCGGGCAGCATTCGTGATGCGTGCCTTGTTGTACTCTTGGATTCGCGAAGTGGCGGTCCGGTCGAACTTGAGGACGGCAAGATCGATGCAGGTTCCTACTGGCATATCCATTTCCACATAGCGAGGATTGATGAACTTTCCGTTCTCGTCTTTCCAGATGAGTTGAATGAGCTGGTCTTTGGTGGCAGGAGACACGCTCATATAGATGGGGCAGCCAGAAAGTCGCGCCGGGCCAGGTGGATTAGGAAATTCGAGACTTGGTGGGTGGTTGACCTTGAGCTTGCCGACCCTGACTCGATTCTCTTGTAGAGTAACGGGCCGAAGCGGCAGGTCGTCAGTATTCCCCGACGTGGTATCCCAGTTCTTGAATGCATTCTGTTCCCAGAAGTGTCTCCAGTGTTTGAGTTGATATGGGACATTGGGGCCTTCCTCGACGTCGTGCATCATTTGTGCGAGGTCGATAAAAATTGTGAGTTCAGCACGTGTTAGATATCCTTCCGTAAAAGAGGATAGACATCGGGGGGCTAGGTTCTCTCGGCTGGATTAAGCTCTCAGCCACAGGTCTCAGCAGCAAATAACACTTCCAGCTCACAACTTAGACATTATACCAAGATGTCTGACCAATTGCTACAGCATAAGGCTGATAAGAGGAAAACCTAGATGATGACTCTTTGGCCGGCCTTAGAGGCGTATAAGAACCTCCAATCCCGCGGCCAAAGAAGGTTAGCTCAACACTACAAACACCCCTGATCTTCAAGGACATCGGGGGGCGCCCAGCACTATATCCAGTCTGGTCAATGGCTTCAATAATTGAGATGCCTTGGATGGGAGGAGCTTGCGGGGGGTGTTGGGGAGGAGGAGCTTGAGGGACCGGATCTCGTGGATGAGGGATGAGAGCATCGTCGTCGTCGATAATGATGACGACAGGGGGTTGCGGGTTCGCCATTTCGGATCAGAGTTGGCGAGGGAATGGAGATGAGAAGGATGAGGGGATGCAAAGACCAAGTAGTCCGTCCGAGACTGAGTGCAGGCCGTCCTAGAATAGCTTTAATCCGCAGCTAAATCGTACCGCCTTGCTTATAAAGACGATATATATCTCCTGCTTTTACCAGCCGATATGGTACTGCGAAATATCTCGTATAGGTATGAAAGTTGTGGTTTATGATGGTGCGGAGAGAAGGTGTAGGATGGGGAAAAGGTATAGTTATTGCAACTCGTCAGGGGCAGGAACGGCCCTTTTCATCGCAACTGCATTGCTTTTGAAAGTAAATCTTGATCGCTTCGAAGCCCAAGGGATCGATGCTTGTTCAGATGGTTAGATGCCAGTTTCTCACGTTGATAGCGAACTTACAGTGTTCAAGTCTGGTGACGAACTCGTCAGTGAAACATGGCCCGTCCGATTCAGCCATGGTCTGATTTTCTTGCAGAAGACCGAGAATGAGGATAACAGTAGCCTGATTTTCTTTTATGCTTCTGAAATGTGTCGACCAAGGGCCATATCCATTGACCTTCTGGGGACACCTATGCTCAAAAGCGGCAAAAAGAAAAACCCACCAAGTTCGATCGTAGACCGAGGCCCGGAGAAATAATGGTGATTTGAATCAATTTAAAGATACCAGGTGCCGATTTGAACTCGTTGTCAAGAATGGCTGATTCAGTCCAGCAACTGCGCCTGTGTCCAGTCACAGGCTAGGTAGATAGGCTTTGCAATCCGAGAGACGATCAATGATTGCGGGGTTGGTGATGGTTGCCATCAGCTCCAAAGCAACTCTAGAATAGTCTCTCATGCTTGGTGTGCAATTGGACCATCGAGTCATCCACTCTTCGCCAAGGTGATCGAGGTATGCTTGAGAATATTCCGGCATCTGGAGACGTTAGCTCTGGTATTGTGCTAGTAGGAGCAGATAGAAATACCGTAGTTCCTGTATTGTGAGGTCTATTGATATGGTAGAGGGAGATAAGGATATGAGGGGCGGAGGGGTGGAGGAGTTAAGGAGTTGGGGAGTTGAATGGTAAACATCATAAGAAAAGTTTTCACCTGTGGTAAACCTGAGGCACACTATAGGAGACGAGCCTTGAAGTGTCAGGCAGTGCCAGCAACTGGCAAGCATTCTGCCGCTCGGGTAGGTAGGTATAATCAGAATCGCGACATTATGCCCTGATTCACTCCCAGTGGAACTACCACCTGGCAACTTCTCACCAGCCTACTCGCCCGCCATTAGTCGTATTTGGGAGGAGGAATGAGGTTGAATGATATGTGTCAGTATCAGGAGCAGTGGCCAGTGTTTTATCGCCTCCTCTTGTTCCGCCCCTGTTTGGGTTGTGGTGGAGCTTGGGGAACAGTGTTGTCGTTCATACGCGCCTCAGTCCTGACTGTGAGCTGGTGGGCTTTTGTTTCTTGCGGGACTTCCTCGAGGTCGACTAGCGGCTCGTTCATCATGTCCAGCACGCTACCTCTCCAGGCGAAGTTGAGCCATGTGGTGATGGGAGTCATCGGATCTTGCCCAGATATAAGCCTTGCTATAAGTTTGGGTTTCAGCTCTGGGTCCATGTACTGAAGCTCTAGGAGAATCTGGATCTGAAACATTGTATCGTTGGCACCATTGTGCAGTAGTTCATGGCCTCCTTTCTTTCTGTCCCCGGCGCGATAGAGCCTATTGTCTCTGTAACGGAGACCAACAGCATCCAGGACTACCTAACATTTTCTTTTCGTTCCGAGGAGGCAGTGCTGTTGGAGATCGAAGAGTTCGACGTTCGGTCGTGAAAACTAATCTAGACCGAGACGTGCGAGGGTGTCTTCCTCTAGGCTGGAGTCCCATGTCAAGAAAACAATGTGCCGATCGATCTTATTTTTTTTCTTTCGTGTTTAGTGCGCTCTCTAGACTTGAGGGAGTTCTTGAATAGGCTTTCGAGAGTTGGGGCCAGTTGGTCTGAATCTATGTACTGAGATGGTCCGAATTCAAAGCTGTAAGGTTCTGTGACGTGGTATTTCCCACAGTTGCCACCGAAGTGACCTCGGAATTCGTTGATGATATAGTGGCTTGGGTGCATTTTGTAGAATAGGTTGGAGGCTCGGTCTCCGGGGGGTGGGTATTGCTTTGCTTCCTTGATCGAGAATTCAACCATGGGGCGTGTATCGAACCACGTCCAACCCAGTTCAGTGATTGGTTTGTATGAGTATTGGGTGCCGTTTGCATACTCGCCGGTCGCGAACCAGCAAAGATCCTCAAAATCAATCGATATGAAAATGGGCGCTTTCCAGTTTTTCGGTGCGACATACTTGCTTGCTGCTGCGTCCTACACAGGCATCGTGCTCTTCAGACTCTCATCCGTCTGATAACCCGTGCCATCAGTGCTATCGTCATTCAGGGTGTCGTCAGGCATGCCCCAATTTCGACCGTGAACCCGACCGTGAACCTGGTGGCGTTTGAACCAAGGGGCATCAGGCTTGGTCTTTTGCAGGCCAGGGTATTGCCAGTGTCCGGTCATCAACCTTGACAATGTATTTACAGCAAGATGCTTGAATATCGTCATCCAGCGCACCGACTGCAATACCAAACGACACTGTCTTCCAGATGTAGATTCTCGTCACCCTTATAGAGGAGTCAAGAAAACCTAGGACCTGAATCCTAAGGGACGAAAGGCTTAGGTAAGTTTAGTATATCTTAGCAGGCCTTTAGACCAGTTTATTTCCACACTCTGTTTCAAGGTCTTAATGTTCCTTGCCCCCCGGGGCACTCGAGTTCATAAGTGGACTTGGTGCTTCTTATGAGCGAGGTCAGTGAATATTGCGAGTTCTTGCATGGAAAGCAACCAGGACAAAAGGCCAAAAGCAAGCCGCCAAACAGAAACATAAGACTTAATATAAAATGGGGAAATGGAACGCAGCACTTTCAAAAGAAGGGAAACAAACTTATACGAAGCAAAAAGATAGAGTACGATATTGAGAGTCTAATGACAGATTGGATCTCGAGAGGTGCTGCATTACGGAACAAGTATTCACAGATTGAGATTCGTCTATCTAATGCGAAAATTAATCATTTTTTTGTATTAGCGATTAAATCCACATTATTCTGGCCATCCATTCCAGGTAGACTATATTTATTTATGTTGGTTGAAGCTTAATGTGTTGCTCACTTCCTTGAAAGTGACATATCTTTACATACACATACACTTTACGCAAGACTTTGTACGAGCGGCCACATTTGATAGCATCTCAGCTTTATTCAATAAATCTCAGGATCAACTATTGTCTCCCGTCACTTGTCGTCCCTATCTCATTCATTTAGCCCAGTGGTTGCAGTTCATACATCTATCTACTGGAAGCCCAGCTGATCGAAGAACGCGTGTGGTGAACTATGCTTCCAGGCTCTCCTAATCTCAGAACTCAAAGAGTACTGGTGCCCAATTGGCCAGCCTGGGGTCCTTGTGTGAGAGAATGCCACATGAGATACATATTAAACTTTGTCTTGAGGTTTAACTTCTGAATCTAATGTGAAAATAAGGCTCAGATTCCTTAACGACGCAACACTTACCAATCGTTGCCGTTATTGGGTTAGTTGCTGGGCGAATCATGGCTTGAATTCACATCTTGGGTTTCTTGAGTGGAAATGAACAGGTCTTTCATTGGGAGTCTCATCAGATACTTAACGTGTAAGTGACAGTAAATCGAATCAGAGATTGTAACCATTTCACGGCTATCTAGTGACCCGAAAGTACTTTCCATTCAAGACATGTATATAGGGACATGCTCTCTACTTGACTTTGGACATCTCTTTCACTGTTCAGTAGCTCCTTTTCTTCACTCCTTGCTGCTACATTTTCTACTTCGCCCACAACCTCAGCATCACGACACCATTTACTACTCGCAAACCTCCTCTCATACTTCTCTTGGCACAATGAGTGGATCGATACGGTCCTTATGGTCGCGGTCTTCGTGGCCCTCAAGATCTTTGAGTCCTTCCAAATCTGATCAATCTTCAAGGTCGTCACAGTTTTCACAACGAGCCAAAAAGTCCATCGAGGAATACGGGCAACGAATGAAAGCAAAGATGAGCCAGGCCCGCAGAAGAATAAAAAAAGCTGCTTCTAAAGCCAAGAACATGCGAAACCATGTCCTCGGTCGTGAAAAGACTCTCCGTAAGCGGTATGTTTCTCCTTTTTCTGAACAAAGTGGTTGAATGTTGACATTTTCTCAGAATGGGGAGGTATACCAAACTATATGAAAGCAAGTCACAGTAGACCGCTTCACTATTTCCCTTGGAGACCTGAGTTTCATTACCGGACATTTACGAGATCAAATGATGTTTTGGCGTGGCTGAAATGGTTAATATTTCCGTGGATCTATCCCGTTACGGCACGGTTAGATTGCGATTTAGCTGAAAGGAATCAGATTTGCAATGACGAGCCTTAATACTTGTCGTTCGCCGGCTCTAGATCAAATCAGATTGTGTTTTCAGGAAGACCAACATCAAACTCTGGGCTTAGAAGTGATACGTGTCGAGTAGTTGCCACAGTCCGTGTCCTCATCTCTAGGCTTGTCGCGTGCTGTTGAAGTCCACCGGCATGTCTTTATCAAAATAAAAAGGGGTCATATTATAATATCTCATTATCTCGCTTTCGGTAAAACTAAAGCCGGTATACTATTATGTCTCCTATCATCAACTAAATCTAGTGCCCCTTTGTGTATCGGTGTATGCCTTGTTCATCATATTGTAGTCGTTCTTCATTCATCTACATATGACCTTTCAGTATTACGAAGCGCTGCGAACACGCTTCAGTCAGAGTCAGGGTCTTCAGTTCCACCCTCGCTTTCTCCATCCATGTCTTCCACAATCCGAGAGTACGTGAAGGCCATGTAGCGGGCAAGGTCCGATGCAAGCACAAGTGGCTGGATTCTGCTGACCATGTCTTCTGGCTCGATCTTGAGCGGACCCTCACTTCCACAAGCTGCCCACTTGACTAGAATGCTAAGCGTAGCGCAGATGATATGCTGAGTGTTGTAGGAACTGATTCGCCGCCGCTCATGGTTGTCGTAGTTGTGAATAGCATTGATCTTGGCTTGAGTGACGGTGAGGCCTGGCTCAAACTCAATACGATCTGGATCAATACTCCGACCATCACTGTCGTTCCAAGTCCACTCTATGGACTCAGCGTCTTTATTAACGCTTAAACTTAAATAAACAGGTTTGCCACACTTTTGCGTGGTGCCATTAACAGCTTCTTTGGAACAAGTCATCTTCTGGACCCTACAAGAGTCTGCGAATCTTCGCGACAAGTGGATGATGGGCCAATATTTCTCTTTTGCGAAGTTGACCAATGGAGAAATATTTCGGCGTAGAACTTCTTCAAAAGCTTCTCCGAGTTGGCGGTAGTTTGTCCTCGTTGGTGAACCAGAACCGAGGCATATTCTTGGGCATGTTGGATGAGAGCGAGTTTCTCTTCCTTGGTGAGCATTATATGGTTGCGCAGGACTGAACTGGGATCTCTTGAAGAAGCCACCTTGTTGTCGCTAATGATGTCTTCTCGTAGAATCAGCCTGTCGCGCCCTTGGGAGGCCATGGCGTAGTCGGCGATGGAAGAAGACTGTGTTCTTTCTCGGTCAGTCAAGATAGGTGAGAATACTGTAGACCAAAAGCTTACACAAATACAGCAACACGTATGTGAGGTTGCCTTTCAGCACTTGGTATAGGAGATGATGCGAAAGGCGAATAGAATCGGGTGTGCAGTGAAGGAGATCCCCACTGGCCTTGTTTTTGCTTGCTCTTTTCCCAGATCTTTACTGGCACCACAGTGTTTGGCACTGCCAGTTCATCTACCGAACTTAACCTGATACTGCAGATCCTTTATTTGCTTAGGTACGTAGGCATTCGGGTCTGCCATTTATTCAGGTAAGCAAAGGCGTCAATCGATGCATATAACACTGAGAGCTTGCAGCGTCTCTCGAAGTTAAGATTGAACATCACATTAATAAAGCATATGTTCAGTGAATTACTCGTCATGTCTTGTTGTCATTGTGATTGTTGTCGTACCACCCCCCTTTACCCCCTTTCAGCGAGAAATTGCTTCTTGAGGTCAAGTTTCCACGGACCTGGTTTGATAGTTTGATCATAAGGGAGTGTGTAAATTGCAAAGCTGTTGCCTTGTATGGGACTGCTTTTTCGCCCTGGTCCAACTAAGGGAGTTTTCAGACCTTACGTCCTCCTTCTTTGACTCATCATTGCCATGGAAGTTGACACCACTATTGATTATACCATAATAGACACAACTTCTTAGTAAAATCAATTTTCTTGGCTATCAAGATAGAAACGCCAAGACATATCTTATCCTATGAGATTCAGAAGAAGCTGTAAACACCAATACAAGTTTCGTTGGCAAAGAGACAGGAGACTATTACTCCCCTTTAAAGTATAATACTCTACCAACAGCCAGCTGCAATCTCCCAACAATAGCAAAACTAACAGTCCATCGCAAGACACAATGGGAAGCGATTTTCCTTAACTTCTCCTCTGACTTGATTGATACGTTCAACGAATCAGGGTTAGCACACTGGAAAATGAACAGAACGTAAGAAACATAGGTGTGGCAGACCATTTTTGACTGGTATCAAGCGAAGGTGACCTTGCGATCGAGTGATTCGCACCTCAGAGGTACTAGGCTGGACCTTTGGCGCAATCTATGATCAATTAGTAAGAGGTCACGGGACATGTAAGAAGCTTACAACTTGCGTGAGAATGTTGACAGTGAACAAGACTTGGCATCATCTCATGCATCTTCATCCCGATCTCCATACCGTATGTTGGGATTCTTTCCAAAGCTTGGTGTAAGTCGATCAAGAAAGACTCTGCGGAGTACGTCTTCTGGCTAAGGATCTCCTTGGGTTATCATCCTCAAGAGGATATCTCCAGCTCTTCTTCAATAATTGCTTCACGTTCCGAGTGGGCCGTGAGCAGACGTTCGACCTGACGGACAATTCGGTCCCAGCGTCGTTCAACCCAATCGATCCAAAGTACCATTTTGAAAAGAGTGCCGGAGATACAGCCGCACATAAACTGGCCCTCTGCAATAAGCTCGTTCGACCAGTATGGCTCCTCGAACTTTACCAAACGATCCCTGGCCCACTCGCTTTCCAGCCAGGCGAGTTCGCTGAAGCCACATGAGACTTCGTATTTGGTAGTGCCATCAGCCTCATGTGGTGTCCATTCGACGCCAAAGATACGCTCAGTCCTGTATCTATAGGAAGGGCTTGTCGACAGTCCGGAGCAGACATCGAAGTTCGTGTATATTTTCAGGTATTGCAATGTGCACCTTGCTATATTTTCCAAAGCCCAGTGACCCTCTGGCCAACGAGCAATCCATTCATCCCCCCAATACTGAAGATATTCGGTGGTGTACTCAGGCATATTGAGGCATTGAGGGAGCTTGAAGGGCTGGTGGTTTTGTTGATAGTTCTGGAGTAAAGTAACTGCTGTATGTTTATTGATGTAAATGAGTCGAAGATGGATCTTGATGAAGGAAGAAGATGGGGGATCAAAGAGACAGGTTTCAAGGAACTAACATTACTGATGACTATTCAGTCCAAAGAGCCACTGCTAATTATGTATTGAATGGTATCCATAAGTCACTGCCACTGCCGCTGCCGCTGTCAAAATTGACTGTTCTGACACATCACGGCACTGGCAATGTGGATAATGACGCAGAACAGAACTGACACTGACACTGACGGTTGCTTCGGCAATCATTTCATTGCACTCCTTCGTTTATATTCTATCTTGTTTTCTTCTTCATCTGTGTTTCTCTTCTCTTTCTTCCAATTGCTTAGGCTTTAGCATCGTCGGCATCGATGGCTTCCAACACCACCACAAGCGATAGCCCTGAGGCGACAGCCTCGATTACAGGACCCCAAGTCCTCAATATTCAAGCTACCCATGCTCAGCAAGTCTCTGCAACTCATCAGGATACCCAGGTTGCTCAGGATCATCAGTCTCAAGAACATCCTCCGGCTCCTTTGGAACTCATTGACCATGTCGATGAACTCGTCCCTGACATTCCCAACCAACAGCACAATGTTCAAAATCTCATTACCGACTATGCTAACATGCAGTCTGCTGCCAATTTCTCCCTTCCCCAGCAGACTCCCTATCAGGATATCATACAACAGCCAAATGTCTTTCCTCAGCAGTCTATCGACCCGAACATCGCTCAGCATACATATGGGTACCCATCTCAGCAGGCGTTCCAGTATGCTTCTCATGCTGGCCAACAGCAGTATCCTCAGATGGGACCGCAATTTCCCACTCAGTCGGTGTTTCCCTTCCATCCGCAGTTTGGGAACCCCTATCCCTCTCAGCAAAACTTCCAGCAGAGTTCACAACTCCAGGCTCATGCGCACCAATATGCTGCTCTTCAAGACCCACGAGGCGGAGCACTACCGCAGCCTCAGTCCACTCAGGGTATGCCCCTCAACACTCCTGGAAGTGGAAGTTCCTTAGCCATGCAGCAACCTGAGCAACCTGGACTTCCCGCCCAGCAGGTAGCTCCAGCAGCCTCATCGCATCCGATTGGCCATGAAGTCGGTTTCAAGAACCTCCTTGAAGATCAGGACGTCGTTGAATCGCGAGCGGCTGATGAGTGTATTTCTGAGCACAGCCAGCTCGTCATCAAAGAGAAGATGTGGCTGCACGATCTCATCAAGCTGTACGAGTACGTTCAGCGGAAGGGGGATGTCTATCTCTCAGCCGATGAAACCTACAAGAACTTCTGGATTACTGTCTTTAAGAACTGGAATTCAAAGATGCCAGTTTCCGAGAGTGACCCTCTGCCTGCGCGTGGCAAGCCAGACATTCACTACCAGGTCGGCTACTACTCTACAGATGCCTCCAGCAACCAACCAGCAAATGGACGCCGAAGCTCCAAGGCCCGCAAGGGCAACGCGATTCCGATCTATCTTTCACTCGACCTTGACGCAGATGGTATCAAGTGGCTTTACAAAGACAAGACTGGTAAATGCGTTTACAAATCACAAGTAAAACTTCTAGTTGGGCTCAGTGAGACACAGGCGAAGCATAATTTCTTGACCCATTACGACATTTCGGAGAAGAACAAAGTCTGCGGGCATAATCTGCAGCTCATTGTCGAGGCTGCTCGAAGACGTATTCAGAAGTGGGCGATTGCTGGTGCTGGAGCCCCTATTCAGCTTGGGGTTGAGTGCCGAGCCCCCAATTTGTTGAGACTAATTCTCGCCTCCGAGTACTTCAGACACCAGCATTTGAAGAACTGTGCTATCGCTGACCTTGAGGCCCTGCGACCTAAGGCGGGCTATGGGGGTCGAAAGAATTGAAACAGAGGTGCATTCATGGTAGATCCCAACGGCAAGTCTTCTTCCTTGGACTAAGTGTTTGGCTTGTTACTAATATATTTCAAGGCCGTCCCCCGTACCAGAAATGAATGGCTTGCTCGTGTAGGGCGTATCCAAGCTTAATGGATATCAAGGTTCAGTTGCTGCTAGGTATACTTGTCAATGGAAGTGACAGGTGGTTGGAGTTCTGATGTCGATATCGGCTTTTGAATGGATGGATGTGCTACAGTAGTCATGTTGGAGTTAAAACCCCATAATAGACACTGATTTGCATACCCCTGGCTTCAACCTTCTTCGTTGCGGTATGGACATTTAAAAATGAAACAATGGAAACTCCGTATTGTTCTCAATCTATCCATATCGTGTACAATTCTAATCTAAAATCGCCAATTCCCACTACCATAACATCCATCCAAGCAGGTATCGAAAACAAAGCCCCTGAAGCACATATCAAACACCCTTACTTCCGCCCCTAGTGCCACTCAGCGTCAATCTTCTCCCAATTGTCAAGGAAACTCTTGAAGAACTTGACACCCAGGCCAGGATCCAGTGCGCCAGTAGTAGCGCGGATGGAGTGCATGGAGAGTTGTGGGAGGCCAACATCTGCAGCTCTCACCCCGAGCATGCTAGATAGTGCTGGCCCAATGGTTCCGCCGCTTCGAGAGTCGCTTCGAATTTGGAACCTCTGTGTTCTACATCCACCAAGCTCACCGGCCCGCTCCATAATAGCAGCCGAGACACTATCTGTGGTCATATGAGCGTTGGAGTCGTAAGTGATGGTTACGCCAACATTGAGCTCTGGCACATGCTCAGAGAGATATTTCTCAAGGAAGTTGGGGTTTCCGGCATGTGTGACATCGGCAGAAGCGAGGAAGCTTGCAGACCATGTTTGTCCTTGAAGTCCTGGTCCATATACATCTGGACATAGACTCTCGACAGTCCTTTCAACGACAGAGGGAAGAAAGTTACCACGCGCACCTTGCCTCAATAAGCTGCCTACCTCCTCGTCATCGAAGCAGGCGACGAGCTTTATTCCTCCCTCGTCGCTGTTTTCTGAAGATGCCAAGAGGGCGGTAAGGGCTGCCCAACTGCAGAGCTTATCATCAATGCGACCAGCGAAGATGAATTCCCGATCCAAGCCACCAGTCTGAGCAGGTTGAGAGTCGTAAAGTTCGAGTTCCCAGTTAACAATCGAACTATAAGACTGAATGTTGAGCTCCTTGGCAATGAGCTCAACCAGTCGTGGGGGTTGAGTGTTGACAAAAGAGCCAGCGGGTCCAAGAGCCTCGGCAGACGGACGCTGTGAACTCTCTAGGCCAATAATAGGAACGGCTTGAGTCTCAGCGTTGTTGTTTCCCATCATACCGACCCCGAAATGAGGCGCAAGAGTGGGGATTCGGGCGATAGGCCAGTCGAGCTTGACGAGCTTTACAGTCTTCTTTCCGGTTTCTTCATCATCGAGGATAACCCGTCCACCAATGCTGAGATCCCGGTCCCACCAGGTTGCATTCAGGGCTCCAGCATAGGGCGCAGCTCCCAGTTGGATGTATCCGGCCTTGACAGGCTTTGTGCTAACGGGCTTGAGCTTCGCGGCGAGAGCGTCAATGTGGCCACCGATCATAGCAACACCATCTCCAGGCTTATATGCTTTACCGACTTTGAAAGCGATAAGAGAGCTCCCATTCCGAGTGACCCAGTACTTACCACCAGGCTGAATCTTGCCCGACCAGCTATCGCGGGGAGAGAGTTGCTCATATCCAAGCGCCTTCAGCTTGTTCTCAAAGTAATCGACGGTGTGAAAAATCGTAGGGTTCTCCCGAAGAAAGTCGCAGAAAGGCTTGGTAAAACACTCAGGGTCTAGCTTCTCAACCTGACACAGTTTACAAGCCTGGCCAGCCTCAAGATGCCAGTTGACTTGACCGACTTCATCAGGCGCAAGCTTGGTAATACAGGAAGCGCATACACGGTTGTCCTTTGTATCGCGGCCCTTCATATCAGAAATGATAAAGTTCTTGGAACTTTGCTTCGATTCGGGCTTTCGGGGCGCAGCCGCATTGTTGTTGAGCGAAGCTGACGACGATAGCGCTTGTTGTCGCAATGATAATGACGAAGCGCGGGCGCTCAGCATTGCAGGCGTAACCTGAGTCATTTTACGGGATGAAGCTTTGTTCAAGCTGGAGAAGCAAATGACTCTTGTTGTCAAAGGTCGAAAGGCGGGATCGGTGAAAGGTGGAATGTGAAAAGTAAGAATTATGGATGCTTGGTTGAATGTTGTCAAGGAAGGCTGAGCTATAGGTAGCAACGACGATCTCGGAGCTCGGTCACCTGGTCAATGCGGCTGATGGAACGTGTGTCATGTGTCGAGATAAGACAACAAAAATAGGTAAGGTAGGTATACCTAAACGCACCTTTAGATAAGGCATCTAGGTAAAGTATTATATCAACATCTACTGGAAGAATCTTCTGCCTCATGACAGGTAGGTAGGGACTTCTGTCAGCACTGGGCTTTTTTATTTGTTTACATAGTATTCTTCATAGCTGAAATAATCGATCTTCTTCCTTCAATACGTCAGAATCGATGACAACTCTGAAGCTATGCACCAATGCGATGCCGTTAACAAAAGCATACAGCATTATATTTCATGTCGCTATCGATTTTCATTTTGACCCTTGAACACAGATAGACCGTGAGCCAGCATCGAATACCCGGGTCATCGCAGAACTCAAAACACGAGTTACGACCATCGCACGATACTTTCTATCGCATTTAGTATCGTAGGTAATTACACATACAAGCAGAAAATAGCGTGCCAGAGGCATTGATTTCCTGGGGTTGCGCCATCGTAGTGATTAATCTCCGCTCCGGGAGCTTCAGACCAAATTTTAGCAGTGGATATAAGAGGAGCATGTTCCAGGCCAAGTCTGACATGTAATCAAGTAGTCGGATTGGATAACAGCCATGGATCGACCAACCTATGACAACCCTTTCCAAGATATGATTGCTTCTGGCGCTGGGCAAGCTGTTGTTGATTGCTGATGCAAGCACATCATGTCTCCCAACAGGCGTCACCGCTCTCAATTTGGGGCAAGATCGGATCGAAAACAACCCGTGTAGGGACTCTGTGGCCACTTACGGGCAGTCGACCTTCCATAACGCCGTCATTGCAATATTTGACGATTCGCTTCCGAGCAGTGTCAATTATGGCCTCGATATTGTATTGATAAGCCCGGGAAGTCTTGCTCTCGTCGTACTCTTTGATACTTCTTCGCATGTAGTCTTCACGAGTCAAGCCGCCTGGCTTGAAAGTTACAAGCCCTGGAAAATCATTGAACTCGCCATCCGCGTCCACGTATAGGAATGCGATCACGTTTTTTCCATTGAAGGAACCATAAACGCTTTCTGACCAGCCTGCCTGGCTGTCTTATGTTGACGAGTTGGTTCCTGTTCTCCATTCTCTAGGGCACGTTCGCGTTCCTCGCGCGAGATTGGGAGGTCTTGGCTCCATACGCCAACTTCAATCTTTCCGTCTGTTCCCATATAAGGTATGTATTTTGGGCTGCAGGTAGGTTTGGAAGGATCCCAGTCAGAGAAGATACTGGAGAAGAAGGACTCGCGTTGAGATCGTGTGATTGGGCAGAGACTGAGAAGGTCGGTGGTATTGTGGGAAACCTCGAGCCAGGCAAAAAGCAGGTCTCTTAGGTCGTGCCTTTCTAAGTATGTTAGATGGCAGTAGTGCGTGATGAACGCATCGGGTGCGCGAGACGTGGTAGCGTTGGAGTCTCCAAGGAAGTCTTCTAGCTCGGCGCCCTGGATGGGAGTAAATGCCATCCCGGTGCTCTGATGAGCCATTCTGCCTTTTCTTCGGTTATACACGTATTGGGAGAAAGCTATGTCTTCTCAGAATCGACTATTCTGATCTTTCTTAGCAATGCTGAGAGCGATGAACAA
Source organism: Fusarium proliferatum ET1 (assembly GCF_900067095.1). Lineage (NCBI taxonomy): Eukaryota > Fungi > Ascomycota > Sordariomycetes > Hypocreales > Nectriaceae > Fusarium > Fusarium proliferatum. Next base: position 3,097,803 of record NW_022194792.1, on the reverse strand, counting down.
CATGAATATCTGGGGGAGATGAAAGATGCGTTTTGATGGTAGAATCTATTTGTACGATGATCAACCCTTCTAATAAATGCTATTTACACAGAGAATAAGTGCGAAAGCTTTGCCTTCCTTGTACTGATCACTACCTAAAGGTAAGTGTCATGGTTAGGTAGGCGCTGCCTGTTGACACTCGGAAGGGTCGTTGCTAACGTAAAGTCTAACATAGTATATCTTAGTATCTAACATGAGATGGATGATCTCAGTGGTAAAATCCAAATGAAAATAAACGTGAATGCTTTAGAAACAGCATGTTACTTCACTGACCCATTCATGCTAAAGCAGCATAGCAATGTAAACATATTCAAGTCGCATAATATAGCCCTCTTTTGCGATTGTCTCCTTATTGTCTCCCTATTGTCTCCCTATTGTCTCTCTCTCTTCTTGCTCCTCCTCTCCTCGGCTTTCCAACCTGTTCATAAGATTACTTCTTCCCTTGCTCATACCACTCCCAGCCTGCACTTCTCTCTGCACATTCATAAATCTCTACTCTTCCACCCTTCTCCTCCTCTGCCGTACCCCCTCATCATCTTCCCCTCCACGATATCTTTTTGATCTCTGACCTACTCATTCCCTCTGTCCTCCTTTATGCAACCTGTCGCTCTCCTCTCTCCTGTTGTTGTTGTTCGTCCATCCGTCACTCTCGTCTCCTCTGTTCATATTCGCTTTTAAACTGCGCCAACCTTCTACGGCTATGGAAGATACGCACGGCGATATTGGCCAAGCTGGTCAAACTGATCCGGGTCTGCCTCCTGCAGGCTCCGTTCAGGTTGACCATGCTAATATGGCACCCAAAATCAAGGAAGATCCTGACAGTCTTCCTCCCCCTGTGGTGGGCACTCGCATCAAGGACTTCGAGACAGATGGCAATCACCTTATATCGCGGCCAGGCGGTCATTTCTTAAACAGTCCTACAGACCTTGGTCTGTTTGAAAAGTTCGATCTTGCCGACAACCTTCGAAAATGGGTAAAGACAGAGTACCCTAAGCTTAACCGAGATATCCAGCCAGAAGCGATTAATATCAACGCAGACGACCGGACGAACTTCTTTAATGTACTCTTTAAAGACTGGTTGAGTGCTGCAGATATCGAAGATATGCCATCCAAGCCTCAAGACAGAAACAAAGACGACACTCGCATCCTCATCGGCAAGTGGTCCCAAACTTTGCCAACGTCCAAGAACAAGAGGAAGAGAGACGAGGATGGGGAGTCGCCTACCAAAAGGCGCAAGAGAGATGACGCTCGACGTCTGCACGAGCCAGCATACTTCGGAGTCGGCTTATCCTCCGGCAAAGGAGAGGACAAGGTTACATTCGACGTGAAAGATGAGAGCAACCAGATCGCCGCCGCCCAGTATGTCGAATGGGATACCGATGACGATATCGACGAACTGAAGCGCCGTGCTCTCACGAAATGGGAGCGCAGCGAGCGAGCCCGGATTCGGGAGTTCAACCAAAAGCGCATCTTCATATCATCTCGAAACTACATCATCCGTGCTGCGAAGGCTGGGTTTGCCGATGGGTTTCGCCCGCCTGTTGCCCTCCCAGAGGTCGTCGAACTTGCTGAACCCGAGCTGGCCTTGGCTATTGTCAAAAAAAAAAAGGTAGTAGAGGCATCCCTTCACTTTAGATAAAAGATTAAAGACGGACTTTTTCGGGTTTAGGCAAACCGATGAGTGTCGCATTGGTCCCTCGATCCTAAATGACATAAAGACTTAGGTAACTTAGGATAAGTTTAGCCTAAATTTATGCTAAATTTAGGATACCTTTTTTGACACTTGCCTACTCCGTACTTACATAGGTAGTGTCTACAAGAGCTAAATGATCTCGGGTAAAATATAAATTGACGAATTGCTTCCCGAGTAAAAGCAACATCAGGATTACAGTTCTAAATAATGCAATCGAAATAATATATGTGCATGTGTATGTGTGTAGTATATAAGTTATATGTGGGTATCTAAACTAGCTATGCTGAACAATTTACCAGGTGTATGCAACCAATCTATCGAATACCAGACCAGAACCAAATCAACGATATCTCGAACTTGAAGGTGCTCGTGCTAAATCTTCAGCCTCCGACATCTCCAGCAAACTGACAGCATCGTCGGCATCATCTTCATCGTCGGATTGTCCCAGCTCGGCAGCAGGGTCCTCACTGGTCTGTTCGAGAGGGCGGCGCTTCTTCTCAAAGTCCTGCTTGTGCGCTTCGGCAAGCATGCGTGAGAATGTGCGTTTTGGCGGTGGTGGGGGCGCCACTCCTCCTGTTCTGCGTCGAGACAAGCCTTCTTCTGCTTGACCGGCTGAGATGGCGGTGGGTTCGGCTGTGCCATGGCGGGAAGGTGTTTCGAGTGAGGCAACACCTACGATGTCATCTGGTTGGTGGCTGGCGACGGTGCTGTCCATACTGGCACGAGCAATGAGAGGCTCGATTCTATAGGGGAGGGGCACATCACGAGAGGCCTTGTACTGAGAGACGTTTCCGCAGTGTTCGTTCTCAACGCGGAAGAGAGTCCACATGCCTCTACGGGTGACTTCCATGAAGGCGACCATGAAGGAGACAATGGTGGAGTGTTGGGTGTTATGGGTGAAAATAGCATAGAAGATCCAGGCAAACCGAAGAATAGGATCTACCACCATGATGAAGTAGTATAGCCATCGTCGCTTCAGGGCAAGAATATCTCGGAGACACCAGTGCCTCGAATTGGGTTGAAGAAGAGAGAAATCCATAAAAAGATCCCAGAAAGCTGGTAGTGGTCAGAAGTGTTTGCGGATGATGAGGCAAGCAACTTACAGCAGTAGACACTGTTGATGGTTGAAAAAGTAATGAATAAAGCAAGATGCATATTGGAATCATGTATACGGTACAAAGACAGCATCACAGCAGCAATTATAGTCGCCGTATACTTGCCACCGTTGACTAGATGAGGAAAGACATTGCGTGTATCTTTATATCGACGAAGGCACTGTAAGAATCGCCAAATGGGCGGAAGAGCAGTCAAGAATCCAAGGGCCCGTGAGTGGCTAGAGTTGCACTGCACCGGATTCTGCCAGTAGTTGGCATATAAACAGAAGAATAGTTCAATATTCTGTCATTGTTAGTAATTCCTCATTTTCAGTCTTGATTCTTTGCACTTACTGCAGTAGCATATGTAAGTGAACAGTAAATATCTCCGAGGAAGAAATCACGGAACTCGACGGGGTAGAGTCCAGCCAAGAGCAAACGCCACTGGCTCATGTCAGCAAGTTTCAACAACAAAGTGAGGGAAGACTTACATGAGAATATGCAAACCAGCGCCGGCTTTTATAGAACAACGTAGGAGCAGGAAAGAATAAAACAACAATAGTAAAGAAGATAAGGATGACCGGATAGTAGATATACATGTCCGGGTCGCCATATCTACTAAAATTCACCCACATGAAGAGGCCCAGTGCCAAGAAGAAGAAACTTGGGAATTGAGCCAGCTCTCTCCAGTCTAGATGATGCCGCTGGTCGAACTCAAAGATGAAGGGGTAGTTGACTTTGTTCTGGTTCCAGATTAAACAGTCAATGCAGAAAAGCGAGAACAGATAGAGCATGAGAAAATAGCCTCCATAGATCTGCATGAGATAGCTCGTCCGCACGCGTACTTCGTCATCGTCATCGTACAACAGCTGTGCTCCATAAATGAGACCCTGAATCGCGAACACAGCACCAGTGCCAATGAGCAGACCATTCTGGAACATGCCGATTGACTGGTCTTCAGGCTTCTTGTTCAAACTGCGGAGCTTGCCAGCGGCTAGCTTGTGATTACCGCGCTCGAAATAGCGAGCATACAGGTCTTCCACCGTACGAATGTGTCCCTCGAGTACATCGCTGTTGACAAACCATGACTGGTTGACCTTTTCGTTAAGATAACGGTACGGAGGTCGGGCATTGACAGCCTTGTCGTATTTCTTGTTGAGCTTCCGAAATGCCGTGCGGTTGAGCATTGCGTATGACTTGAGTAATTCAAGCCCACGATAAAACTCTTGGAGTGCGAGTTTGAGCTTGCGCTTTGCTGTGCGGTATGAGACCTCGTGATGGGTTGGGCGACGGATGTAATCTCTCTCAGCGTCACCTACGACGCCACCATTGATATTGGGTGTTGTGTTCATCTTCTGCAATGCCTTCGTGTTGGGTCCGATAGGGAATATCTTGGACTTTATAGGATCCATGATCCCGTTGAGCTTGCCATTGGCGCTATCATGGGTTCCTCTTTTCTGGGGATTTTCCTCACGGGCTCGCTCATCAGCCATCTCTTGAATTCGACGGTTGCGCATCTCGTGAAGTTGTACTCTCAGAATGTCCAACCTCTCACCAGCCTGTTCTTCCTTCATCTTGTAGAAACTCTCAACCTTTTCAAGTTCTGAATCGAGGAAGTCAAAGAACTCTCGCTCCCTTTCCTTAACCAGGTCGAAGTTCTGCATGTTGATATCGACTCTGCGGTCGCTTTTTGCTGTTGATTGGTGGGTAAATAGTCGTCGGAGGTGAGAAGGTGAATCCTGAGCGCCAGATTCTGATGGTTTCTTGGTCGAACTGTTTACGTCCGGCGATGCAATTGTCGACACGACACTGGCTGATGATGTTCGTCGAGGATCCATTCGCTGGATATTTCGTCGCATCGCCTCGGAGGGCCCAACAGTAGCAGGCGAACCGGGGAGGTCGCTCTCATGATCATGAACTTTCAGCGCGGGCGCAGGTAATTGAAATTCGGCATGTTTGGTCTCACCAGCCAAAGGCGACGGCTCCGGTGGTGTATTGACAAAGCTTCCATAGTGTCGGTTATCGCCCGAATCTGTGAGGGACTCGTTTTCGGCGGCTCTGCTTCGCGGCGTAGGGATCGACCTCGGGGGCGCAACGGCTGCTACGGATGGAATTGTCGCAGAATTCAATGCCGTGTTCTCTCTCGTAAAGGGTTGTCGCGGTGTTGCAGGTGAAGCATATGTGCCAGTGCGAAGCTGCCCAAGACCTCGAGGTGTTCCATTTGCACGAGCAAGAGCTCTACCGACAGCTTTGATGTGCTTCTTCCCTTGTTTGTAGTTGAGGTACTTGATGCGCCATTCTGCAGGTTCAGAGTTAGTTTTGTCCAATCTATAAGACAATTCTTAGGGATTTACCAGGCACAGCTTCTCGCTCGAGCTCCTTGGCGAACTTCATGACAGCTGCTCACAGCCCAACAATAAGCGGACTATAAACTTGCAGCATCTAGAATTTGGATGAAGGTCGCTAATTAAGTTAGGGGTAAAAAAGCTTGGGCTTAATTAAGCTCGTGGAAAATTTGTTGGATCGCGTCGAATCCGTCAACGTGCCCCTCCCTGGTGATCATGAATGGATTCGACCACTAAGGTCGGGAGCTTTGAGTTCAGATGAACGAATGAATTGCTTTTGACGTCAGTGCACGAGGTCCTCACTAAAGAGAAACAAACCGAATACGCTAGCCAAGACGGGGAATGTCTTCCGCATCCGTATGGGTTATTAGGTGCCAAATTACCCTACACAAGATAATTGAGTTCTGATTTGAGGGGGAAGACGATGATAAGAATAACCCAAGGAAAGGATGCTTGGGAATTCAAGTCTTGAGGAAGTTAACTGTGCGAATTAATCCTTATTTTGCTAACCTGAACTTGAGTTCTAAGGCCGTAACTGGCTTACAACTTGAACCAACAAATGGTTTATTGCCGCCCACCAGCGATTGGATATCAACTTATTGAAAAGACGACGATCATAAGGAATACAAAGGAAAGAAATGTGATCTTACATAAGATTTGAACCCGATTTTAGAATTATGCGGCGCAACCGTTGATATCTGTGTTTGGCGTTCAACGACGTGTACACCCAACCTTATCTCAACGTTGAACTTAATATAGTTTCTTGTCACCTCAAATGGTGATGCAGAGTACCACGTTGCATAAAGATATGACTGTATTCAGATATTTACTTAGCAATTTCAGTGTCATAGAACTGAGTTATTGAATAGCACAACGATGCGAGGATCTACGTATACTTGCCAAACCTACCAATGACGCCAAGTGTCTTCCATGATCAAAGCTGTGACATATGCTCTATCTTTCCCTCTATGCTATTCTACGCGTAACACAAATTGCTTACAAAAGTAACCTTATTGTTATGTCCTGCAAAGGTTGAGAAAAACACTCCAGTAAACTCCCGGAGGTGTAGTATCCGACTCTGCCGACTTTCGATCTATCATAGACAACGCAGCCGAAACATAACTTTGCTGACGTGTTAATCGCAATATCATCAAAAAGAGGAAATGATCAGACCTAAGCTTTGGTGAAAAGATGATGTTCCTGAAGGTTGAACACATTGTGTTACTGTTGACTCATAGCACTCAGGAACCGCCCTGTGTGTAACAACGAGTCGGCGAGAATAGACACACAAACTTCAAGGACAAATCGAAATTCCCCAAGGCCGAATTTGAGAGAAAAGCTAATATGTGGTTACGTTATGATATCCCATCAGGACGAAGCAACCCAGGAGCTCACACTTGCGAATTGCAATTGTTGTCCTGAGCCTCATTGCCTACAAACGGGAAAATACCCACTCGTGGCTACTAGGTTATCACCGGATGCTTCATTTCCACCAGCAAAAGGTAAAATATTTTATCAACATTTATCTCATGGTATCGATATTTGAGGGGTTTATTACTCCCTCAGCAGAGACTTGACTTACACGCACTTGTTCGCCAAGCACCGGCTCAACGCTTGATCTACTCTAGGAGCTTGAACTTTCCTAGTCTCTCGTCTAACTTAGAAACCCGCTAAGCAAAGTCCGTCCGATCTAGATCTTTCATTCAGCGACGTTGATGACTTCATTATTACCACGTGTGTTGTATCGTCCAAGACATGCTCCTCGAGGTGGCTGGATCGCCGGATCAACGGCTTAACGCTCAAGAATCTATTGTCATGACAAAGAGAGGAATGCTTTGATAGACAAGAGATATAAACAACGCATGATTCAGCCAATGCACCACGAAAACAAAACTACATCCTGGTGAAACTCAAAACCACTTGTTTTGACCGACATGTTTTACCGGGTAACGCAGCATTGCTGCCGAATATCCGAGTCGACTGGGTAGAAAGTAAACAAACTGTAGCATCATGAGAGCAATGCCCATCACGACAACCACGGAAACTCTGACGAATAAGGTGATTGGAAATGCCACTTCCGGTTGCCAATGCGAGAAACGAAACAGTGTTCCCCGCATCGTTCACCCACACTATCTATCAATCGGTGTGATTGAGATAAGACCTCGCATCAACCTACAAACACTTGTTTGGCGAATCGAAAGCTTTGTCTCTCAGCCGAGTTTGGTTCCCGCGAAGATCTACCTCAAGCTATCATGCACGTACCAAAGCTGGACATGTGGCTAGGCTACGTGCTTATGACATGGGCGTCTTTTCAGCTTAAGCGGAACTGCATCCCGGGACAAACTTGTGTGACGGTGCGTCACTGCAGCTTGGGGACTGGACTTGTAAAGCTTGAGGCCTGTATGGGCTTTCGATGACCACTCAGCGAACAACACACGGCTTATCGATATTGGTTTACTTGTTTAAGCTGATGGAAGCCTTGTGGTGCCTTGTTCCTTATTCCTTGTTCCTTGTTCCTGGTGCCTTCGATTAAGCTCATTCGAGTTCATCGGTCAGCATTGCCAACTCACGATCATGAAAGGACCAAACCCTCAAAACCAAGGACGACGGCCAAACTTGTTATTCTGTGTGGCGTTTCGATATTACCACCTCAATCCTGCTTATATTGCAAATCGCATCCTCACGATACTGCATGCGTATCCCATCGCCCGAAGCTCCAGGGTCCTGCAGCTTAAAACAGAGTGTTATATTGATGACAAGTTGGAATGTACCTTGTCTATACATGGGGATTATAATTCTCTTACACACCATCTGGAGCGGCACATTCCTGAAAGGGCTGAGACCCGGGCAGATATTCCTGCGTGACGCCGTGTTACAAACCGGAAAACATGACGCTTTCCTCAAGCTTCCACTGGTTGATGAAAGTTTTAATGTGAATGCCAGTTTACATGAAATAAGGATTACTGATTTGCGACAGGGATTGCCTAGCCGCAATGGAGGAATTCTCCCGCCGAAAGTGAGGGTTGGAAACGGAAAATCATGGAACGATGGCTGTGAGATCGAGATCGCGAGCTGTTAATGGGCCCTGATTCTCTTTTATTTCCTGACTTTTATCGTTTCCTGATGTTTCATCCGCGGATTGGTCTTGGCGGAAGCTTCGGCGACCAGGTTGTGCCAGGATACTGGAAGACTCTGTGGGCCTTGGCAGCGGGAAACCAAGGAAGCCATCACGGATATTCAGGCACATAACCAGAGCTTTGACTGCTGTAGTGCAGTTGACTATCCTTATCCCGCGTGATGCAAGAGAGAAAGGTCGAGTCAGACCAATCAGCTAAACCCTAGCCGTCCATCCATTGCGGCTCCCTAGAAGCTTTAAGCTCAAGGCGCAAGGTTAGCTTGATGGTTTTCAAGTTTTGCTGGGCTCATTGGAGCGGCGCGGACTGATTTCGAACGCTCCAGACTTTCGGCAACCAGATATCCGCTCAAGAAGAGGTCTGAGGGACGATAAAGGACCGAGATTGAGGATTTTTCTGTGAGATTCGCCACCAGATTCCAAGATGAGAGATTATCAAGAGACGTGAGGATCTCTACAGGCGTAGTGGCGGCATGAGAAACAAGGCTCTTCTTCACACTGACAGCCTTGGCCTTGACAAAGGACCCTCTCACTCACTCACAGGCTTGAAGAGATGGAACATGCATTGCATCTGCAGATTCGAGTCTCCATATTCTTGGCGAGTCGGTAATACGGCGCATTTTTATGGATCAGTTTTGTTAGAGACTCTTCCCTCACAGGCCCAGTTACTAAAGAGAATTCGGCCAAGGCGACACTATATCAAGTTTTCTGCTACTGTTGTGTTAGTGGTGGTTCTCTTGTCTCAACTCATTCCATCTGGTGAATACAAGCTAGGTACTAACGCGAGCCAGCAGCCAGCCCACACGGTCATGGCCGAATGGCACCCCACGTACGTGGAGAAACTCGCGCTTACAAGCGAAGCCGGGCGAAGCGAAAACGGATACTAAAGCTAACTAACTAGGAACTCAATTGTAAGTTGTGGCTTCGGGACATTTCTTTTTATCAGTGACAATGTGAAGTCGTTTCTAATAGAGGGAAATCAGCACCTTGAAAGGAAAGGACCAGGATTGGGCTGACGCTTACATGGCGTGACTTGAAATGGGTATATTTTTCAATGAATTAATTAACAGTGCCTTGTATAAGTCTGGTCAAGATCAATTGGATGATGAATGGGATCAGAAACATGGGAATGATTTCCCGATCAGTTGCCCGATGTATCGACCAGTGGCTGCATCGATAATGGGGTTTGTTGGTGATTGACGCAGATGCAGGATGATCTGATGAATCAGACGTCAAGGCCACTTGCTTACTTGCTTCGGTTCCTATCAAATGAAGCCTCTGACAGATCAGAGAGATATCCACAACGGTACTCACTGATCAGTCAGTACATTACAACAATTGCGGTGATGCGATGGTGCCCCGCCCACTGCTCATCCTTGCATTTGGGGTCGGGGCCGGTCTATGAAAGCCTGCAGTTTCCCCAGTCCCCGGAGTCAAACGGAGCTGAACTGAAGGGCAGCAGCAGAGTGGGCTGAAAAGCCAGAGCCAGAGACGGTCAATCAATCAACTGAGAGATAAGACGTGTCCTTGCAGCAGGTCTAAAACCCGGTGAGAGAGTTCAGATTAAGCTCAGCTTGACAGGGCTGCGGTACATGCAAAAGAGAAAGCGGGGAGATGATTTGGTCGAGATTCGATTGAGAGAAGAGAATAGAGGAGAAGAGTCGACAACTGAGATGAGATCCATAGGTATCCTGGAAGCGAGGTTGTACTCCAAAACTCCTACTACCAGAAAAACATCAGTTCATCCGACACCATGGAGGGGTTCTTTTTCTTCGACAAGGATCAGTCTGTAGGAAGCTCACCAATGCGCTTACATGAACTCCACGCATGATCTGAGTAAGGTCTTGTAAACCTAGGCTACTGTAGGTGGTATTCTCTACTGATGCAAGGGTATTTGCATCTGTCGGTAAATTATGGAGGAGGTAATTAAAGCGAAGCCGGAAGCCATCAACTGCCATGAACGCCATCTTCTCTCAGCCGTTGACAAACAAGCCTCGAAAGCCACTCGTGGTGATATTTCTCACCCTTGAACACCAGTTGTCAAAATCGAAGTTTCCCGCATATAGTTCACGCCAAACTGTATTCTCGGTCCCGGGCGATGGGCTGGCTGTACAATGTATAATGTATGTATGAACTACGGCTGCCTGCACGCAGGTCGAGGGTTGCACTGGATCTATGGATGGGAAGTTACTTTAAGGCCCATGGGTCTTGAGATTGGTCAAAATGCCCTCTGGGGAGCCCTTTTGAGTCTAGGAACTTTCCGCATACATGGTTAAGACATTCGCTTGAATAGGCGATTGGATCACATGAGAATTTAGTTGAAGCCCATGCCTTTCGGGGTCCATCCAATAGCTAAGGCTCTACACCTCTATCAACTCTGATGGTGCTGTGCCTTGGTGTTGTTTCAACGAAGCTGGCTCAAGTAATTTCTCGATGGTATGCTTTCCCATTAGCCCTCCCTTATCCGGAGTAACAATGCAAATGAGCGTGGGCTTGATAATGAATCACCATACCGATGTTTGTGCATTTAACCAATCCAAGCTGTCCCTGCTATTGACTAGGCGGCATGACTGTTCCTCAAGGGTCACATCGACTTTTCCTCGTGCTGTCCTTTTGTGTTGGGTCATATGTTCCAGTCCTGAAGCTCCTTTGTCGCTGTCGAATTCCTGCGGTACCCTCTACGCGGGGCACAAGTGTAAGGAGAGCCTCTAATACTGGAATGGTTTCTTGGGATGCCTTCAAGTATTGGGACCAAATTGGCTGCAGGTGCTGTGAGAGAGACGAGAGTTCGAGCCAACCGCTTATGGCAGCTGAGTTTCAATAAAGATGATCTACCAAAAAGTTAGGTTTTCGCGGGATTTTGTCTTCGATGACTGTGCTGCGAGAACACAAAAGTGACCACAAACCCCCACCTGCATCCGGATCTAGGGATTGCAAAAGAAGGGCAGTTCTTGGCGCGGCTCAATGCGTGCTGCAGCAGGGGCTCCCATGCCGGTCCAGTAGGTAGGTGCTGTAACTTCAGTTCTGCGAGGGTGACAATGAAAGTGACATCGCCTTAGATGTCTCGAGATGCTCACATCACCCTGACTGTTGGTCTCGTCAGCGTCCCTTCATGCAAATGGCCTCCCCGGCGGGCGTGGCATGCTATTTGACGCATTGTCAGCCGCTACAGATTTGTCGCAAGGGTGTGTGAGTTGAGAGAGACCCTACAGAGGCGACGGCGAGTTAACCAAGAAACAATGGAATATGTAGTCGACTCTTTCTCGTGCAAGGATGAATCACTTTAATTCAAATCACGGTCGGTTGCGATATGGAGAATACCACAACCCCAGTCCTCGCATTTGTTGATTATTCTCTTTCCCGTCGCTTATCTGCTAATTAATGCAATGCTAGTCTGGTTCAGTTCAATTCAGAATGAGCGACAAAAGCGCCTCAGCAACAAGCGGCTGCTGCCCTACGAGACGAGTACGGGGATAGTTAGAGCAGCCCGGCCAGACCAGGCCTAGGTTGTCGACATCAACCTTAGCTACCTTAGTGTCTACCCACTTGGCCTTGCATGCAAGAACATGACATCACGGTCGATTGCAGGGTCTGATTGGATAGCGCACCAGGCTCTTCTTCGGTGGTGTGCCTTCAGCTGGCCCACGTTTGGGGGACGCCAGGGCTGACTTGTTCTAGCACGAGTTGCTCGAGTTGGAGTTGAAACTGGGGAGTGTAGGAGACGATGTAAGAGGTTGATGATGGGCGATTAAGGACCAGCATTTTAATAACATGCCAACAAATCTGTTACAGACCAAGGCACTGGATAGAAATCAAGTTATTCAGCATTGATGGGAAGCGTCGGTGACGAGACGGATGTAACAAGAGTGAAGCAGCATCACCAGCCTCAGTCACGATAACGCCCCATGTTCCACATTCTCTTCCCTTTCTCACGGACAATCATCACGAAACATCAATTCCTTTCCGGCCAGAATTGAACCCCCAATCTGCGTCCTGTAATATCCCCAACGCGGAGACCAATGACCCTTTGCAATAGGCCAAGCCAGCTGGTCTCGGCGGCCAAGAATTGATGATCTACAGCTCGACATCATAGAGGTACATTCAATTCCCGTACAGACAGCCGCTTCCAGCACATTTCTTTGCGCTGAACGTGCTTCGCCCTTTGACCTCATGCCTCATGGAAAGTGTCCGCCTGCTAGCGGTGATCCACCTGCAGGCGACCACCCACTAGCGCTGGAACCCACTGAGCCCACCCGGACCTCACCTAACCTAAGGTGCCCTCCGCTTGGCTCCCCTCCGTGGCCCATGCAACGTTGGACTGCTTGGCTGCCACTGCCAGTGCTCACTGTCGGGAAACCGAAATCCTTCTTTAGGTACAGTAGGCGCCTCTGCCCACCATCCACTTCCGCTCTCTCTTCTTCTCTCACATACACAAACAACAAAACACCAAACCTCCCCATATTGGTACATCCATATCTATACCTCCAATACTTGCGATACTTGAGGCATCTCTATACTCACTGCTCTTGTCACACTCACACTGCCGTCCTTCGCCTTTTTGGCTCGTTCGCCCCGCTTTCTGGCGCGCTACTCAGCTCAGTCTCACTTTTTTCGGCTCCCTCTATAACCCGCCCAGGCGCGCCCGACGACGGGGTCAAACTCTCTCCCTACTCTCGGACAGACGCCGCTATCCGCGAGCAGCAAACACATAAAGTACCTGGCGCCCCCCCTCGACGTCGCCTGGCCCTTTTGGTCATGTTGGAACCCCAGGCCATGAGAGGGCCTATCGACCAGACAGTCGGCTACGGACATTCTCGAACACGAACCACTTCCTCAACCGCCTTTCCCATGCAATTTCAAACATCTCACCTTGCCCAGCCGGGCCCCAATCTCTCACAGAACCGTCGCTCACCTTCTGTGAATACTTTCAGCACCACCTCGAGCATCCCTCCTCCTGCCGCCTACCGTTCTTCCTCACAATCTGAGCTTCGTCGCTCCACATCTAGCCGCTCAGGCGGAGCCAGCAGCCAACCCTCCAGCTATGTCGCTCTTCTGCGGAAACAAAAGGGCACTGTGTGGTGTGATCGCTCCCAGTATGAAGACCCACGACTGCTAGCACAACAACGTGCTGCAAAGATGCGAGCAACTCTCGAGGTTGTTGGTGGATCACGCAGTGCTTCCGGTGGAGCCGGAGCAAGAACAAGCACCGGTCTCAGTACTACAAATAAGGTCGCCGCCAAGATCCCCAAGATTCGACATCACGGAAAGAACCCAGTTGTCGGCTACGCTCCTGGCGAGAACCACGTTGGTGTTGGCGGTGTGCCAATGCGACTTAGTGCTACTGAAGTTGAGGCTGAGAGCAGCGAAGATGAAAATGCCGGAAACCGCCCTCATCACCGTAGAACGGGGAGCAGCGGACGAAGCAGCACAACCAGCAGCCGCCGAAACCTTGCCTACCGCACATCAGGAGGCATGGGCAGCCAGCATAGCCGAAGGTGGAGTCCTGGTGACACACCTGAACGCACCGGCAGCTTGGTGGAAGCTACACCTGAAGATATTGTCGATGACGCTGCCAGCGGCAAGGCTCGCAGCATGGCGAGTGGCAGCAGTGGTGAACGCGCCGACAATGTGGGAGAGTTGAGCAATGCCCCTAGATTGGCCTCCAACTCTCTCATGCACTCGGCTCTTACTCGAGAGAAGAGTGTCAAGTCAGCTGATGAGCTGAGGAGACGTGGCAGTGTGGACGAGCGAACATCTACCCTTACCTCTGGCCGTCTTTTCATTGCCAACCCTGATTAAGGTGTTATTTCACGCAACACGAACTCCAACTGGCTATGAACCACTATATCATGACACCATGAGCCAAGAGGAAGCTTCTTTTCTCCATCATTCGTTACAGCACACTTCGTTTCAGGAGGTGGCTTGCATTGGTCGGCGTTCCAGCACTGTTTTACTTTGCTTTTCTACACTACCTATCGTTTTCAGGGACGTCACACCCTACGAATTTCCTTTTCCAATCTCTCGCTATTATCATCTCTACACCTCTTGAATGGTCGAAGTGTGCATCTGGAGCGGGGACTCCACTGTCGTTGACTGACATACCGATAATGTTTGAAGAAGATACCTCTACCCTCTACTATAGCCGGGATTCAAGATAAAAGCATGCTTAATACTACTTCATGATCTCACCTGAGAACAAGGGGATTCAAACAACCATGACTGTTCCTTGCCTGACTCCCTGTGAAGTTGAATTTTCTGTGGATTTAATTAAGATCTGCTCCCTCTCGTGTTATCCATATCTGGTAAACTCTCATGTATGTCAGGGCTCCAGTGACGTTACTGTCCACTTGGTTGTCTGGTCGTTTCACTCTGGTCCCCTAGCGGCACCAATCGTTTATTCTCGGTTGTTGTTACGAGATCGGGCCACCTTATGATATCACTGGGGATCCCCATGTTTGGTGTGGATGGCAATTTGTCGAAATGGGCATGTCGATCGCTAGATTACCAGGTTAGCCGCAAGCGCTTGAGGCGTTCAGGCTGCCACGCGGTGCACAGCCACAGAGACCCTGGAAATCACATAGCCGAGGCTTAGCCGCACTTTCCCTGTCCCATCTCCCAGCGCGTTTCTTAATTGCCCACCTAAAGATTAGGGCGCCAAATCGACGCGTCGGGTCGCGCTTTCCATTAACTTTGGTCTCCTTTGGGGAGGAGGCTTCCATTTCAACTTGGTTGCTTCATGCCACCTGCGGATCTTGTGCACCTACCCAAGAGATTATTCACATCTTTCCAAACAACCTCAGGCTTCAAACAAAGCTTTATCATACGGAATGATTGTGCCTTTGTTTTAATTCCTTTTAATTGACCTTTAATCGCATGATCTCTTCCTACTCACGATACCTAACAACTACCTTTCTCAAGATCGTTACTGACCGTCACCTTCATATTTCGCACGACACGACAACCTTTTCGCTTCGAGCGAATCGAAAATTGAGCTGATCAGCTCGCAATAAAGCACCATGCCCCTCTATGAACTTTCACCGAACATTCAAGAATCTGAGGCTACTGGCCGTAAGAGAAGTCACGATGAATTCATGGGGAATAATGATGGAATAGACACTGCTGAAGACATCAAGTTGCCGCCTTTGGCTTCCGATCAACCAAACGGAGAATTTGGTAAGTCTGGGAAACGTATCAGTTGTGATAAATATTAATCGCCCGCAGCATTGTCTTCCGCTTCACCTGGGGAAAGAGCCCCTTCACCAGCTTCATCAGAACTGAGTGATCCTGGTACAAGCACTCCTCCTCGCCTGTCTCCGTCTCCACAAACACCATCTAAGACACCAATCACACAGACGACTATCAGCTCGACATCGAAACCTGCTACCACTTTGGTCAAGAGGAAGAAATTGACGCCTGCTGAAAGAGCCGAGAGGGATAAGGAAAGTGCCAGGCAGAAGGCAGAAAAGGAGAAGGAGAATGCTCGACTCAAAGAAGAACGGGAACAGAAAGCAGCCATCCGAGCAGTTGAGAAAGCTCAGGCTGAAGCTCAGAAGGCAGCTAAAGCTAAAGAGCGTGACGAGAAACGACGTCAAAAGGAAGAGGAAAAGAAACGCAAGGACGACGAGAAGAAGCGAAAGGAAGAGGAAGAGGAAAAGAAGGCTCGGCAGCAACGAACACTCGGCTCCTTTTTCAAGGTTCCGAGCACTCCTAAGAAGACTGTCGACATTACTCAGCCTAAAAATGCCACGCCAGGAGACCCTAGCCCAGCAAAACTTGCGAGCAACTTACCAAAGACCGAATACGAAAAAATATTTAAGCCTTTTTTCATTAAGGATAACACACGAATTGCCCATATGGGGCCTGAGATGGACACCGAAACACGCGAGGTTAAATCTAAGATCCTGGATGAATGCATCGACGGTCAACGAGCTGGAGAATTGGAGCCTTCTCGGTTCGACCCAGCTCGGCTCTTTTCTTTGCCTAGCAAGCCTCCAAAACGAGGCGTACTCCATCATCCAGTTAAGCACATCATGGAGCAAGTCTTCAGAGAGACAGAAAACGCAGAAAACGCAGGTCCTGAATATGTTGAGAAGATCATGCGAGACACCCGTCAAAAGCTTTCCAAGGTACCCATGAAGGTTATTTCGTTTTCACAAGACGTGCGCCCCCCTTACTATGGAACTGTGACCTTCAAGCCATTCGTACTTGGAAGGCTTAACATGAGCCAGCTGGCCCGAACGCCAACAGCAAGACGACTGCCTCTTGACTACGACTATGATTCGGAAGCCGAGTGGCAGGAAGAAGAGGAAGGGGAGGATCTCGATGTTGACGATGATGAAGAGGAGATGGACGACGAAGACGATATGGATGAGTTTCTCGACGATTCGGAAGATGCTGGTTTATCTCGACGAATCTTTGCAAACACCATTGAGCCAGACAGCACCGGGATCTGCTTTGAGAATGGAAGCACCGTGGCGAATCAGGTTATCTACGACCACAGGATGGAGTTCATGCATGGTAAGTCGTAATTGGACCTGATTGGAATGAGCATCTACTGACATATTTCCAGATGGACTTCAGCAGACCTGGGGCATTGATCCATTCTCAGCGGAATATTGGGAACCTGAAGTCAAGAACAAGACGCTCAAGCCTACGAAGACTACATCGGCCTCTGATGGTAGCAGCAAGATGCCCCCTCCTCCCACGCCTGCCAATGCGTTTTCAGCTTTGACAGGCACTAACAGCAACACCGGTGGTGAACCACCAAAACTCGTCAAGTCTGAGCTACTTGATGACGTGAAGAGAGCTATTTTGAGCAACAAAGCTTTATCCAAGGTTGGAATCATCGACTTTCTCTACCACCAATTTCGGGACGATGTGTCTCGCACTGAGGTGAAGAATACCGTGGAGTTGGTGGCAGAGAAGATCGGTAAAGGACGCTCCAAGGAGTGGGCGCTGAAGAGTGGACATGAGATTGCCTCATGAGTATTGACCGGGAGAATCGGAACGACATGATAATTTTTGGCTGCATATTAGCGTCGGAGTGACAGGTCTGCTTGGGATTGCTTCATGGAATTGATTGGGATGGAAAAAAGGAGGTTGATGTACAATTTACAGCAAAGCATCAGGACGATGTCGAGGTATCTGACATTGCATGCGATAGACATGGAGTAGATACCCTCATACTATTTGAGTTGGTGAATAAATTACCAATCTAGCATTGTGTTAAAGCTAGTGACTGTTTTGGGGATTCAAAGCAATAAGAGTCTCATTTCTGTCTGAGCTCCTGGTGGTGATGGCGGAAGCTTGCGGGGCCAAATTAGAGACCTGGGGGGACCGCGCCCCCCTGAAGATTCAGGATCCACGAATAATAGTGGACGTGTTTCTGGAACTGTTCCTCATTCCTCCAAACCAAAACAACTCGACGATTTATTCTACATCTCGTTAAGCTCAGCGCCTCGTGCCGATTTCTAAGCCACGAGTCAAACCGTATCTGTATACATTCGGTTCGTGGCGCTCAATCATTGAACCATCTTTTCCATTGCCTCTATCTTGAAGACGATTACGAAAGCTTGCCTCTTGCGCCTTGGACCTCTAAGCTTCTGAGCTACCTCAGCACATTCCTTCGACCGCGCGCAATGATAAATCGATCATCATAACATCACTCGCTCGAATTACTCCTCTCTTTCTACTCTCCTGTCATCGGCAGCGCGACATGTGCGCTCGCCCAGCATGGAGGATCCCTGGGGTTCCCCTTGGACCAACGACGAGCCACCGAAGATAGACCTTCCCACGCCGCCGCCACATGCGCACTTCACTGCAGACCACTCGGGCAGTTCACAGCGCGTTTCGCCTGCTCATACGCCATGGAACGAAGATGATGATGCGTGGGGCGGATGGGCCGAGGCGGGTAAAGACAGTAGCCCACGTTGGGGCAGAAGTCCTGGCTTGCGCCCTATAGGGGGTAGTCCATCTGGTTCGAGGTTACCATCGCCGACCCCGGATCCATGGGGACACTCGCCAACGTTTAATACGGCACGACTACGAAAGGAGGATAACGGAGATTCAGCAATCAGTCTCGGCGAAGGACTGCGACCGATTTTAGGGCGTATTGCGACAAGGACACCATCACCTGCGCGGTCACTTAAAGAGAACGCAGCAGATATCTGGCAGCAACCAGACCCAGCGCTCTCGAATAGGAGCTTAAGTCCTTTACCGACCGAAGATGAAGGTAGACCGGAGTCACCGAGCGAAGTACCTAGACCGGCTTTGCAGCGTGCAACAAGACCGCCTGCTTCGCGACAACCTTCCAATAAGGTTTCTGAGTTGGTGGAGATGTACGATGATATGGCAAAAAGCAGCCATAGTGCTTCGCCTATTGATACATCCATGCGGAAGGTGTCGGATAATGCGTTGGTGCAGGATGTCACGGTTGACATGAAAATCGACGAACCAGATGGGATTGAAGATGATATACAGGTGAAGGTCGAGGTTGACAGGGAATCGAAGGAGGAGCCGAATGAGAAACTTGAAATTGGACCAGAAGAGGAAGTGGAAGAAAAATCGAAACTTCAATCCGAGCCAGACGCGAAAGTTGAGATCGTGTCTGACGAAACCCTAGACCAAGACGAGAATGTGGTGGAGAATGGAATTGCAGAGTCACCCAAGGACGAAGACCAAGTGCAGACAGACTCAGACTCATGGTCGGATTTCGAATCACCAATGAAGGAGGCACAGCAAGACGAGGCTAAACAATCTGAAGTTGAAATTGACAAAGAACAGCCAGCTGCAATAACGACTGACACGGCGAGCCATGACGAGACACCCAAAGAGCCAGCACCAGCTCCGCCAAAAGCACCGCCGGAACCATTCGTAATTGACATGACAAAGCTTGATAGCATCTTACCGTCAGTCGAAACGAGCTTCCCATCCCCGGAGCCGATTCCTGATGTCATTATCGACGATAGCTTCACTTCCATCTCAGAGCGCAAAGCATGGTATCTTATGTCGAGACCTGGTTCGATACGGAAGCACAACTTGGGAGACGACGAGAACTATGTTCGCGTTGGTTGGGGAAACTCCCAGGTGCGTGAACAGGCAATCAGAATTGTTAGGCGATGGATGGAGGAAGACTCGATCACGGGCCGTGTTGTTCTCGGCCGAAGAGGTGGTGCCGCTGGTGCAAAGATCTTCAACTGGGATTCATCGGCGCCATCCACCGAGATCTCAATCTCTGAACTTTTGGCGAGAAAGAATCATTCGAGACATGCTTCAGCAGCTTCCAAAGGGACTGTCGCGTCGCCTACAGCTGCAGCGTTTGGATGGGGTAGCAACCCCATTCCTTCGCCAACTGTTGCTGCAGCCTCTTCTGCACCTCGCACTTCGACCACGAGTGAGCCGAGGTCATCTGTTGAAACGTCGCCCGTTGATGCCACGAAAACATCCCCCGTGTCAAAGACAAAAGCGCCTCCTTTGGCATCTCCTCCAAGGCCATGTATCACCGAGGAGCCCCCTTCTCCTATCAAGCCTATACCATTGAAACCTACAAACCGGCCTATCTCTATAACGCAACCTTTAAATTTCCCAGCATCACCTACGATCTTGGAACCACAGTCTCCACTTAATCCTCCTTCGTTTCTGTCAACAAAACGACCGGTATCGGTATCGCAAGCACCGACATCCCCTCTAGCACAACCTCCAACAAACGCAGGCTGGGGCGAAGATGACGATGATGATGACGATTGGGGCGACATGGTTTCATCGCCCACAGCCGAAACAAATGGCGGGTTTACTTCCATGGATGCGATTGTAGATTCCAGCTCGAATGACATCAAAGACAATACCAGTCAGCCCTCAATTACAGCTCAAAGTCCGTTGGATGACATAGTCCAGGGTGCAACGCAAGCCGAAATAGTGACAGACGGCCGACCTTCCCCGGATGCTCTGCATTTGCCTCCTCAAAGCTCTTTTAGCCACGCTCAATCGCCCACTGACCCCTGGAACATTTCAGCGCTGCAAGGCATAGCTTCGAGCCACTCTCGGTCGACTACTGTCGATTTGACCACCGCCCCTGTGAAGAGCTTGATCCCCAATCATTCAAGATCCACAACACTTGACTTGGGAACACCTTGGTCACCCTTGGCAAGTCTTGCATCCGCAAACCTGATATCAAACAAAGCCAAAACACCAATCGAGCAAGCAAACAAGGTCAATGATTGGGATTCATGGGGCTTAGGTTTGCTCGATGATTCCAACAAGCCAGTTGGGCCAAAGGAAGATGGGATGTTTGCAAGCCAACAGCTACAAGCTCCGACGCCAGTTGACACATTCAAAGACATGGCCTCTCCTAAAAAGCCCCGGCCGGTATCACTACCTGTCCCTCCGCGACCAAAAACAGTTGTTGAGTCCTTTAAAGACGACGAGATCGTCGCCAATATTCTTCGAGATCTACCGGATCTCTCTTATATGTTACGATAATGCGGGGCAGAAATGAGGAGTAAGAGAAGGAAAAATACGTGGGCGGAAGGGGGTAAACATTGCTGCTAGGGAGTTGCTTCATAATTGGCCAGTTGCCAGCTGTATATTAATCATTGAAGGCGTTCATCCGCGTTTTGTATAGCATTGCCATCATACAATTGTTGGAAATATCATAGAACTTATGAATTATTGCATTTTTGACCTTTCTCTGGCGTAATGTCCCGCATGCTGCCTAGAGAGTGATATAGTTCATGCAATACTTCAAGGGCAGATTCTGAGCAGGCTCATTTCACATTGTTATCGACACAATCTTTGACTAACTCTACTACATGAACTAGTATATTACTCTCGGACGAAATGTGGCAGATAAAGTTGGTCCATAAAATACCGTCAACAATTTGATAAAAAAATTAATTAAAACAAGAGCCGTACAATAGCTCCCCGAAAGATGAGGCAATTGACAGGAAGTGACCAGGTTGACTGGTTGTATAACTCGAAACCACCTTGAAAAAAGGTGCAAGGATGAAATGCCTCATTGCTAACTTGGGCCATTGTTTTCTTATTGGATTACGGAAGTGACAATAGTTACAAAGGTCTATGGTAGTTTCAAAGAGTAGACTCCATTTGACCCTGACATACATGGTCACATTGTGTGCGACTATATCGTATATGGCTCGTTTCGTGTAAGGAGATACATACTAAGCAGAATGAGCATATGCTCAGGAATTATTGATCGTGGTTCACTCTGAAAAAAAAAACCCCCCCATTAGAAACCTCGGTAAAAGGGGCTCTATTTCTATGTTAGTGTTCTATTTCGTATGGCCTCTATCCATGACCAGTCCGGCCAGTTGAGTTGACACCCCCAACCAGTCTCTCAAGTGACAATAAGAACTTCGGTCTTGATACGACAGCTGGATCATCCTATCCTGGGATATATGTCCTTGATTAAATTCTTGTGATATATGCGTCTTTTCAAAGAAGGTGAAGAACCCTTGAATGGAGTCAGCTACCAGCACATGAGAAGCTTATGAGTTGCCTTGTCTTACCTTATGTAGGTGCAAGACTATTACAGGCCTCCAATTAGTCAGTATTTAATTGGGGGAATCAGGTTTGAGATGCTCTCGGGCACAGCCCTTATCTTGTAACTCCCTGAGTGTTGAGATGTTCGCATATGAAAATATTGCTTGGTCGAGAGTCTTCCACACAAATGGATTGGAAGTCAACCATGCAAACTCCTCATCTAAGGCCACAGCCTCATGCGTGAGAACCATAGAATTGCTTGGTGACGCCGTCTATAAAACCCGCAGTCATTGCAGATAAACGTGCGAAAAGGGTCATCGGCATGAGGCTCTAGCGCCAGAGTAACACCGTCGTTGCAAGCACCTCGTCCAAAGATGCCGCAGTCGTCGCAATCTGGGAGCAACTTCACCGTCTCCTAGAGGCGAAATTGACTATCGCAATGCGCGCAGGTTCTGTACAAGACGAGCGTTTGGCACATGTTGGTGTATAGGTAGATAGTTTGGAAGATCCGAAAGAGAGATCTCGCGAGAAATAGACAGGTTGATAATATCTATAGAAAATAGAAATTGGGGGTATAAGTTATCTTTGAGAGAGGAAAAGGGAATAGGAGATAAAGAGGTATTCATAAGGTTGGAGAAGAGACGAGATGGGGAGGTCGTTCAGAGAACAAACGGCCTTGACGCGCGGCCCTAATGAATCTGTTTGCTTCTGGGGACAGTGAATCAAGGTTGCATTTGGCCTGTAAGTCACTGGAAATCTCTAGAGTTATTCTCAGTCATTGCACAATGGAGGAATTAGCAATGTTCAAAGGCAACTTGTGATACAGTATTGGAGTGATACTATGTCCGTGATGATACACCAAAAGGCAATATCAGCACATGATCTACTTTCCTATCATGATTTTCTATTAGGAAACTTGCTTACCTTGTATACCCATACTTGTTGTCCCCGCGAGCCTCCATGATTTGTTTGTTGAGTTGATGGCTCTCATAAGCCTGTCTGGATCGACAGCCCCGGCAACGGTAGTTTTCGTTTGCACCTTGGAGAGACTGCTCAGGCAACGTAGTGCGAACTACAGTGCAGGATCCATAGCCATCCTTATGGTTGGAGTATTCGACCTCATCGACATGTTGGCAGACGGTGCACTTGCGACACCAGATCTCGATTACGCACATGATTGTTGGTTGATGAAAAGAATTGATGGAGTTTTGATAAAAGGTCTCAGGTCGTTTCTTTGTCAATTGTTGACTGCGGTCTGCGGGTTTGTGAAAGTGGTTGAAATGATTACGGCTTTGAGGATGAATATATAGCAATAGCAACAGTCACTGACGGGAGAGGGAGCAACCTCATATTCAGTAGTCCAAGAGAGTGAAAGTTCAAAAGCTAAACGAACAATTTTGTCTCATAATGCGAATAAATCCTTTGTTCACATCTGTTACGAGGTGCCCGTGACTCACAACCGATTGTATAGACAAAGAACAGTGGCAGCGTAGGAACAGGAATATGAGACGCCCTGTGATCTATCACGAAAAGAACGTAAGGGACGAATAATACCGGAACATATCGTGATGATACCGCGTAACTCTAGAACAACACCATCATATAATTTGTGAATTGAAATTTGCAACAGACATGTCATATTTTGGAGATGTTGCCCAGTTGCCACTATCCAAAACTAGCCCCTGATCAACCCTGTCTGGAACAAGCCACTCTAGCCTATCGACCGGATAGTTTCTCACTGCTCTTCCAGCCTCATCTCCAGATCCTCGTTACTATGTCTACTCAACCCAGGTGGCGCATATATGACTCTATGAACCCTCACCCCTCTTCCAGTTCTGTCGAGCCTCCTATTCAGACGTGAGATGTGTCTACGCCGAGGCCTACACTCTCTGCAATATCGATCCCAGCCCCATCCAGTTGAACTGATTTGTCGGAATACCCAGTCGACGCCCAAAACACAAGCGCCGTAGGTACATAGGTCTGTGTTCTCAGCTTCTTCGCACATGGGGCGGTACGCTCGCGAGACTTCGTGTCGAATACGGCAGACAGGGCACCGTGCCCAAAAGATGACCCCTTGACACATTTTTATAGTCGGCTTAGTGATTGCAGTTGAGAGATTGAGTTGATAGTGCGATAGAATAGTAAAGGGCAGAATGGTTGGGAGGGAATGAACTTATACTGCTCTTCGTGTCTCTTCACTAGAGGTCGTGATTCGCTGGTGTATGTCCTTGACAGAGATTCAGTTATATCGTTCGTCTTCAATCAGTAGAATCACCGACGCGAAACATTATTGATTACAGCAGCAGGCTATGAATCACGACTGAAGTGCTACGAGGAAAACAATCCGGCCCCAGACGCGTCACACACTCACTGCTCCTCAGTCTTCCTCCCCTTATTCGCCCGGTACAATCTTGCAAATACACCAGCCTCGTCTTTCAACAACTCCTGAGGAGCTCCAAATTCAACCAAAGAACCCCTGTCCAATACGGCAACTTTGTCAAAGTCGAGCAGTGTATCAATGCGATGAGCGATCATGATAATCGTACAGTCAGAGAACTCGGTACGGATGACCTCTTGCATCCTTGCGTCTGTTTGTGTATCGACGCTGCAAACGGTGTCAGAAGCAAGAAAAGTTCAAGGTTGATGATATGACTTACCTGCTTGTCGGCTCATCAAGAATGAGCAGTGAACTTCTCTTCAACAAGGCTCTTGCAAGACAAAAAAGCTGGCGCTGACCATGGGACAAAAAGTTCTCGTCCATCTTCTCATCAAGGGGATCCTTGTTGTCGCCGATCTTGGCTTCAATGACAGACCAGATACCAACTCGCTCGAGGGCGCTTTTGATCTCATCATCTGACGCCGTATTGCATGGGTCAAGATTGGTTCGCATGGTATCGCCAAAGACAAATGGATCCTGCGTCAAACAGCTCAGACGCTGGCGGATCAGGTATCTAGGTACCGTCGAAATATCTTGCCCATCAAGAGTGATCTGGCCATTGACGATCTCTGCCATGCGAAGAAGGGCTTGGACGAAAGAACTCTTCCCACTTCCACTTCGACCGCAAAGACCAAGCTTTTGTCCGGGTCTGATGCTAAACGAAAGCCCACGCAGCACAGGTTCAGTAGTTTGCCTATAGAGTCAGCACATTGGACAAAGCATTTGTTGATTTAGATACCACTTACTGATATTGAACATCCAGATTCTTGACTTCAAGACTGCCTTGTCTCGGCCACAACTCCCCTGGATCATTGTCTTCGGTTGACTTTTGTTCGTTTGGCGCAGAAGAACAGAACATGCGAATGCGCGCAATAGCTCCAAGTGATGTCTCAAGGAGGGACCAATTCAAAATTATGCCCTTCATGTTGGTGCCAAGCCGCATCATGTTGACCAGTGCGATACCCAATAGCGAGGGGTCAATCTTCTCGCGGAGGGTCACAGCAAAAACAACAAGAATTACCGTTAAGAATGCTACCACCATATCGAGAACCAGAGTCAGCCATCGTTGAATACAGTTGAGAAGATAAGCTGGTTTCTGGGCATCGTCAATTCGACTCAGCGCCTTGTCAGTATACGGCTGAATCCAGCCAAAGGCTCGAATTGTGGCGAGTCCGTCGATAGTCTCAAGGAAATGTGAGAACAGCGGCGCCTTGTGTTCGATTCTAGACTGTGAGTCAGCAGATTTCAACAAGCCAAGATCATGCTTATCTTACTCCAGAAGGCGGAGTTGTTTGGATGTTCGGACGTAGAAACGCTGGATGAGGGCAAGCACAACGATAACAAATGGAATCGAGATGGCAAACCAGCTGACAGCTGCCATAGCAAGACCAGCAGCACCGAAGCATGCAGCAACCTCTATAATGGATATTAGCTTACATCAACCACGATGTATAGATATATCTCACCAAAGAGGAAGATGGAAAACGCCATAGGGAGAATAATGTCAACATGGCGCAAATCTTGACTGAATCTATTGATCAGAGATCCCGCCGCACTGTTGTGAAGGAAGGATAGAGGTGCGCCCATAGCAGCGTTCAAGAGTCGTGAATGAAGCAGTTTTCCACTAACGGGTGCGCAAACCAAAAGAAACATCCTGAGTTCTTGTTAGCAAAGGTATCATTTTTCACAGTTAGCTTCACCCACGCAATGGCAAGCGTAATAAGAATGCCCTCGAAAGCAGATAGGACGGTGTATATGCTGAGCCAGTAGCCAATATCTCTGCTGTCACGACCTTTCCCATCACCCCACCAAGTAACCCAAATATCTGACAAATGTTAGAAGTGTGTAGACTTTTTGAATAGAAAACTTACATCGAAAGGATGTGATAACCCCTGCACTGGCGATAAGAAGTATCTGGGTGAGCATGTTGTGTATTCCATTAGCTTTAAAGTAGTACATAAACACGCTTCGGTCACTCGGCACTTCGGTCGGTTCATCTTCAACCGCGCCTTTGTTGTCGGTCTTGTCGCTTTCCTCTCCAGGTTTGGTCTTGGCAGAAGGTTGGTCATCGTGATCGTCGTGGCTCGAAATGTCAAGATCGTGTATATAGCCATTTCCGGATCGCAGCTCATGGTAAGTTCCCTGCTCAACAAGTCTCCCGCCCCTTTCAAGGACGACAACAAAGTCAGACTCGGGGAGTCTATTAACTAAAAGGATGTCAAAAGACTGAAGCATGATTCATCAGTGACAAAGTACCTGCATGTGTAGCCAAAATAACAGTAGTGCCGTTCTTTCGAAGAAGGCCATCCTTTCCAAAGACACGCGTAAAGATGATCTGCTCAGTCACCTTGTCGAGTCCACTAAACACATCATCAAATATGGCCACAGGCTTCCTGGAGTATAGAGCACGAGCTATAGCAATTCGTTGCTTCTGTCCACCGCTCAACTTGACTCCTTGCTCGCCAACCTGGGTAAGGTCTCCTTCAGGAAGCCGTCCCAAGTCGATGGTCAGGTCGCAGGCATCGATGACTGTCTCAAGCCAGGCGCTGTCGTATCCCTTGGACTCTGCGATGATATTAGAACGGATTGTCGCATTCATAACCCAGGGGGTCTGGTCGCAAAATGCGACTTCTGATGTGTTCAGAAACACATTACCCATAGAAGACGTAGTTTCGCCTAGAATAGCCTTCAGCAGACTCGATTTACCAGAACCAACGGGACCGACAAGCATGGTAAGCGACCCATTCTTGTGACTCGGGAAAGTTGTGTTGATATCTTGAAGAACAGCCTTCTCACCCCAGTGAAAGTTGCCATCCTCTATGACTATTCGGGTTCCATCGGCTCTGACAGGGATGGCTTTCAGCGGAGTTGCCTCGATGGTTTCTTGGAAGGGTTGCGAGCTTTCAGCAGATGATCTCGAGGTGTTCTTGGAGCGGCCATTAACTTGGCGGCGGTCAATTCTCTCTTCCAAATTGAGGAAATCTTCCATTCTTCTGAAACATCCAAAGACTGAGAAAGATCCAGGAATACTTCCAAGAAGATGCGATAGAGGATCCATCATGACACCCAAGATAGACAATGCGGTGATAGCTTGGGCCGCAGAGAATGGTTCACCGTTTCCGAACTTTGCTGCAAGGGCATATGCGCCGAAAGTGATCGCTTCAGTCATTCCAATGTTGCAGTTGGCTAAAAGGGTGAGCAAAGGAATATCTTCTAGACCAGAACTACTTACTGATACAGTTCAGGTAGACATTGATCACGCGGTAATGTTTACTGGCTTTGATCTCTTCATCTCGTTTCTGAGAAATGAGGCTGCTGAATCTTTCTGACAGTCCAAGCATCTTGACTGGTTTCATTGAGCCGAGAACCTCAGAAGTAAGATTAATGCGGTCCTGAGTGGCCTTCTGATATTTGATCTGACGAGCGACCATCATCTTGCCAATAGAACCCGTAAGGAGGAGGGAGACTACACGGTTAGAATTTATTGGACCAAAAGACAGAGATACTCACTGATTGCTGTGACAATGGGAGTAACACAAACAGCGCCGAGCTGTGCTGCCAGTAGGTACATAGCGATGCCAACTGTGAGAGTATTCGCCCAGGATTCAACCAAGAGCATGTGAAGTTTTTCAATCAGGGTTTCCACGTCATTTCCCATGAGCGTGACAGCTGAAGACTCGCCGAGGTGGTCGGTAGGAAGTTGGAAAATCTTCCCGTAAACCATGGTCATAAGGCCACCCCGAACCATAGCACCAGCTCTGAATGTCAGATGCTCGTACCAAGCTGTGAGTAGCTATATAATGTCAGCTTGGGGTACTTCCATCGTCTGGTGTGATCATACCGCAGAGCCGATAAAAACGAAGGCGAATGCACCTATCAAGCCATAACCCAAGTTCATTGTCGAGTCAGACTCGGGCATCGTGAGGAATCGTAATGCGTTGCTGACAAGAAAGGGCTGAGAGATGCTCAAGGCGATCATGCCAACGCGGGGTGGTATTATACCAAGAAGCTCCCATCTCAAAACGGTCACGGTTGTCAGAAATAGAGAAGGTTTCTTGCTCTTCGAAGTGGCTGCAGTCCTGCATTAGAAGTGTTGGCTTTGTCGTACTGATATCATACCTTTCTTCCAGGATTTTCCGAAACGAACTGCGAGCTTCTCCGACGATAGCTTCTCGTAGATTGTGGGCAGGTCGTTGTTTGTCAGAACAGTAGCCCAGCCTGAGATGAGCAGCGAGTTCAACCAAACAAAGAACCCACGGCTAAAAGGACCACTTGTGCTCTCTTTTGAAATTGGCTTTTCAGTTGATATCAATATCCTGCGTTTCTCAACTGTTTCTAGTACAAGCAAGGCCAACTTGAAGATTGTCGAGGTTGAAAGAGTTGCAGCATACGCGATGTTCAGTGACATGAGCCATTCTGTGCGAAGCCGCGCGGCGTCGAATAGAAGCGACACAAACAAATATGCAGTGAGGATGAAGGATGGTCGAACAGACTTGACATGTTCGACGTGAGCCAACAAAAGAATGGCGAAAGCTGCTGCGAGATTGAGAATGGCCGCAGCTAGTGAGAAGCGAGTATTGAGCTTCTTGGAGGATGGAACCAAAGCCAACAAAACCACCTGTAAAGTAGCATATAGAGCGGAAGTGATCTGAGTATTCTCTTTAGCCAAAAAGAAATGAAGAGAGACAATAAAGAGTATTCTTACCAGCTTTGGTGTATATGTCGCGTGACGCTTGGTCTTGTCTGGACTCCTAAAGAGGTAGAAGGCTCGTGGGCCGGCAAGTGCAAGGAAAATAGCCGATGGAAGGATGCTGAGGATACTCTCTTGGAACGATACTGTGAGACATAGTTAGTCAATTGCCTACTCTTAGTTCCCTGGTGTGCTCACAGGTGAAATCAAATCCACCGCGACAGCCCTTGGTCCAAACGCTGGGCCCAAAGAGGCTATCGCCACAGGCCGTGGAGTTGTAGCGGTCCATAGCGGCTAAGGCCATCAACAAAAGCCCGCAGTCAAGGAAAAGGCCAAGCTTGGGTGTTTCTTGGCCTCTTGGGATGCAGAATGTTGCAAGCCAAGGGGGATATAAATGGAGTTTGACGTCCCCAAGACCTTATACCCGTGGACCCGATAGCGTGGTAGTATCCTGCTCATGCATGCATCAGCTCCAATTGCACGGATCCTATAAGTCGCACGCAATTATGGTTACTCTGCAACCACTACACATAATCTAGAACGACTTTGATGCAGTTTTGTAACTTGGCCAAGCTAACATTCCTACTATGTATAGGTAGGTAGCGAAAAGGTCGTGCCGCATTTGAGACTCGATTTTGGCAGCATCGGTCAGCACGCCGCAAAATAACGAGCATCTTGGATGAATAGAGCCCGTTAAAATGAGGAGACGGATCAAGATCCTTGTTGGGACGATCTCCTTTGCGAGTTCGGCTGACATTTATCATTTGCTGGCCGACTTACAAAAGTCCCTTGGCATGGCCTTATTCGGAAGGTAACTGATAGGCATATCGCAACTACTCCTAGGTATCTTATCTAACCGTATATCGGAAGAGTGTTATTCCTCACAAACTACAGCGCCACGAAGTATTATATAGCAGTAACAAACAAAAGCGTTCTATTTGGGTATCTTTCAGTTGAGATAGTAGATGAACAGGTTTCTTAAATCTAGCATATCCAGTCAATGTTGGGATTGTTGCTTGCCGCTCCTCCAACCTTCAACTACTGAAGTCGCAATGGATCATCCGGCATGTAGTCATCTTCTTCGTAGCCATCGCTGTCTGTTGGATCTTCTCTTGAGCGCTTCTTCGGTGGCTTAACGAAGAAAAGCGCAATCCAAGACAGAGAACAGAGGAACGAGATGTAAAACCAAGGCAAGCCGATCCAGACTCCTTTTCGCTTCAGTCCCTGGTCAAAGAACCAAGCCAAGACTGGTCCTCCAATAAATGACCCTATCACCTCAATCATACCTATCAAGGCATACAGTCGAGCAGTATACTCGGGCAGCACGTAGTGTGTGACCGTTGCGCGAGCCAGAGGGCTGTCCGCAGCGCCAAACGTCCCAATGAAGAGGCCAAAAAGGAACATGACAGCATTATGGCTGATACCTTGCCAAAATGCTGCAAAGGCGAGTATTCCGGTCGAGATTCGCGTCAAGAATAAATCCTTGCCAAATGCTGACATTCGAAATCGAGGGGACACCAGAATCTCCGATATCTTGGGCAACCCAGCGAGGATGATGAGGTTTAGAATTCCCAAAGGAGAGAGAATCAAGCTCACTTCAGCCATCTTCCATTTGAAATGCTTGCTGATATATTGACCCAGGGTTGTAGTGTATGCCGTAAACCGTGCATTCGTCACAAAGAATGTCACCATGATCATGAGAACACTTGGATCCTTGAGCATGCTAACTGAATGCTTGAGATCTTTGATAGCGTGTGAAATATGTCCCTTGAACGTGGTTGGAGCACTTTTGCCCGCCTGAGCTTTCTGGTGCTTGAGGTTGATGGTCAAGGTTTCAGGAAGCAAGCAGAGGATGCCTATGATGATGGGAACAGTGGCAAAGACCAAGTAGACGGGAACCCAGGGCCCATACTTGTTCATCAGGATGCCTGCAATAATAGGCCCTGAAATACCTCCCAAAGTCGCACCAAACGTAAGCCACAAGAAATGCTTGGCTCTGGAAGTGATATTAGCATATGCCCGTAGAGAACGATTTTCTGTCCACTTACTTGTCTTCCTCCGAACTGACATCGGCTGCGATCGAATAGAGGGTAGAGAACATTACCGGAATGCCACCGCCGAATATCTGAAAGAAACCTCCCACGATCAAAAGATAGGGCTTTTCTCGAAGCTCTCCTTGAAACGCCTTCATGCTGAAGGGAGCAAAAAGAAAGCAAACGGCAATGCCAGACCATGCCAACATCACAGTGGGTTTACGGCCAATCTTGTCGGACATCATGCCATAAGGAAAGGCTACGACAAGACCTGGGAAATGTTAGACACTCAACATTGGGCAAGTTATCCGTCTGGGGGACCACTCACCAACAATAGAGGTGATGAGACTGTTCCAGCCATACAAGTATCCAAGCTGAGATTGCACCTGATCAACCTTGCACTTCATCTCATCAATGATATCCGTAGAGGTATCCTGGTAGTGTATATGGCAAAACATATCCTCAATCAAACGCACAGTCGGCAAAAGCAACAACATCCCGCTCAAAACAACGGCAAATTTGATGACAGCGATCAAAACGACAATTCTTTTCGGTGAGTGAACGCCCCATCGCGAGAATCGGTAACTCGGAATCGGTTCTGAATGGGAATGTAGGCTCTCGCTATCGCTTACTGCATCATCTTCTAGCGGTTCGAGATCAAGCAGAGGCACATCCAGATGAGACTCCAACTCCACGTCGTCGCTAGAAACGGGATGGTACTGAGGTGCCATATTGATAGGAAAGATTAAGGAAGGACTCAAAACAATGCCATCCGGCCTGGAAGAGGCCAAAGATGGCTGAGATTGGCTTTAAAAGAAAGGGAATTTGAGAAGACGGCAGAATAATCAAGGGAGGCTGAGCTAACTGGAAATTTGACTAGGCTATTTCGAGTATCAGATCCCCCCAGATTTAGCGTCTTGGCTGACAGCTTCAGAGATTTCAGGGGTTAGAAAGCCATCGACGGCCCCTTGTTCTTGGTCGCTGAGCCTCTGTAGGGCTGTTTTTGTTGCGTGGCTTAGGTAGGCCTGGACCGTGCTGGTACGCGTATTATATCGGATTCTTGTTACACAATTTGTTTCCGAGACGGAATTGGCTCCGTATTGTGCACTGATTTTAATGCTCTTTCTTATACACCAAGTCGTTACAGACAAGCACCAAGAATAGTCAGGGGCCCAACGAAGTTGTAAACGTCACATCTAAAATGGATATCGATATTCCATCGGAAGGTATCATGAATTATGCCGCTTGAATAATGGCAGATGCCGTGATGCATAGAAACTCTATTTCGCAGGACCGTCAACTGCCGTTGCGGGGCCGTATATCAAACCCCGCATTCGTGCCATCCGTCTCTCCGGATCCGGTCTGTCTCTTTTTAAGAATCAACGTCACCCGAAAAACAATAGTCTATTACGGTCAACCTAGGCTCTTCAAAATCGGAGATCAAATATCCCAGTCATGTCTTCTCCTCTTCGTATTGGCTACGTGCCAGAGCACTTCTCAACTCCCCTCTATTTTGCTCAGAAGCACTTCGGTCTCCATGCGGAGCTGATTCCCTTCCCTTCAGGCACCGGCCACATGGTCACTGCTATTCGGTCTGGTGAGATCGATGTAGCTGTTGGTTTGACTGAGGGCTGGATTGCGGGTCTAGGCAAGGAGGGTGTTGAGGGTGATGGCGGATATCGTCTCGTTGGCACATATGTCGAGACACCTCTTTGTAAATCTTCTTCGCCATCACGATGGTATAGTCACTAACATATACAGGCTGGGCTATCTCTACTGGCGCAAAGCGCCCTGAGATCACCTCTGTTGACTCCCTCAAGGGCGGCAAGATCGGTGTGTCACGCATTGGCTCAGGAAGTTACGTGATGGGCTTTGTCCTGGCCGATCAGCAAGGCTGGTTGACCCCCGGCGCTGCAGAGAAGCCCTTTTCCGATACAGTTGTTCTCAACAACTTTGAGAATCTCCGAAATGCCGTCAACAGCGGCGAGGCCGACTTCTTCATGTGGGAGCATTTCACCTCCAAGAAGTTCTACGACTCTGGTGAGATTCGTCGCGTTGGCGAGATCTACACTCCCTGGAGCAGCTGGAAGATCGTTGCTTCTACGAAGCTCACCCAGAATGGTCTAGACGCCGGTGTCAAAGACCTTTTTGGAAAGCTGGATCAGGGTATCAAGCACTTCAATGACAATCAAGAGGAAGCCGTCGCGTACATCTCAAGCAGCCTCGGATACACAGAACCTGACGCCCGAGAGTGGCTCAAGACTGTTCAATTCCCTAACAAGACTGAGGGTGTTCGGGCTGAGGTTGTTCAGAACACAGTTTCCATCTTGAGAAAGGCGGGAGTTTTGGCTGAAGGCAAGGGCATGGAGCCCCAGGCCATGGTGTTTTCTTCATAAGCTGGCCTTAATGACCGATCAATTCGCAAAAGTTACGAACTAGCAACTCAAATTTATGGCTATTCGTCAATTCGATCTTTTGCTCCCGGCCTTACCATTTCGCCCTGGGCAATTTATCACCCAGTTTATCGACCAATCCTTATCTCCCTAACGCTCCTGTTCGGTACACATCCGTCGTAGGTGATCGTAAAGATGGGTTAACTGGTTGCAGTGTCTTCCAACCAGAGTCCTTTCTTCAATGTCCCTGATTACGTGAAGGAGATCGATGACGCGCTCTTTGTAAGTGTCAGCGCACAGCGGCCATAGATGCGCTGAAATGAGTTCCCGATGAAACTCGTCAGACGAAAGCGATCTACAGTACGAACATGCCGCAACTTTATAGTCTTGATAGGTTTTGAAGATCTTTTCGTTGAGAAGAATGCCTCCATCAAAATAGAGGAGTTGGTGGGAAAGAAGACGTAGCCCCTTGAAAATTCTCTCGACATAAAACTCACGCTTTTCCAGCAAGGCCTTATCTGTTGCACAATCAGCTCAACATCCAATATATAAAAGAAAGAATATGCTTACCAATTAGTCTGAGGTCCTGTATCCTGGCCCAGTCCCTATCCTTGATGCAATCCCTTGCCTCCTCGGGCAACTCCCTCTTATTAGCTCTGCAGAAAAGGCATAAGTTGTCGAGGACTAATTGCATAGCGTCGTGAAGTCTTAGCTTTTCGGCGAAAAGAGCCAGAAGTAGCCAGTCTTTCACCCGATACAAGTACTTGGCCTTTCTTGCCATGTCAAAGATGCACTTTGAGATGGCATCCCTGTGAAAAAATGGAGAGAATTTTGCTCCTTGAGTACCGACCATTTTTGGATCCATACCACAGCTGTAAGTGGCTTTCGGATGTCCCAACCAGGCATGAACTTCAAGGATGTAGAACAGAAGGCGAGGGCTGGAGTTTTCATAGTCCACCACCTCCTTGCCGTGGACAATGTCCAAGACTATTCGGAGAGCGTCCTTAGCCCTCTCATTCTCGAAGTCCATGCCATTGGTGTCGGCCAACCTTTTGCGTCCACCCAGAAGTTTGAATTGGCGCCACGGAGGACATATTCTGTTCATACGATCTTCGTTGACGGGAAAGCTTAGGATCTCGTCTCCTTTCGGCACACAGAGCGTCGAGGTTCGCTTGTCTCTGTTCGATTGAGAGAGACGATGAGACACGCTGCGTGTGATATGAGGCCGGTCTCGGTTCGAGGTTGAAATTTCTTTCTCCGTCGGGGTTTCTTTATGATTTACCATTGCATTGGGGTTTTTGCGCTTTCTTGGTCTCCTGCGGGACATGATGCTTGAGGAGCAGGCGGTGGCTGCTCTTTTAACTCGTGCGACCGTTTAAACGCAAATCAACAAAGTTCAAGGATGAGTCAAAGAAATAGGCAGAAGGGATGCAGTAAACCGAACTACAGGCATAGGTATATCAGGAGATTGAACTTTGATTGGATGACTTGGAGTCGGCGCAGCTTGACAGTGTTGGAAATGACCAGGAGGCCAGTGAATCGATCTGGGCGTCCCGAGAAGATCAACCGGGAGCTTGGGTGTATTTGGGCAAGCACAACGGCTGCATGCAGTTTCATGGCAAATATCGAGTTTGAAGTCTAAGAGGAGGCTTCTTGATTGGCCCTTCCGAGGTGAAAGAGGGAGAAATGATATACATGTGTCAGGTTATGTCGAGTTATCCTTGGTGTTTGCTGTATCACCACCCTATCAACACTTTCAATAAGTACGGAGGGTACTTGAATGAAAATTTACCAAGTAATTGAGTTTAAGATCACAGAATTATGTGTTTTAAATCTACTTCTAATCATTGGTCTTCGAACTTGGTCAATATGTCTACCTATTGCTAGTACTGTTGTTGGCTCCTTTCAAATCACCCTATATATTCCTTCACAAACACGCCGCATTCCCTATGTATTTCACTGCCATTAGTAGCAAAGAGCTTGGTCCTTTTGGTTTATTGAAGAAATCGGTAGGCCGTCAAACCTTTCGCATCCGTACTTATAGGTGCTCAATTTTGTACACCAATGCTACCCTATTTGCGGTCACCAGTTCGGTATATCTTGAGCATGTCAGGAAACACTCTCTTGGAAGCCAGTATCTTGTATGCACTAGTTTAATATCGTTATCCAAGCCATCATATAAAATTAAAAGACTAAAAAAGATCTGACTTGGAGTAAACTCTATGTGGTGTTGGTATAAGTGACATCAGAATAGGTTTTACTGGTGGGAATAAACCACTCCCGATACCGGCTCAAAAATAGAACCCTTATCTTAAACTTGCGAATGATTACCCCAAAATGTCACCAAGATCCCCGCTTCGATTAATTGCGTGCTCAAGACCCTGAAATCAATAACCGTCCGACATCCGCGACCATATTAATATTATCTCCCTCCCACATCTCAACACAACCATCGAAATACTCTCAAAGTCGGAGTGGTCGCTTGCGCTGACATCACCAACATCTTCGCTTATCGCGACTCGGGCCGAGACGCGCACAGTTGCGCGCATCCGGGGACTGATTTCGCATTGGAGATAAGAGATGGCACCGGCTATGTCGACTTTATCAGATGAAGGATCGCTTTCGCAAGAGCGACAGCATGTGCAAGATGAGAGCGATGTTGCAGTACCTTCGAGCCCGCTACTAGAGTCGAGAGCAAAATCACCAGCTGGGTTGAGGGCGAAACTGGGCTTGGGCGGTGTTGCGAGAAGAACCCTTGGCTTTGCGCTGTTATTGCTGACGGTGTTCCTATGGACATTATACAACTTCATCGCCAGTGTACGACCATCAAAGCGGTAGCCTTCATGTTCAAGCTAACATTTGTCTGTAGTACATGTTCTCTGATCAAACCTACAACAAGCCTTTCTTCATCGTTTACCTCAACACCTCGATATTCGCCATCTCCTTGATACCCAAGTTCTTCAAATACCTACGGAAGCATGGAATCGGTGGAATGACACATGATGCGACGCAGTTATGGTCCGATTACAAGCATGGCAAAATAAATACGAAGTCACTCTATCAATCCGAGGACGAACAGGCAACCGAGCGCTTGATATCGCAAGGATACGGAAGCACTGAATCCGCAACCTCCGAAGAGAAGCTGACGTTCAAAGAGACTGCCGTTCTGAGCTTCGAGTTCTGCATGCTATGGTTCTCGGCGAACTACTTTGCGTCAGCTTGTCTCGAATACACAAGCGTCGCGAGCGTTACGATCCTGACATCCACGAGTAGTGTCTGGACTCTTATCTTCTGTTCCCTATTCGGAATCGAGCGGTTCTCAACGGCCAAGATCTTGGGTGTAGGAGCTTCCCTAGCAGGAGTGATTCTCATCTCCACTGTGGATTTGTCCGGCAAAAGCGATGAGGATAGAGGGTCGTTCCCGCACAAGTCACCTACGCAAATCGCGGTCGGAGATTCGATGGCGCTTCTGAGTGCCGTGATTTATGGTCTTTATGTGACTGTGATGAAGCGCAAGGTCCCGAACGAGGACAAGGTCGATATGCAGCTTTTCTTCGGACTTGTTGGTGTCTTCAACGTGGTTCTCCTTTGGCCCATCTTCTTCATCTTGCATTGGACAGGCTTGGAGCCGGTGAGTTTTGTTCCGAGACGTGATGTGGCTATGTGCTAACCGTGACCAGTTTGAACTCCCACCTAGTAGCACACTTTGGGGCATCATTATTGTGAGTTTCTGTGGTTCCGCCAAGGTATCAGAAAACTAACACACGACTAGTTCAATGCGGTGTCTTCCTTCATCAGCGATATTTCGTGGGCTCTCGCTCTGCTCATGACGACACCCCTTGTGGTGACAGTTGGCCTATCTCTCACAATACCCTTGTCTTTGATCGGCGAGATCTTGCAGTATCAGCAATATTCGAGTTTTACCTATTGGGTTGGTGCTGCAGTTGTTTTTGTTTC
Organism: Fusarium proliferatum ET1; assembly: GCF_900067095.1. Classification (NCBI taxonomy): domain Eukaryota; kingdom Fungi; phylum Ascomycota; class Sordariomycetes; order Hypocreales; family Nectriaceae; genus Fusarium; species Fusarium proliferatum. Next base: position 3,060,492 of record NW_022194792.1, on the reverse strand, counting down.
ATTTATTGTGGTCAGCCGAGAGAGCGACGATGGGGAGGAACCCAAAACGGACGACGACTTGGAGAGATCGGTGGGAGTTTAAGTGTACGGGTCATGAAGATAACGACATGCATGAGCTTACGGAATTTTGAGGCGTTTGGGTTGCTTTCAACAGCAAGTTACGGGACAGCAGGGACAAGTTATGCACAGGATGCAAGGCGTTTCAACCGCAAGATACGGCTAGATGAACAGTTCAGTCATGGAGATAAGGAGTTAAGGACTCAAATTAGTATATTAGATTTCCCGATCTAGAAAACTGCAGGAAATAAGTCTTGATCGTGCAGGGTCTTGAGGGTCCTGTGGTTCTGGACCTTCTGGACCCTGAACCTCTCTGTTATACTCTCGATCTTGGGCCATCTACGATGATCTGTGAAGATCGAATCGAAAGTTTGGGCGGGACCATGCGTCTCGGGACCAGGGTTCGGATCGGGGAGGGGTTTGAGGCAGCCGGGTCCTAGGGTGAGATGGCCAATTGTACTGCATTTTGTGAAGCATGTCACTTAGATATGGAAGCTGTGGAAAATCGTATCATGTCTGGTAATGGCTGATGTTTTCGTCTAGGTGATTCTTTACTTTTGCGATACTTGACAGCTCAGCAGTACTCGTAATAGTATACGTGGACATATTTGCTTCTTTGAAGCTGAAAGACTCTGATTACTGTAGTCAAAACTCATATCGACTAGATCTTTGGTAAATCTCATCTGCCCTGATTCTCGTGTCCTCTATGCTCAAACGATAGAATGCTTGTCGTGGCCCGGAGCAGCTCCGTTAAACATTCTTCCCTGCTGGACCCAGAGCTCCGGAGCGTTTTGGCGTTAGATCCCTGTTTCCAGCGGATCCATTACCGATGACACGCCAAAATTCCGATCATGACTTGACGTCTCCAAGTGGGGGGGCTTCTTTTTTCAGTAGCACTCCGTATCATGGGCCCTTGTCATGAGGGGGATCTACAGTGCCCTTGTTCCTGATGTGGCGTTGGCGGGAATCAGAGGATTGCGGCGTTTTGCATAATGCTTGATTTGATTCTCCATGCGTGAATCGATGTGTGGCTTGATAAGCAGCTCACAGTGGATGATGGCTTTAGCACTTAGAGACAGCTTTTCAGAATCATAGGGGACGGTGAATAGGCACTGCTTGACACTGGAATTTTAGAGGCTCTGAATCATCCCGTCCCCTTGTCATAAAAATAAATCTTCTGAGGAAGGCATGGCATCATACCTGCTCCTGCTCCGCTTGTAATATCGTTCATGTTGCCTCCTTCATCTCCATTTGCAGGGTCCTCTTCCATCTCGACCCAGGCCAGACTCCTCCTCCTTCATAACCCATTCACTTTGCCTAACCTGAACTGTCCGATTTCCGGTTTGGCCCTAGTCCTCATCATCTTGTCTTCCTCACTCTTCATTTAGAATATTTTCTGTCCCTACCTCAACCTTTCTTGACAATCAAGTACTGGTACTACTGTTTTCGTCGCACATCAATAACCTAAAGCTCTACCTGCAAATAAATCCAGTCCTCCCGTCTACTTGAAGTCCAGGCCTGACGGGGGCTAAGCAACCCAGTCAACTCCAACGGAGATGGCTTCGCCTAAAGCCGACGTCTCACAACATCCTCAGCCTCAACCTGCGTCCGACTCTCAACCGCAACCGCAACCCGACTCTCAACACCGCCAACATGACCTCTCCTTAGCTGAGTCTGTCGCCATCGCTACAAGATCGGTGCACGCAAAGCTTAACAAACTTATTATCGCCCGGCTACCGCTTGCGTTGCCTCCTCTTGCTACCGATTCTTCTGGTTATATCACTGGCCTACTCCACATCACACCTATTTATGTGGCCTTTGAGACGGTGTGGCGTGACATCCTCGAGTCGGGCTTGCCTGTAGATTTGCCCGGGGAGGATGACAAGACCTGTGAGCCGGAAACTCCACCAAACTCGGCAGAAACCGCATTCCCAGCTTCCGATCTTCACGAGTTGTCGAGCTGCTGCAGGATGCAATCGATACTTCAACAAATGTATCTTCCGGGATTAATGCGTTCAGATCGTCTCAAGGACGACATTGCCAATTTGGCAGGGTGGTCCAACGATACCATTGAAGAGCAGTTACGGCTTGTCGAAGAAAATGGTCGATTGGGGGAATTCATACAGCACATCAAAAGAACCGTTCAACATAGGCCTCATGTGCTGATGGCTTATTCCTATATCTTGTTCATGGCGCTCTTTGCTGGTGGCCGTTTTATCAGAGCTACACTTGAATCAGCTGGAGACGATTTTTGGGACCGGTTACCTTCGCCAGTTCAGCCGAACCGTCTTCCCTGTGAAGAGAGATCAAGGCCAACTAAGCGTGCAAGTGGCCTGCCCGACGAAGAGATCCCAGTAGACGACTTCCACTGCCATGCGACTCACACGATGCCTCTCCGATTTTTCCACTTCCAGACTCCTGAGGACGGGGAAGATTTGAAACGGGAATTTAAGCGACGACTCGCTAGCATGGAGGGTCAACTCACAGCACGCGAGAAGCAGGATATCGTTCAAGAGTCGATTTGCATTTTCGACAACATGACACTTTTGGTTCAGCAGCTCGACATGGTCTGTGATGACCCAGCGCGCAAAGAAAGTGGCGGCAGTACAACCTCGTCACTACTTGACTTGGTCGATCAACTGCACCCGTTTCGCTCTCGTCTCAGGGATAGTGTTTCTATCGCAAGAGACAGAATCCAGCGATCTACAAGGCTTGCACCAAGCGGCACTAAATTAGTCTGGAAGATCTGGAACTACAGTACAACCGCATCGACAGTGGAGCCAGAGAGTGGGAATAAGCTCCCGATCGGCCATCCTGGTCTCTCCAAGGATGATGCTACAGCCATTGAACTCTGCCCAGCGTTTTCCAAGTCTGTGAGATTCGACAAGACCTTGCCGCGACCAATGCGCCCGCCCGCCAGAAGAAACACGACCGAGCACGAGCTGAAAGATTGTCTTCAAGTTGCGTCCAAGAAGCTTGATAGTATGAGCCTCTTCAACTGGTTGATAGTATTGACCGTTGGTGTTATTCTGCTGGGAGCATTGTGCTCTGCTAGGCGTGGCCGCGAAGTAATGATTATTGAAGCATGAGAGGAAAAGCTGTTTCAGACAGCGATTGCATTTTGTTTGGCGTTTTAAGGAGTTGAAGGATTCAGGATAGCCCTCAATGGGGGCAAGCACGTCTATACCTGGAGTTGGTTGCATTTTTATACCCAGAGTACACGCACACGATTGTACTCGATACCCGTTCACGGCCTTTCAGCGTTCTAGAAAGAAACGATTACGACACAAGATACAGAGGTAGCTAGTTTACGTCACAAATACCTAAACGGTATATCCTTGAACAAGATTATACTGTAATTCCAATTCGTCGATGCTATCTTTTTAAACTATCATTCCTCGTGAATGCCATCTGCAAATGACCTTTGTGAATCCGATTACGTGCTTGAGTCTCTGTTGAGGGCTCTGCTGACTAACATACATGTTTGAAACGCCCATGTTGGCTGAAGGGTATCGTATAATATCAAAGAAACGCCATGCGCTACTGCAACGTGCTATCAACTCGTTACTCATCATCTTCATCATCCCAGTCACTACCCACATCAGCCCAGCCCGCCATGTATCGCTCACCACCAAAATCTCCAATTTGTCTCAAGTACCGAGCCCGGCCTTCGTCCTCCTGCCACTGACGTACGATAGAATCGTCAGACGCGCTGACTAACTTGCCATCGTAACTCCAGCTGACGTTTGAAACTTCGCGTTGATGGCCATGGACAAGAGCTGTGCCATTGCGGAAGATGGGGATTGTGGAGGAGGTGGGTTCAGCGCCTGCGGCAGATGAGAACGAGCGTGAGGGTGTAGGTGCAGATCCAGGTGGATCAAGGAGGTGAGCGCGCTGGGCACAAGCAGATCGAAGATACCGCTCGTCTGTGGGGAAGAGCACGACCGAGGACTCAGAGCTACCCACTGCAAGGAGGTCGGATGAGTGGGAGAGGCCCTTGGGTCTTATTCTGCACTTGACAAAAAATGTTCGTGCTGCGAAAGAGTCATGCTTGAAACCATAAAGAGGCCCTAGGCCTTGGGCTTCGATGGGTCTCCTCTTAGTGGCAAGGTCTTTGAGCTCAGGAGCGTGGCCAAGCATGAGATGAGCCATGGAGTAAGCGTAGATGGTATTATCTTTGCACACTGCGTACATACGGGCGGCATCACTGCTGAGAGACAGAGAGGTGATACCATACGAACGCCAGGCGTGGTTGGAGGGCACGGCGGTAGCTGAGAGAGGCGTGCTCTTTTCTTGGTGACGACGGTTGATATACCGAAGATCCCAGAGCTTGACAACAGCTTCAGCCTCAGAAGCGGAGAGTAAAAGGTGTTCACGACCAGCGGGAAGCCATTGGATTGCAGTAACAGAAGCAGGAGAGGTCTTACCATGGGCAGTACGCTCATGGGTGTTGTCAAGAGTGTTCACGGTCGAGGCCTGGAATGGTCTGATGGTCTCATCTCGAACAGCAACGGTTCGACGACCTGTCTCGCTGCTACTGATTGTTGAGAAACTTCTCACATGAGAATGAGGGCACCTCAAATCCCAGAGCCGAATTCGACCAGCCTTGTCTGATGTTGTCAATACGTTGCCAGTGGATTGGCCTTTCTGCCAAGCAATCTGTCGAGTCGAGTTATAATGGCCATCTGCGAGTCTGGCAGCAATAGACTTGGTCGTAACATCCATGACCAGAGCTGCGTCACCAGCTGTAGTCGCAAGACGCATATCATCTTGGGAAAAGTCCATATCCCAGATGGCATTGTCATGAACAGAGTGAACGCCTAAGTCCTTTTCCTCGTTGGGATCATCGTTTGGAGAAGTGTCGAAGAACCTAACACAACCTTCTTCATCACCGACAGCCGTCACGGGGGCATTGTGAGTGCTTGTAAGGCAGAAGGGGATGGTGCGGACGCCACTAGGAGTTAGACATTCATAAGAATCGATACAGCGGCTGTGAAACCTTGCAGTCTCGGTTCGAGGGTCGCATGCTGGAGTGTGAAGATATGTCTGGCCGGTTGAATATCCAAGTCCATGCTCACGGTTGAGTAATTGTGATGCAACGCCCCTACCGCCGAATTTTCGGATTGGTCTAGGTGCGTAGTTGGCTAGCTCCTAGTGATGATGTCAGTGACTCCAAGGACCCTGGAGATAATAACATACGTTATCAGGTTGAGATTCCTCGGTGATGCTGGGTGTATTAACGAGAAAGGGTGACTTTTTAGGAGTTCGAGCAACTCCACGGCTGGTCTTGAAGAAATTGCTCTGATGTGGTGTAAGTAGAGGAGATCGCGTGAGCAATTTCAGACCAAGCCAAACTTACCAGGGTAGCTCTTCTATAGCTATCAAGACTCTCCAGACTAATTTGACTTTCTGACATTTGGATTTCATTATCATAGCCGGGAAGTGTGTTGCTTGAGGTAGAGGTAGTTGTGGTGGCACTGAATCGAAGTGGTGGCATATCATCCAAGTTCAATGTTGGCCTCTTGAAGACAGCCTCATCACCCGAAGCCTCGGCCTGAAGCTTCCTCTTCCGTGATTCATCCTGGAATCTATCACTTGGGGAAGAAGGTAGAATAGGATCACTATGAAAAAGAGATTGGGGGGAAATGGGCTGCTGGTTAGTATCAGACTCGTCCAAGCTCCCAAGAGCAGTTCTAAACTTTGGCAACGGCTGAGTCTGAAACTGTCTTGGTTGCCAGAAGCGATTAAACCGGCGAGGCGTTATCGAGGGCGTCCCTTTTGGTCGTGACGATGATGCAGGCGTTGGAAGAGTATCTGGGCCATCGGAGGACATGGCAGGCAACGATTGCCCTGTTGAAGCCGCGAGAGGCTGGGCTGGGCTGGGGAGTCGAGTCTGACGATATATGCTGGCGAAGAGGTCACAGTTCACGGGTTGATGAGACGAATTCTTGCAGAGACACAGATCAGAACATGTCGAAAATTGAATATGGTGGAAAGAAGAGACTCCAATTGCAGAATTAGTTTGGTTGCCAGAGGAGCCAAAAGGCCGGGCTGGGATGGGGTTGAAGCGAGACGAGAGTGGACCATGCCAATGTCATAGGCCAAAGACGCGGTCGCGAAACCGCGGAGCGTGTAAATGGGCGATGCTCTCGCGTAAAATGGCTATTCCTAGCAGCGCCACATTTGGAGAAGACGTCAGTACAACTAGGTACTAAGCCGACGTCAACTGTGGCTCAAAGCTCTCTAAGTGCCTTAGCTGCAAGAGTCAACGATGCGGATGTGGCGACTCCCGCTTTTGGCGGTGGCTGCAGGACTGTGTTTTCTTTTCCCCCCCTGAATATGATATCTTTTGAATGATCATTTTAAACCAAGACAAGTCATGAATCACGGCTTCGCAGGGGGTCGTTGACGTGATGTGCAGCAATTGAGTCATAACGAGAGTTGAAGCGAAAACGGGCAATAAATAATCGAGTTGTTGAGTCACGTTTTGAACGGGACTTGGAGACAGTTCAACTGACGAAAGCCGTGACATTCTCCACTACCAGCGGGCCATTCCCCGGAATTTTGAACTCATATGCAAGGATAGAAACAGTCTCGTCAATGATGCCATTGGTGATTACTGCAGGTACCTTGATACTTTCTTCTATAAAAACATGTATTTTAGGTACATTCCTTACATATGCGTGATACCTATCACCGCATATGACAACTCATCAGCACCAATAGCTTTCATGCAGCATCGTAGCCATCTCACGTTGGTTCTGTCAGTCAAATCCTCAAATCCTTTAATCCTTTTAAAGTGCCCCTATTTCCACACACTCCCATTGGTCGTTTCCCCCCTCCCTCTCAGCCTTGTCTTTTACCTTTAACGTGAGGTGGGCTTGTCTCCCGCCAAAGCCGATGGCCCGTTCACCGATAGCCACTCCTGGCATCCACTGGAAGAAGCAACGCAACCCTTGAGAGTTCCAAGGCCAATGGTGTCATCCCTCACCATAATCACTCTGTCACAATCACTGTCCTCCCGTCTCCGTAATACGCAATCCCTTATTTTTCTCCAAACATTTTTGTTCCTGCACCTCTCTCTTATTATTCTTTCTCACACCTGTCCTCCCTCTTGACCTATCTGTTATTTTTTCTCCGGACCAGATTGATTTCTTTGCGCATAAGGTCAAACCATGTGCCGTTTTCTGGTGAGTCCCCTATAATCAAGATCCCTTATCTATACCTCCGAAGCCGGCTTCTTGGTCGTACGCAGAACACAACACTGACACCCGTAACTCTTTCAGGTCTACAAAGGGAGTGACGAGATTCTTCTATCAAAGCTGATTCTCGATCCTACTCATTCTATTCTTAAACAATCATTTGATTCTCGGTTGCGTCTCGTGGGTCAACCTCTATCAATTTCTTTGACGGACAATCAAAGAAACGTCACATCATAACTGACACATATAACCATCTGCAGGATACGAGACGAGGTCAGAACAACGCAGATGGCTTCGGCATAGGCTTCTACACCGACCCTAAGCTTGGGTCAGCGCCTTGCCTTTTCACATCGACCATTCCCGCTTGGAATTGCACCAATCTGCAGCGAATCGCTTCAAAGACCGCCTCCCGCCTAATCTTTGGCCATGTTCGTGCCACGACCGAAGGTTCCCTAAGCGAAGACAACTGCCACCCTTTCACACACGGTAGTCTGATGTGGATGCACAATGGCGGTCTGGGTGGATGGAAATACATCAAGCGTCGCCTGGGCGAGCGTCTTGCTGACAAGTGGTATCTGGGCGTCAAAGGCGGAACGGATAGCGAGTGGGCATTTGCCCTCTTTCTCGATACTCTTGAGCGACTTGGCCACAACCCAAGCGCTTGCCCCGAAACTGGCTTTGGCCCGACTATTCTTCGAGAGGCTATGAAGCGCACGATCGCGCAAATCAACGAGATGACCGATGCGATCCCCGAAAGCATACTGCAGAATGAGGATGTCGATACCAGAAGCTTGCTGAACTTTGCTGTCACCGATGGTCACAGCGTGATCTGCACTCGGTACATCAGCAGTTCCAAGGATGAGGCGGCGAGCTTGTACTATTCTTCCGGGACCCAATGGACAACACGAACACAATCTGCAAGTGACAAGCAATATCAGATGGAACGCAAGGATAGGGGCGCTGACATTGTACTTGTTGCAAGCGAGCCCCTGACATTTGAGAGAGGTATGCAAAATGGTCTCGGTATTGAAGGGGAGGGGCTGACTTGAAGCAGAGAATTGGGTCAACGTACCAACAAATTCCATCTTGACAATCCACAGACAGACCGTTATGGTCCATCCGATAATCGACAAGTACTATGAGCGTGATCCCCACCACGTTCGCTCCAGTGCATTTGTCCAGGCCAAGGGACTTACATCAAACGAGAAGAACCGAAGTGACGTTGCTAGTCCTGCGGGGGTTGATCGGCAGCAGCAGGAGCTTGAGGGCTACCGCAAGATGATGACAGGCACTCTCAACTTTGGCCCACCTAGGAGCCTCAGTCCCGATATGTGCCGTCAAACCAGAAAGGTAGCCCCTGTGTGTGAGTCGATACCCGTGCCTCAACCACAAGCACCGCCTCCGCCTGCACAGGCAACCACTCCAAGTGAACAAGGCAACAAACCAGCCCCAGCGCAGGGAAACATCAAAGTTAAGAGACGATCTGTCCAGCTGCTGGATGGCAACCAAGGCCAAAGTTCAAACGATTACGATCAAATCTCGGATACCGAAGAGCCAGCGAGGGCAGATGTGCATAACCCTAGGAAGCTTTCGCGGTATTTCCCTGAACTGACGCTCGCATCGCATGCGGGGTCCTAGAAGGACGGGGAGGGGAAGGCTGGGAAACAGGGCGAGGTAATCTGGGGAAATGACATGATAGAAGGGGCCAAAGGGGTGCGAGATTTGGTTTGAGTTTATTTTACGGCCGTGTGTGCTTGGGCATCGCACCGAATATCTCGGCGCTTGTGGCATGGTGTTGAGGTGTGAATTTCATTCAATATGGTGTATTCTACCTAGATTGGCATTTCGGAATGTTTTTTTTTTGTGTTTCATGAATACCCTCGTATCGGAATCACCATATCGAGCCATAAGAACCAAATGGGAATCAAAGTTTACTGTACGACGACGTCTATATGCTTAAAGGACTCGGTTAACATGGTGACAGATGCGTTTAACTTCTAGGCAACAATGGCTTTTGCCGCCTCTTTGTTAAGACAGAGTGCTCATTCGCTGTCACTCGCCCCTATCACGGTCAAATGCGCGTGAGAGTTCAACAGCTCCCACATAATATCATGAAACAGCACACACAGGCAAGCCATAATGTTGAGGCACTGGCAAATAGGGAAAAATACGTCGTGGTGATGACTTCAGAGGCAGTGAGTTGCTCTGAAGCTACTTCCAAACGAGCCTGCCCTCAACGACGACAACCGATTCAACACCTTAACTGCCCGCCAAAGGACGTTTGGCGTAGCCCAAACTGAAGGCGGTGCTTTCAACGCTTTGTGACTACCTAAACTGTGCAGCGCTTCTTCAAACCTACTTAAACAACGTGAGGCTCTCGTTACCATATCCTTTCCTCTTCCCCCTGACCACCTACCTATACGACATATATGACTGAACAGCGAGTGACACTGAGTAACGATATGCCTTGCGGTGTCGCCATCATTCGGTACGAGCAGTGCCTGCACAAGCTCCTCTTCAAGGTCGGATGCACTCAAGGTTGCAAAGAGCTCTGCCCCGCGTCACGTCAAAGAGTCCTCGTCGTCACTAGTTACCTCTGGCTCTGTGAGGACTGCCACAAACGTGAATTCAACACGGAGCTCGCCCAGAGATGCTGCAAATGGACAGATCTCCAACGCGCAGTCCCCCTGGACTACCCCCCTGAGCAACAGACCATGTTGAGCATCGTATTGCAGAACCGCCAGTACCTTGACAACGCGTTCCGCCACAGTGCCCGCGCCATGAAGCTCGAGGAGATCCAGTGGGTGGCAGAGTGGACGTATGAGTATGGCCTTATGCTGTACGATGTAACGGTCGCGGGGAGATGGGATCGAAGCAAGGCTATGAGGAGGATAGACCAGCTGAGGAGCCTGCGTCTCTGGGATCTTGTCGTGATCAAAGATGGACTACGATGTTCTAAGGAGCTCTTCGAGGACCAACCCGAGGAAACCTACTGGACAATCAGTGGTGAGTAAAGCCTTCAGGGGGTATTACAGAGGAGAGAGCCTGACTTGGCCCAGAGCAATTCGCCGAGCAGCATTATGACCGAGCAAGCGAGGGACAGCTCCCTGAGCCAAGTCGACCACAGCCCCCTTTGTTTTTTGAGACTGAGAATACACATACACCTGAGACAAAGGAAAGCGCTGAGTCCCCTGACATGATGGACTGGATCCAAGATGGCGAGGATGATGACGACGAGAAACCCATCACTGAGCAACCTCCTCCATCAGAGCCACTCCCTGACGAATAACTCCATGACACTGCTACAACACACGACTACGACTACCCACGTCTCGCTGAGCCGGTAGTTGCACCCTAGGTGCCAAGCAGGCGGGCCTCGAGGAGGAGACCCGAAGCTCTGGTCGGCAGACGCGGTTATCAACTTTGATTAAGATGCCGTAACATAAACTCCCCCAGCGTCGCAATACACCCACGGCCAACCCACGCTCGCCCGCATCATTCTGTATGTGCATAGTTTCAAGTAAGAGGTATAGGAAATCGAAACTATTCTCAGATTGATAACGTACATGTGATTGCGGGCGTAACGTTGAATCTAACCCCATGACAACTCCACGTTAGTCGGGTAGTTGGTCGTGCCCATCTCCATCTGTTTTGCACTTCCACCCCTTCCCCTTGCCTGATAGTTCATTTCTCATTTCTAGACGTATTCTTTTAATGTCTTACACCCCATCCCACCCTATCCCGCCCTATCTAATAACCACAAAGGAACCCAACTCAAATTGTGTTTGACCTACCTCGTCGGGAATAGCATCAATCTCAGAATGACAAACCTCATCAGCCTCAGGTTTAGTCTGCCCTGTATGCACACCACCCCCCATCACCCCAGCCTCGGTCATGCCTGTTTTCACTCCTGAAACCAGCATTAGCTATGCCTTTCTCTCTCTCCCTCTCTCTCTCTCTCTCTCTCTGTTGTGCCCCTTGATCGTTCGCCGTTCTCACCGAAACCATCCCCCCCGATCCTTGTACACTACCAGCAAGGCTCAGCAGGATTGTTACATGTCGTGGCGTTTTGCCCACCCCTACTAGCTCCAGGAGACAAGGCCGAAATGGATGTGGAGAGAAGGGAGGATCCTTTTAGCTTTTTGGATTTTGCTTGTGATGTTACGTTGAGGAGGGAGATCGCTGACTAGGATATGTTTCTGCGTGTGACTGTCTCAGTTCTCGATCATAATAAAAACGTCCTTATGGCTACATGTACCTGGATGTGGGAATAAGAATTGCAACAGCCTTGCAGTCTCCATTTGGAGTTGCATTGACAGATTATCATACTGTTGCATGTCTCATTCCAAGTGACAGCGCAACGTGGTGCAAGGTGGTATCCCGGTGTAGAATACGTAACTATATCACCATGCATCTGTCGTTTACACAACAACTACTACCGTACCGGTACTTGACTTGACAGAGTTCAAGCAATTGAACTGACAAGGGACCCATCCCCAACTCCATTACCGTAAATCATCCCTAATGTCGATCATTGAACCCATTCCCATCCCCACACTCACTTTCAAACTCTGGCTTGAATCGGCCAAAAAAAAAATATCTGATAGTGGGTTGGGCACTCTGACGTCTCGTCTTGTCTCAATCTCGACCAATCAACAATCTAACCGCGCCTTATCAATCCTCGTCCAGCTGTGCTCTTGTGCAGTATCCGTGCAGTAAATGCAGTAAAAGCCCTTCACCTTCGGCCGGCTCCGCCAGGGACAGCGGAGTCAACCCGCGGTGGCGCCGCTGCAAGCCAGACAGACTCTGACCTTTCGCTTTTAGGAGTACTACGTGGTACAGCAAAAGCTAGCTGGAAATACAAAAAAAAGGAGGCTGAAAATTAGAGGCTGTATTCAACCTAGTCCAGCCCTGTAACGTCTTTGCAACTGCCAAATCCTGCATCGTCTTTCACTAGCACCCTCGGCATATCCTGGATGTGAGGGTCACTCTCGACTCCCTAACGTGCTCCTTGATCGTTCGTTGACTGGCACAAGTAGTAGTTTGACACTTTTCAGGTGAACTTTCGTTTTAATCTCGGTCTCTTTTGGACCATATTCAGTACGTACCCAACTCCAGAAGGTCTGTCCTAATATGCTAAACCGAAACGCCTTGCTTCCTTTCTAACGTAACCGATCCGTATGCTGTTGTGTTGCGTTGCCTGCGTTACATAATACAAAGATGATGATACTAGCCTTTTCGTCAAGCTAAACTCCCAAACTTAATCCCACAGTAGTCCCGAATCCGAATATGACACACACTCACTCACCATTAGGCTAACAAGACCGGCCAACTTCACCAGCCCCTACCCACGCATGCCTGTCTGCAATTCATGACAGCCCCTTGCAACTTGATCCAAATCCCTGATTCCCATCTCATCATCTCAGCCCAGCCCAGCCCCAGCTCAGTCCGAGCACAAACGCCTTCACATGTCAATCGCCGAACATCCCTGCACATCAAAACATGATCCACTCCACCTCCACTCCGGGTCCCCCGATGCATTTGGTCCAGTTGAACGGTCCGCGTTGATCCCCGGTCCTGGTTCCTAACATCAACGGCTCTTCTCCCGCCCAATCTTGGGCCCACAACTTCTCCAGCACCTCCAGAGCCGCCAAGTTGTTCATGTAACCAGAACGGAACATGATATCACGACACTTGGACCGCACCATGTTTTGCTGTAATTCGTTGACGCACTCGCAGCCCGCAACGAAAAGGGGCCAGAGTAGAAACTTCTCGGCGCTACTTCCTGTGTCCAGGTTCGTTGCGTAATAGACCACCTGGCTGACAAGGCTCTGGATACTCTGGTGCCCTGAAGGTAACGATGGGCTCACTAGTCGCTCCGTGTATAACAGGGCGGCATAGCGGAAAGCCTCGGAGAGTGATTCCAGGTCTCGTAGTTGACTTTGTGTACAGGGCTCAGGAAGTGAGGCGCTGACCCTGGGAGCATCGAAGTTCCAATTCTGCAGGGCCAGCCGTGCTTCTTTCCACTCATGCCAAAACAAGGAGCGACCTTCTTCGTATGACGCGGCCGGGGCACTTGTTGGCGCAGTTCGATCCTCGTGGATTCCCGTGTTCGATCGCCCATCACCAAGGCCATGGCTAGTGACACTACTCATGTCCCCTAACTGATCGTTCACATTAAACCCTGTGAGAGATTCTCGCCGAGCGTGACCTAGTGGAGAGATGTAAGACAAGGACGGAGATCGTTCAGGCACTTCCTGAGTTCCATATGCGGCAGCTGCTTTTCGTACGGAGCGATTCTGAGACAATAGATTTAGGCGACCGAGTCTGCTAATGGTCTTGAAGAGCTCGCGGTCACACCCCACCAGGTTCTCGGCTCCAACAGGCAAGAGTTGAGAGTCTGACATCCCACTGAAACCAGGATACACTTGAGACTCGCGCTCGTTGATGCTGGCAGAGATGGCGTCAAAGTAGTTGAAAATAGCCTCCATCCAGGCCGAATTGCTAGATGTTGCAAGATGCTGAGTTCGAAGAGCAAGAATCTTGCTGACACCGGCAAACTGAGTATGGAATTTGGCGATACCGGACTCAACCATGCGGTAATGACATAGTAGGAGGATCGTAGCAAGGACCGAATCGTGAATTGCTTTGGTCCGGTCGTTGAGTTGCTCGTTTAATAGGTGCACAGCCAGGTTACGGTGTTGGTATTCCTCGGCGAGGGACAGGTCGTCGGGCTGAGTGTCTGCCATGGCTTCGGCGGCATGTTTGTCAGCCATCAACTTCTCAGAAAGATCTCGTGTATCACGTCCGAGACTCAGTTTCCTCTTCATGCGGAGATTGCAGGATGCAAGAGCACAAATTGCATGGCTCAAACTCTGGCTGTTTACAGCTAGTCGCAGAATATGGTCTCGAAATGGGTTGTGTGGCCCGTCGATAAAGACCATGGAGGGACACATGATATTCTCGTAGTAATCCATGAAAAAGGGCATCTTGGAGATGAGGTCCTGGCTCACATGAACAGAATGATTTTCGGAAGCGGTTGGCCAACCCGAGGGAGCAAAGTCCGAGTGATGAGATTTGACATCTTCATCTTGCATCGATGGAGACTGCCAGGAGATCGGCATCGAGCTATAGCTGGCGCCATATGTATCGACTTCAGGCACGCCTGCAAACGTTAGAACCAAGGAATTCATTGGTTCCATCTGAGCTTACCGAATGAATCACAATCCCGAACCATCCTATTGCCCATTTGCGAGTCAAAGGTGTCGGTATGCGAGTGAAGGCTGGAGCTCATTTCTGAAGGAGCATGGGCGAGACTGGGGCATGAGGTCGGGGCGAAGGTCCTTGCGTGTTCGGCGTAGAGGGATGCTGGGGGGCTTTGAGGGCCAGGAGAGCTAGTGCCTGTTGTATAGCTGTCGTACATGTAGGACGGGCTGTGAACATAAGAGACGTCGTCTCTGGTATAAGACTGGCTCATGGGCGATACGTAGCCAACATCGGGAGTTAGGGGATCGATGGAAGATGAGAGGTTTTCTGTGACAAGAGGCACCGGGAATCGATGCAGATTGTGTGCTGTTTCTTGAGCGGGAGAATAGTTGACCGAACCCCAGTTTCCTTGGTGGATGGGGGCTGCATGCTCAGGATGGGGGATAGAGAGGTAGTCATATCCTGCCATGGCAAACGGTGTTGTAGGTGCAGAAGCGACTTGTGTCACTGCAGGAATATCAATAGGCCCTTGGCGCATCCGGCTGACTTCATCTTCCGTCCCTGAACGAGCAATGGCAGAGCTTCTTGATGATGCAGTCGAGTGTTTCCTAGGTTCACGAGTAACAGGGGGAGCTTTTGCAATGGGAAGAGACAAGCCACGAAGCTTGCCTCGACTGGCCACGCCAACTCCCCAAGTAAGTTGTGTTTTATAACCAGAGCATTCACTGCCAACCTCGAGACACTGAGAGCAGTATGGTCTTCTACGGTCACACTTGATGTTCTTCTTGGAGCAAGAGAAACAATCATCAGAAGCGCCACCAGCGGGAGCACGTCTTCTGCGCTTTCGTACTGCAGAGGGATCCTTGACCGTGACGGTCGGTTGTGACATGGCGGCTGTCATGTTCGTGAATTTGGAAAGGTGAAGTGTGTAAGAGGTGGACGGGTGTGCTAAGAGAGTTGTCGAGGCCAAGGTATATAACCAAGTTGAGTCAACTTAATGTGTATGTTGACAAGAGTCGAGGTGAAGTTGGTGGAGGAGTAGTGGTATAGTTAAAGACTTTGGATATGAGGAACTCATAAGAGTATAGACAACAGGGAGATTTTAGAAACGGTGGAAACACGATGTTAAAGTATGAATGAAGTCTTCAGGAACGGGGTATGAATATGGAAGTGGCGCTCTAGGACGGTATAAGGCAAGATGAAGGCCAGATAGAAGAGGCGAGGGGTGTTCAGAGACCGAGGAGGGTATCGCCCAGTACTTGAGAGCAGCAACAAGACCCTGAAGCCGCGGCAGGGATCATGATGGGGAGCAGTGCACTCGAGGGGTGCAGGGAGAGTGAGGGGTGTGGGTGAAGTTCATTACAAGGAGTTGGTAGCGTGAAATAGCGTAGTGATGTACCTACAGCAGATAGGCACGTTTAAGATCGAGAGAGCGGGACGTCTGATGAGAGACGGGAGTGGAGAGAGGGGGATGGATGGGGGATGGACGACTCCCATGCCATGATGGGGGCACCACCGTTAGCTCTGGCTTGTCTCTGCTGTGGCTCTGGCTCTGCCTTCGTCTCTGTCTCTGGTAGGTCCTGGCTCTGGCGTTGGCATCATCATCCCAAACCCAAGCAAGCGTGTCTTTTTGCGATGATCAGCGGGGGATCCTTGGATGCCATCTCCATTTCGGCCGAGGTAGACTAGAGGAGCAGAATAGGTTAACCAGTGACAACCACAGAAGGGATTCCCCTGGCAATAAGAAAATGGTTTCAGTCTCAACGGACCCAGTCCAATCTCAATCTCTCTCGGTGTCTTGGCCGGTGCTGGCGGTGATGTATGTATGTCTACAGTAGATAGCGGCAGCGCGGGCCTCCTTCATAATACGTAGGGTACGTCGTTTTTTTGGAGAAGAGGAAGAGAAATATGGAGAGACGACGACCTGAGGAACCAGGAAAACTTCACTCACAATGATGGGAGGATGGAGGGGAGGGGCGGGATCGAAGATTGCGTGGGCGTGGCTACTCGCTACAGTACGAAATGGTAGGTGCAAT
Source organism: Fusarium proliferatum ET1 (assembly GCF_900067095.1). Classification (NCBI taxonomy): domain Eukaryota; kingdom Fungi; phylum Ascomycota; class Sordariomycetes; order Hypocreales; family Nectriaceae; genus Fusarium; species Fusarium proliferatum. The sequence goes on along the minus strand of NW_022194792.1, from coordinate 3,043,991 downwards.
TGCAACCAAACAAGTTGGTTACGGTTAAGATACCTTGTTTGTCGTATGGAATGTGAGCAGTCGTAAGTATCTATCTCTAGCCCCAGGAAAGTGGTTCATTCTTTGCCTGCGGACCCTGTAAGTCTTTGGGGTAAGCCAGTCCAGCAAGCACCCGCCCCAAGTCTGGTCGGGTGGATAGAACCTCCCATCGTTCGGCGGCCTACGGGGGGTTAAGCCCCCCCGGCTTGATCTCCATGAGCGGTTTAGTGGCCGTCGGTATAACGCTGCGAGGCACCCCTAGCGCTGTTCATACACCGGTATAACTGCCCTTGGCCGTTCCCACATTGCCTGGGGGTTCTGATTTGGCCAGCCCATGTTCATCGAGTCCGTCCCTTGTAGAGCAAGGTCTCACTCGCTCTCTTCCGCCCGAGTTCCCCCCAACTCTCGGATCTTGGGCAGATTGGACTCACGAAACTCTTATTCTGTACTGTAATCGTCGTAGCGGACAAGGGAGCACTCATGACAAGGTTGAAAATCTAGGCCAAGTTGGGCAAAGAGTGCAGCGAGCGCCAAGTCGGGGACGATTGCGCAAAGGGAATAGAGCCTCAAAGCATAAAAGCCGCCGGTAATAACTAAAGATGAGTTACGATTGATGATGCGTGAATATCCAATATTTACAAGGGAACCCAGGTGATGTGGGAGAATTGGGCAAGTTTTGTTCCTCTTTGTGGCTTGTCACGTAGCATCCTCTCGTCTAGATGAAAAACCGTCTGGAGCCGACATGACAACGGTATACGGCCGAAGCACACCTGAGGCTCAATCCAGTCTTGTAAACTCTGTAAGGAGCTTTGTTCCGGCATAGGTCTATGCTTCCAGTCTAGATAGCTCATCATACATGACCCAACGGGCTGGCAGAGTGTCGGTTTGGGGCTAAGATCAAGAAGGAACCTGCATACTGACACTGAGACCGTAGATAGTCTGGTGCGCCAGTAGTTTGACGCTATGGGAGAGGAAGAAGAAAATTTTGAAGAACTCAGGGGAAAGGAGGCTTCAAATTCAATCTGTCCAAGCTTTTTTTCACCTTTCTGTCGTACAAGTCAGTTCAGACTGTAGACTGGAGGTAAGATACCTATCTCTCAGACACTCTCGGAATCGCCGACGAGGCTGCGATAAGTCAACATCTCCCACTGTCACTGGTTGTCAGTCACTACAGACACCAGACAGTCAGTACTGGACGGACGATACTGTAGCTCTTGGCAATTGTCGATCGCATAGCATCGATAGATGCAGGTTCGAAATGGTTCCTGGCGAGAGGAAGATAAGATATCCGTTATCATATCCGTAATGGAAACAAAAGATCTTTATTGCGTGCGAGCTAGGTACCTATCTCAAGCGACAAAAGAGCCAAGACAGGCCAGGATGCACCAGACAAGGAGACTTGCATACAGACATCCTGGATCCATGTAGCGACAAGGGTGACAAAACCGCCGCCGGGTGCACCTTAAAATCATCCGCTGCATTTGCATTTGCAGTTGCAGTTCCATATCCACAACCGTAGGCGCTAAAGCGATCCACTCCCGGGGCTCCGTATGCACCCTTGACCGTGGTCAGGTCAGGTCCTTTTGCAACGTGACGGCCCAATCAGAAATGCCCATTCCTTCGTCTCAACCATCTCCATCTCCACTGAAGACAACCTCATCCACTCCCCATGCATCCATTATCGACAGCTTAACCACTCGCGCTGTGACAAAACAAAATCTCCCCGCCTCTCAGAAGCAAAAGGGCCAAGCAGCCTGGGGTTGCCAAGGATCGCAATTAATCCTGCTACTGTAACTAGGTGCGTTAGCCACCTAGGTAGCTGCCTCCTTACGGTGGAGAGGAGGAGGAGCAGCCGCCTCAGCATCAGCAGCAACAGACGATAGAAGGGTCAGTCAATCTTGAAATCACCTCGGTTCTAGCTCGCTTGCAACCGTGGATCTTGTAAGGCCAACCGTGCCGGAATTTCATTGTGCAAATCAGTTAAGAACAGGGGCCCTACTATCTACAACAGCACGACACAGATGCTAACATTCATCTGGCAACAACGCCGTCATGAAAGATATTATCCAGAGGCTCCAGAGCCAGGCTTTCTTGCAGTTTTGCTGGGTTGGCGACGTCGAACCTCGAAACGAGTCTCCGCTCGAGTCCTACCTCCGCGTTTGCTGGCCGCCTTCCACTTCACCTTACCACATACCTTCAATTGCCCTGGCAGCCCAAGACCTCCCTGGACAGAGGCAGTGGAACCAACGAATCTCTCACCCCGCAGGATCACACGCAAGACAACCGCGCACAACACATGGCGAACCGTGACATGAACAGGGCTGATTACCCCCATGCTTTGAGACAATCAGGACATCCCTCACTGATAACTGGTCAACCATAGCCATGTCGGAAGCATACACAGTTGATCCGACTGCTCGGTTTATCTGACCATTAACCAACTCACGCCATGAATATGATGACGAGAAACTCGAATGGCGGCAATACCACGGATTGGGACGTTGCGGTACATGTCTCTTAGCGGTTGATCCTGAGACCAATTAGTCACGACAAGGCTAATCACCCAGTTGCTTAGCGGTCAACCGTGGCGGCGCCTCAGAAGCAGTTTAGGCTTGTCAGAGCTTCTATGCATTCTTCCACCAGACTTCTTCAGCCATGTCACACAGACTAGTTAGGCGCTGTCTAACTTCAACCGTCTTGGTCCATGTAGTCGACAGCCCTTGCTGGTTCCCCCCACTCGACCCTCTCTCGTGCTGAATTGCGCCCGTCCACTTACATCATTTATGGACTCACAACTTCGGAGACAATTTATCTGCTGTGCAAGCCTGTTTACTTGGCTCACCAGCATCTTCCATTTGGTCTAGAATTACGATATGCTCCCTTCTCAATTTACGGATAGAGCCCGAGACCACCAAGTCCCAGAGGAAGTCCCAGAGCTCGACCCACGCCTCCTCGGCCGAGAAACCCGAAGGTTTCAAGGACAGGAGGATGGAATGCCGGGTGTAAAATCACAGCACATTCTCAATCTTTACAAGACTCTACAGAGTTTGTGTTGCTGCTAAATACGCCCATGACAAATGGCTTCTGAATTTCCAAGATTTCACATTTCAGCGATTCCAATAAAGTGGTTGCTTGCATGCAAGAGATGGATGCTACCCCTCGCACTGAGGGCAGACAGCCAGCCACACCTATGCACGCCGCTCTCGTCATCTGGAACCACTTCAACACCACCACGCACAGCGCTGTCCTCAGTCATTTGCAACGGTTGCCATCATCGCCCTGGCTAGTAACACGTATCCATGTGAAGCACTTTTCAAAAGTATCCAGTGTCCAGCTATCAAGGATCGTATGCTCTGCACCGTCGCGTCACACCACCATGAGATTTGAGCTGCCCTGCACTAGTTATCGTGAAGTGTGAAGCATTGCTCTCCACCACATCCGAATGTGCTTCACCATGCATGTCCGCAAATTCGACGAAGCAACCCTCCCTAGATTTCGAAGCTTTAAGCGTCGCAGCCACATTTCTAGAACACCAACATCCCACCGACCCTATCACTCCTTACGTACGTTTATGGTCGTAGTTGGCTCTACCGCGGGGGTTATCAGAAGCCTTGCTCGACGCCTTGGCGGCTTGACAATAGTCCCCTGGTTGGTGGTACGCATCACATCACACAGCAAAGACAGAAGACTGCATAGACGTTCTTTCGGTTAGGCACTCCAGCCGTTTCGCCGTTACTACACAACCATTGCACTGTGGTCATTTCTCATCGTTGCGCGGTACAGTTTAGCTTATATGAATACCATCTGTGATCGACTTCAGTTCGGCTCTTTTATCTTCAGGGTCAGAGCCAGCTCGGTACTGCTAAAATCCAATCCAACGTTGCTCGCAAGTGTCGGCCGGTCCCGAGAGAGGACCAATCTCAAACATACACTATCAGGAGCCGATAAGGCAGTGATCATCTTGCGCAGGTCAGCTTTAGCGGCTGCATTCGTGGAGAGCTGCAGAGTTTCATCGGTGTCTACAAGAGTACCGATCCTTCGGTCAGGGATTAGGAAAATGTCCACTAAACCGGGATCAACCCGAAGGTTGGGAGCCCGAACACGACAGGGCTTGGACACATACTCCTGGAATGCAGATGTGAAAGGAAGACTTGAGACACAAGCGGGCCAAATAAAGAGTCTGCTAAACGTGATCGTCACTGATCTCTAAACTCGATATAGATGCATGAACTCTTTCAGGCTGATCACAACCCTTTTCATCGTCATTCCAAGAGTTCCTTGCACAGAGCCCTTGAACGAGAGCTGGTCCCTGCAAATCCGACCCCGACGCTTATCCTAACCCTTGAATTTTGAAAACTCCCAAGGCTGGTTGGAAACAACACTATTAATGGAGAACTTCTTCGTTGCAAAACGTCTTGACGCCGGACCTTCCGCTCACCGACAGTACTAGGCAAAACTCTTATCTTCCTCCGCTGAAAGCCAAGATTCACTGGACTTGTCCCTAAAGTCACTATGTGGGCTATCAGTCACTGCTTGACATGCAATACTTACAAAAAGGGTCGGATCATCAAACATGCATTTGCAAATGTTGGCAATCCCTCGTCGTCAGGGCCCTGCGAAATACCCCTGCTTCAAAACAAACGCATGGTGACAACAGTGGCTGTGACAGTGGTGGGAGTACTGAAGTGATTTTTCCTCAGCGGACGACGCGGTAAAGACTGCAACAATATACGGATAAGTCACAACGCTTCAATGGTTGAATGCCGTGACCTGGAGACGACTACCGGCGCCTCCTGTTTTGAAGCAATCAATCAACACACAAGCCAGTCAATCCAAGGTATCGACAGGGACGGTGTGCGGGGGCGGCAAGGGTCTACGTTTGTAGCTATTCCGAACCAAGCTTGGGCTTGGTTCTAGCGCATACACTAAACGATAAAATCGTGCGTTAGAAGGACCGAACGATGCTGCATGGAAGCCAAGCTAGGGTCTAAGCCTCGCACTTTGCAAAAAGCCCTCTCTGCTCTTCTTCTTCCAGCACTACCAATCTCTCCCAAAGCGACAGGGGGGCGCTTAGAAGCAGTAACCACTCACTCACTGACAGCGAGGCATATCCATGCCAATCAGGCCTCGGTCATGACGGTCCCTGTCGCCGGCTCATCAACCTTATTCAGTCACGATAGTATCTTTTCATTGGCTGCTGGTGCGATTGATGAGTGTCTCGTTTCTCATCGCTGGAAAATTAAGAAGCAAGCGCTACATTACGAAAACTAGAGCAGTCCAAGGCCCAAGTCGAACTAGGGACCCAAGGCTGCCTCAAGCCTTTGGTCATAGTCGCATCTTATTATGATACTAGGAACAAGCTATTTTAGGTTCTAATCACCGCCTCGGTATTGTTTTACGTCTTGGCTCGCATTTGAATGTCTATTTTTTGATCGGATTCCCACTCACCCGAGTTGTATCCTACGCTTTGCCTGAGAGCTGATAGGCACTGAATGCAAAGGAGATTAAGGTGTGCGAAAACCTCGAGGCAATCGTTTTTCTTGTTGAAGGCAACATAGTTGGATATACAGGCCCTTCCCTATCCTTTATTCGCGCAATCATACCTAATCCTTGTTGAAAACGCTCTTCGCCAATACCCGAGACACAAATGTCCGACAGGAGCTGACGGTGTCTTCACACTGCTTCAATTCGAGCCGCTTGCTTGCACAACCCCTGCCTAAGCGAGTTCCCCATGTCTGCTTCACGCGGCTATTTAGCTAGGCTAATGAGAAGTCGGTCTGCTCCCCATCAATCACCAACATAGCCATGATACTGCCAAAACGTTTGAGGCAAGCAATTCCACAATTCTTTATCGTCTCTCGGCGACTCATGGATTCTGATATCGCTTCACGAGGGAGGCAACCGACATTGACGCGTTGGGGTTCATGTCCGATTTGCCACAAGCCTGAGATGAGGTTGAATGCTACGTTGCTGGTAAGGTAATGGTGAGCGAATCAAGATTGGCCCTGAATTATACCAGGACCCGACTGCTCCGGGCGAACCACTACTAGTTTTGATTAGGCCATTCACGTTGGCTTGTGCTGCTAGGCTGAAGGCTTGGTCTATTATGGTGTGGCAGGATGTCTGTCGGTTATGATCGGTCCCCTCGACTCAGGTACACATCATGGCTACTCGTCGAGTTTTTATGGTGCTGAGGCTTTTAGGTATCATGATATCAAAGTCTAGCAAGTTCGCCTGCCATTGACCGATTGAAACAGTTTGGAGTTTGGACAATCGGGACTAGGGTTCAAAAAGCAAATCTCACCCTAGTTTATCGTGAGCCGAGGCTCCCCTGGCCATCTGGCTGAACGGTCTAGGGCCCGAAGAGTTCATGGCAACGGCTTTGATCGACATCCAGAAACCCCAAAGCCATGCAACAACAAGTCCCTGAAATCTCTCATGAAAGGGTACTGAAAGTATCGTCTCCACGTCCCCAGATTTCCCCGCAAACTGCGCGGACAGCTACCGATGTGAGTTTTGATGTCGGCTTCATTCAATCTCGTTTTCACGTGCTGGACATAGTTTATTATCACGTAATAGTATTGGTGTTTTGACTAAAAGTCGGGCCAGGGGGCATTCCCAACGCGCCTAGCCAAGTTCTTTGGCAGCCACCCTTGATCTCCAACAGCCCCGACGAGAAGATGGAGAACCCTACCGACCCCGCGTCTCTTGGTGTTGGTGTGTCATGAGATTGCCAACGCGGGGATGGGCCAGGCCAGGTACCCTCATCTCATGCACATAACCAACCTGTCGTTTAGGTTTCGGCTTCCGATGAACAACTTGGGCTGTTTGTCTCGGATTCTCACCGTCACTGACTTGGCTCGTGCGGCTTCAACAGTCGATTCTTCTCTGGCCCCTTGTGCCGAGTATGGAAAATCGTCAAGCCGCAAAGGGCCGAGCCCTTAATAGCATGATGGTGGTTCATAGATCAGCCACACCACTCCTTTAATGCAGGACTTGGTCGTTTGTAGAAGGCCATTTACGAGATTTGAAGGAGTTGATCAAGTCACCGCCAGCACATTTACAAGCATACGCATGCCCTGGTAGCCATGGAACCTCGTAGGCATGAAAGCGTTGGCGTCCTGCGTGATATGGCTCTCCGCTCTCATGGTGCAAAAGTTCCACTTGATTCACATAGACGACGGGTTGATATGGGTCTCGTGCGCGAACAAAGCTCCGGAAATCATGAACGCTGATAAAGATATCCTGCCTGCAGCTTGGCTCTTTTAGTTCTACGTCGACCGTTCGAATACGGTATGCATTCCTCCAGACAAAGCGGGACGGTCATCACCATGAGAATGCTCCTCATTCGTCCCCCGCATTCCCCAGACTTTCTGTGATGGCTTGAGATGGTCTGGATGGGCGGAGCAATTCTAACAACGGACGAAGCAACATTTCTCCACACGGAACGAGAGAGATGGGTACAGTACATAGGTTTTAGCAGCGCAGTGCCGCATGGCAAGTCACCATGCTATCGAACGGCGTGCATCGCGTTAATGTCGTCGAAAACTGTCCTATCAACTCACTTCATGACCCTCAGGCGGCATCGCAACACGTCTTGCCTGTCAGACAGGTGGATACCTAATTTGCGGTATTCAGCTGGCAATGGCAGTCGAAAGCTCACTCCCTACTCCCCTATCTTTTATTCGCCGCTTGTACGTAATTCTCAAGCTGCCTCGATACACAAACCGACGAAGGGCCGGTAGCGTTGTCCATAGGGCAAAGAGGGCTGTGAAATCTCTTTACCTTTGAGTTTTCTGTCCTCAAGTAATTGCAGTTTTACTTCTCGATACGGAACAGTCTCAAAAGCCAAGTGGCTAGTGGGCTTGAGTTTGACGATCTTGAACCTGCATTTATTTGGCTCCCGTCATTTCCCTTACCGCTTGGTGTTGGCGTGCGGCCGTTCTGTGTGGGGGAGGGTGGCATTGCAGACTTCTGGAAATCCGGGGAAGGCAACGCACAAGAAGGGATGGCATATCGTGGCTATCCAAGGCAAAAGTTTCTTCACTATCTGACGGCGGAAGGTTTTCCGCTTCCTCAGTGCAGGGTATCCAGATTGTGGCTTTCGGCCTCTCTCGGTGCGCGGTGGGCGATCAGCGATCGACACGCGGTAGGCTGATGGCCAAGTCTGACGGTGGCTTGATCAGGACATCCAATCAATCCAACGTACAGGCGAGCTCTGGAAGATGACGACACTGATGATGATGTCGTTGTGTGGCAGCTCAAGATAAGCTTTGTCTGAGAGAAGTGTGAACAGCAACAAATCTAGGGTAGGGAAAAGCGACGCCAGGCGGATATCTGAGATGGCAATGGTGGGCCTCGCTTCCAGTGGTTTGATGTTTTGACTGAATCCTGGTGCCTTCGGATCGAGGACTATCAACTAATGTGGCAGATGAAACCAGGGGGCGAATAAATATATCACAACAAAGATCTTTTCTTTGTTGAGGAGGATACATGATGTTGGTTACGTTGACCTTCACAAATAGATGATATCACAACCATGAGTTTCTGGCAATTATTTACAAAGCCCTCGTTAAAGGGATTCTTCACCGAAGTAGCGACGACAAGACATGATTTTGTTATCGCAAGCATCCGCACGCATAACCAGGTACGACCGTATTTCGGGGCTTGCTGAATATTGTTTCTGGGCATAATCTTCATCGATGGATAGCAGGCAAGTCACCCTGAAAGTATTACCGTTTTACTGGAACAAACGAGGAACGAACGAATGAGTGCACTGTGCTGTGGTAAGATCTTATCCGCTTCATACAATTTTCTCATTTAGAGGCATGGGATTCTGCCATCAAATTCCTTGGGCAGAATCTTGGACAAGCTGTTCGAACAAGGGGAATCAAAGACGCAACGTGTTGATTGGGTCTGGACCGTTAATTCAGGCTGAAAGCTTACTCTCATCATCAGATCGAAATGCAGGATTTTCTTATCCGACCTGGCACCAGGCGTCGTGGGGGATCATTTGCCGCCTTTGATACTCGACCAGCGATGGGGATCATCAGATAGCCCTGTATGACATGGTCACTCTGGCCTTGGCGTCATCTCTTCCTGTTGGATATCGTATATTCTACGGCTCTTTTGCGGCTGTACGACTTCGGTGATTCCGATGATCTAGGCAGCAGATCATATTCTCTTCATAATGCCATCCGGAGGTAACAGCAGGCGCTGACACATTCGCGTACTGTAAAATGGAGGACTGGACTCGGAGATTTAAGACAATGAGCAAAGGCGTGTAGCACTCGATGCTTGTCAACGTTCACGGGTAGCTTATGCTACAGCTGGGGTATTCATTCACGCCAGATGTTGTCTTGAGGTCTTACAAGTGGCTCAGCTTACGTTTGATCTCGACCTTGCCCTGTACAACCTAGGTGACTGAGACCTAGGCGATGCTGTTAGTAGATGTGATGGCAGAAGCTTTTTTCCAGTTCCTCGGTCAGTCTTCAAACGTAACGGATCCCCTTCGCAACACGTAGAACGGCTCTTTCGTATCTCTATAGTGGAGTTTGCCAACAGGAACCCCAAGGCGAGGGAATCGCATGTTTTGCGTTATATCTGCGTGATTCAGGCTCTGTTGGCCTTGAGTACCCGAAAGACACTTGGAGACCAAGTGGCTGCGACTTATCCCTGCAACTTTGAAGGTATCATATCGAACACTCATCGATTGTCTCTCGATTGTCTCTCGATGTACATGAGAATAGGTGTTTAGGCGTATGACAGGAGGCCTTGATAACATCATGTTGCCAAAACCCGAATCTTCTACAAGATCAAGCTTGGTAAGATCTATTTCAGCTATGCTATAATTCGAGAGCAGCAAGCTAAGACGAACCAATCTCCTATTCCTCTGTGAACAAGAAGCGGTTGGAATTTGGTGCAACCAAAAACAATTCTCTGTTGATGGCCCAGCTGGCAGCGAAAGCCATCACTTGATGAGAATATCTAGTGGATTTTTCAAAGACCTCGCGAAGCTCTACAGGGTTTGTTGCTGCCGTATAAAGCTATACTTGATAGTTGTAAGGTCCCAAACTAAGCCCCTTGAACTGAAACAAAATCATTCTCAGGGGAAGGGACATCAGTATCCTTGAATAAGGATCAACCCCAGATGACATATATACTGGAGCATTCACATCGAAGCGCTTTGCAAAGGCTTGGACTGGTAAACTCACTTTCAACTGATTGCTGGCCTGCTCATCTTGGACGATGCAATCTATTGTTCCGAGCTCGAGACAGCCCGTGGCCCGATAATCGTGTCGCACATAGTGATTTCGTTGCTGCCGAAGGCTTTCATAAGTGTCTCATAATCGAGTCTCCTGGGAATTTTGGACATCGGTGCAATTGATATTGACTTGGATTGATTTCTGCGACAGGAGAAACGAGGAAAGAGATCAAACGTGATCCAGAAGAACTGACAACAGATTGTGGTTGAGCACGATACAAGCAAGGCTCAACAGTAACAAATTTGCAGAAATGCCAGAGAGAGTACACGACCAATTCATTTCTTGAGATGCTCTAATCGGGAAAATACCACAGAAGCGGAATTAATCGAATTGTATAATGTAGTTTAAAGTATTAGTGCCGTTCTTAAACTGTTGCCTATTCGGATTCCACTCTATCATGGATCAACAAACATACTCTTTCGCAAAACAGGGATAAACAGGCAGCAGAGAAAGCAAATCTAACTAATTATTGGAAGAACTAGCTTGATGATACTTAAATTGTCATATAATATATTCGGTTCCTGAAACAGCTGCCTGGCATCTATCGCTGGGCTTGGTGCAGGATATGATTGATGCAGGGTAGCGTGGTTTCAGTGATCACTTCAACTCCTTTGGGTTCCGTATTTATTGGTACATACATACTGTAAATAATATTCTAGATCATTGAGTAAGAACCTTGTAGTGAACCTTGCTCTATTCTGTGTCCAGGGCTATATTTTAATGGAGTTGATGTTGGAAGTAACGGGTGCTTGCGGCAATAAGCCACTTTTGATTCGCATTCAAACTTAGCATATCAAATGTCACAGACCACAACCGCAACAGCGAAATAGTGTACCACAGTAATTTCTCTGCCTTGAGCCAACTCAGTCCAGTCAAAACAACTATCAATATTCAACGACATCTACATAGAGAAACCCTGTCACGTGTAATAAGGGGTTGCTGGGTCAGAGCGCCACAGCAGTACTTGCAGTTCACATCGTTTAGGCACCATCATTCTTGAAGAGATATATCAGGAGAGTATCTCAACAGAGAGATTGATTTCAGTCAAGAACAAAAAAGCTCAAAGTTCCTAATACACATCAATCTCACGAGTCTCATTGCAACCATGGATCAATTCTTTCTTGATCATACTCAACGCTATCAGGAGCTGGTGAATCGCTTCAAACCAGCGCCTATCAAGTCCAAGGCCAGCAATGAAGAGTCCAACCCTGACATCACTATTGCTACTCGCCTTCGACCGATGCTCGATGACGAGAAAGAAGGAGGACAGTTGATCGGCGCCTTTCCTCGAAACAACGCACCTGGCGTGATTGACTTACACGAACTGCGGAGACCAGTCAGGGGCCCTCCTCCTTTGGTGGTGAGTACAAGATATCTCGTCCAAAGCTAGAGAAGGGCTACTAATAGATAGATGAAAGTCTACAAACTATCGCGTGGATAGGGTCTTCAACTCGGAAGACACAACCGAAGGCATCTACGAAGAGCTCGTCAAGCCTCTTGTCCCCTGGGCATGGGGCGGCGGTGTCAGCACCATGTTCGCCTATGGCCAGACAGGCTCAGGCAAAACATACACTATCAGCGGTCTCGAGCGCCTCATTGCCGAAACACTCTTCTCGAGTGATATCCAAGGCGCCCGCAACATCTTCATCTCCATCATCGAACTTGCAGGTAACTCAGCCTCTGATCTCCTCAACGCTCGCAAACCCATCTCTATCCTGGAGGACTCTTTCGGGTCGACTCATCTCGCTGGAGCCTCAGAGTACCACGTTACAGATGCGGATACCTTGATCAAGCACATCAACAATGCGGCATCTTTCCGAAGGACTGCCTCTACACAGAAGAACGATTCTTCGTCTCGCTCGCATGCTATCTGCAAGATTCGCCTCGAGAACCCCGAGCTTCCCCAATCTGACGATGGGCTTCTCTATCTGATTGACCTTGCCGGTTCAGAGGCCGCAAGAGATGTCACCGAGCATTCAGCCCAGCGGATCAAAGAATCTCGAGAGATCAATGCTAGCCTTTCAGTGCTCAAGGACTGCATCCGTGGGAGGGCCAGTGTCGACGCTGCAGGTCTCGCCACTGGCAAGAAGGTCTACGTGCCGTTTCGGCAGAGTGCTCTGACTAAAGTTCTGAAACATGTTTTTGATCCTGCTGCTGAGCGCAGCTGCAAAACCGTCGTCGTAGCCTGCGTCAACCCAAGCTTCCTTGACGTTGGCGCTACCAAGAATACGCTGAAATACGGAGAAATGCTCAGGATCACCGTTCCTAAAGCTGCCGTGCCGAAATATGATGCTTCAAAGCCGAGCACCTGGCCCCAGGATCTTCTCCACGACTGGATTCTCAAGAACGTAAGTCATAGAGTCCTAGCTTGCTGTCAATAACAACAACTTGCTAACATCATATATCTCCAGTCTGGCACTCCACCCGTCTCCCCTACGGCTCTCGCATCCAAAGAGACGGGTATCCAACTTCTTCGACTCCCGGTTCCAGAGTTCATCACACGCTGCCTCAAGACCCCCGGCGTCACGCTCGAACAAGCGACCGCCTTCCAAGCCAAATTCTGGCGTCTTCACATCGATTCACAGCGAGTCGCTAACAACAAGCCAAAGGCGACACAGAAAGACGCCAAGCCGGAGAAAGAAGAAGCTGGAAAACAGGGACTTTCAAGCCAAGACCCGAGTCCCGAGATGGCAGACGTCCCTTTCAAAGAGCGTCTTCGACCAGGAATGGTGGTTAGCTGGAATCCGTCTGATGACACTCCAGGATTCTATCGTCTGCCTGGGCGTAATCTCGTCATGATTCTAAGTCCTGAGGGCGAGGGAACCTTTAGATGCGCTGTCACTGTTCCTGCGATCATGCCAGGAGCTTTTGAGATTTACCTTTGGCAACAAGTTGTCGCCCGGGTTGATACCATGGAAGCGGAGGTCTGGCTCGAGTACGACCCCGGAACTAGGTATTACTATGAAAACGTGTAAGATGAGTGGTTGGAGGAATCAGATTGGGTGCCAGTTGGGTGTAAGTGAGCCACGAGGGTTGTGAGATGAGAAAAGATACTATGGTATCACATAAAAGTTGTTGCACTAGTTAGTCAATATGCTTCGGAAGTACATATCAAAACAATTTATCTGCTTATTGGGTTACTAATTGGTACGCCGAAATTATGCCACTGGGATGAATGACGCCAAGCCACAAAGCTTCATGATTATCAGATGTTACAGGCAGAACAGTTTAACCTTGGTTAAATCCTTGTATTAGTTTATGTAGCAGTACGCATGGGCCTAAAAGCCCTCATTAAAAACTTCATAATCCTCGTGTCGCTGTCTGGCCTCAACAGGGTATCTCATTTTAGATTGAAGGGGTTCAGCAGCGACACTTTTTGCCGTTCACTCATCTCAAATTAAGCCTCAGTCTTCTCAGCAAGAGCCTTAAGGATAGGCTCCTCCAGAGACTCGGGCTTGGTGGTGCTAGCCCAGCGTCCCTTGACCTTTCCATCACGTCCAACAAGGAACTTCTCAAAGTTCCACTTGATGCGCTTGAGGCCCAACAGACCCGACTGCTGGTCCTTGAGCCAGGCCCAAAGAGGGTTGGTGTTGTCGCCGTTGACCTCGGTCTTCTGCATGATGGGGAATGTCACGCCGTAGTTGAGCTGGCAGAACTCCTGGATGTCGTCGTCGGTGCCGGGCTCTTGGCCACCGAACTGGTTGCAGGGGAAGCCGAGAATGACAAAGTCCTCGGGGTACTGCTCCTTGAGCTTGGTCCAGAGCTTCTCGAGACCAGCATACTGGGGAGTGAAGCCGCACTTGGAGGCTGTGTTGACAATGAGGACGACCTTGCCCTTGTAGTCGCCGAGGGGAACCTCTTGACCGCGCTCTGAGATATGTTAGTTGAGAGTCATGAGAAGGCTATCATGAAAGTGGTGTGGTTAAGGCGGGGTATGAGATGAGGGGGGAGACACATACTGTCAAGAGGCTTAAAGTCATAAAAGCTAGTAGCAGAAGCCATCTCTGAAGTTGTACTCAGTTGACGGGAATGGTTATGAGTGATATTTCTCTGGTGAGGACTGCTGTGTTTGTGTTTTGTGTTGAAAGGTGAGGATGGCGGGGAACGAAAAGAAGTCGTAGCGGTGGTGGTGTAGTATTTATTAAGCCAGTGGGAACTGGAACTTGATGATGGCCGTAATGTCAACCAACGAGGAGCAGTAGCACGCCACAGGGACATTAGATTAGTAGGTGCCGATACAGGTACAGGTACAGGTACAGCTGCAGTAGAATTGGTAGTAGAGCAGCAGGGAATAAACCTGAAGAAACAATCCGAGTTACACAATAACAGTAATTGATTGCATGGTGACTGCTTCTACACTTCTACAAGCCTCGGCACTGGACTCCATTTTTGGTTTGGTGACGTATTCGGGGTGGAGTGTTCGGGGTCCCCAATTCCGCCGGTACCGAGGGTTCAGATAGATATTAGGCGTTATTTGGAATTGTTCCTGACGTTCACTCATGAGTTGTTTTATATGTTTCATGTTTATGTGAGCTGAAGCATAATAGAAGGATATATCTGGTCAAAAGCGGTTAAAGTGCCCAGCTGAGTGAGGACTATCACTCGCTAATCAGAACAAGACATGCACTACAAACATAGCTTCAGCTGTATAACTTAATATCAGAGCCTCTTTCTACACACTCGGTCTTCTTATATAATTCTGCCAATCACTCTTCTTCTATTTGGAATCAATTGATGTCGGTGCAATACTCTGCCGATTTATTTCATAGCTACTCCCCGGCTCGGTAATAGCTCCGGTTCGGATTTCGGAGCTGCCCCGCTAATCACATTCATGGATTCTCAGAGGAGCGGCCGCTTTATCTCTTATCGATAAGCCGTATCCAGTGCGCATGTATGTGGCGGTGCAGGTGGTGGCGCGGCTTGTACGTCACTAAGGTACTGGACCCCAACTCTTTCCGATTCACATCTGATCGGACGCCAAACGTTGATCATGCTCATGACAAGTACCTAGATTACAGCTTGAGTCTTGCTTCCCAACTCAGTTTTGCTCATTTCAAGTCGGTTTAGTCGTGTTCTGTTGGATATGGACGCAAAGAGAAACATCGTCGTCGTTGGTAAGTCGCCTCGCCACTTACAGGGCTCTCTATCATCCTCGTCATATCTCAATAACCTCATCTCATACATCGGACCACAAGGCTGATAAAAATATCAGGAGGCGGCATCATTGGCTCAACCACGGCCTACTATCTAACACGCCATTCGAAATTCAACCCAGCCTTACATACTATTACTCTTCTTGAAGCTGCTCCTACTGTCGCACAAGGCGCATCAGGCAAAGCTGGCGGTCTTCTCGCCCTCTGGGCTTATCCAGAATGTCTAGTTCCACTCTCATATCGCTTGCATGCAGAGCTGGCTGCTGAGCATAACGGGCCTCAGAGATGGGGTTATCGCCAACTCGGTTGCGGAAGCTTTGATGCTGTCGTGACGCGCGACAAGATCAAATCACTCCAAGCCAACGGAAATGGAAGCGCAAACGGCAATGAGAATGGAAAAGACTGGGAGAAACTGCCGAAGCAGAATGGCGCAGCAAAAGAACTCCTAGAGGAAGGGATCTTACCGAAGGATCTCGACTGGGTAGACCACAGCATCATTAACAGCTGGTCTGAGATGGGCGCACCCGGAAAGACAGAAACATCTCAAGTGCATCCCCTACATTTCACAACAGCAATCGCAGAACTTGCTCAGCAAGGCGGCGCTCAAATACACACCAACGCCAAGGTAACCAAGATAAACTCCACAAAGAATGGTGTCGAAAGCATAGAATATCTAGATCGCACCACAGGCGAGACCAAGACCATTGCCAGCGTGACAGATATAGTCGTGGCAGCTGGTCCTTGGACGAACAAAGTCTTGCCTCGGGCCAGGATCGAGGGCCTGAGAGCGCATAGCGTTGTCTTCGACGCAAACGTTAGCCCGTATGCTGTCTTTACAGATATACAGCTCCCTCCAGATTTTATCCCCGAGCATCGTGCTAAGATGGGGCAGAAAAGGAGACACAGGGGCAACGTTGATCCAGAGATTTATGCCCGACCCTTTAATGAGGCCTATGCCTGTGGTGAACCAGATACAAATGTCCCGTTACCCGAAACCGCAGATCAAGTCGAATGCGACGAGGCTCAGTGTGACGACATAATCTCATATATCAGCACTTTCAGTCCCGTTTTAGCCGCGGCTCCCATCAAGGCGAAACAAGCATGTTATCTCCCAAGGCATATTCGATTTGGACAAGAGAGTGGTCCTTTGATCGGCAGAACGACTGTGCCTGGGTTATTCGTTGCTGCAGGACATACATGCTGGGGAATTCAGAACGGTCCTGGGACGGGCAAGCTCATGTCCGAGTTCGTGTTTGACGGAGGGGCAAAGAGTGCTGACATTGATAAGCTGGATCCTCGGAAGTTCAAGGTTTAACTCTTGAGAGTTGGATATTAGGTAGATAAAGACGATTAATGAATAACATGGTGTCTTGGCATGAATTTGGTGTACCAGACCAATAGGTTGAGTGAGCAAGATGATGAGTTTCGGAAACCACCGACTCCATTACAAGATGTGACCACGGCGAGACGTGCTTTCTTATAAGATTTATTGGAATTATCGTTAGAGGAGCTTTACTTGGGCTCATATTGGTTAAGGTAGGTATATAAAAAAGAGGTTGGCAGGTTGGATGACTTCGGACTAGCGCCCCACTCCTCTTATCGATAAGACTTTGCGATCAAATTTTGGCGGGCATTTTTTGGACGTCTTAACCGTCTTGAACTATTGACATCTCAACCAGCACAAGACTTCACATTATCAACCATGGGTCGCGAACTCCAAAAGAAGAAGGCCCGCTCAGGCCGCCAGCCCATTCGTCAACTTAACAGATCCAAGAAGATCCTTAACCCCCGAGGCAACGATGCCATTGCAAAGAACTGGTATGGACAATCTCCGAGCCACGGACGAAAGCGCAAAGCTAACTTCCTAAAGGAACAAGAAGGAGACTCTTTCTCAAAACTATCGTCGTCTCGGTCTCGTAGCGCGTCTCAAGGCTCCTACCGGTGGAACAGAGAAGAAGCTTGGCGCAACCACAACCCGCGCATACCCCAACGATCCCTTCTCTATCGCCACCATGGAGAACGCCATTGTATCAGAGGCACGTGTCGAGCGCGATGCTGATGGAAAGATTATCCGTATTCTCGGCGAGGCCAAGCCCAACCCGCTTAACGATCCTCTGAACGAACTCGACAACGACAGTGACGCTGAGCCTGCCGAGGAGTGGGGTGGCATTGAGGACGACGATGATGCGACCGATGTTGTCAAGACTCTCTTGGAGCAGAGCAAACAGCCTGATCTTCCCAAGAAGAGACACCAGAGTACCCGGGAGAAGGAATGGTTGGAGAAGCTCGTAGCCAAGTATGGCGACGATACAGCGGCCATGGCCAGGGACCGAAAGTTGAACCCTATGCAACAGACCGCAGCTGATATCGCCAAGCGAATCCGCAAGATGAACAAGGAGTAGAAGCGGGATATGCGAAAGAAGAGCAGGGCTTTAGGAGTGAATAGGATGGAGTCACTAAATCATGAAGTATGGAGCATCAAAACTGGCTTAAGAACAGAAGGCGTTGGGAGTTGGATTCGAGCATCTTAAAAAATAAGACGCCGTATACTTTTCATTTCACACGGCCAAACTTTTATACTGTCCAAAATATAGAATAACCACAAGCATGAGAGAATCCAAAGTGCGTTATATATATGTGTATGTGAGTGCATGGGTGCAACATCTAAGTTAGACTATACGCAGCCAAAGGCCTCATCCATCTCCCTAAGTTGTCTCCGCGAAAGTCATGACGCCGTTAAACGCCCCTCCTCGACCAGAGGCGTTATCTACCGTACAAAACATGTGATCCCCGCATCCCAGACGCAGTATCCCAGGCTATTCCACACCCAATCAAAATGAACACCGTTGCATAAAAAAGAGACCGATATATCCTTTCTTTCATTTATCACGCTGTTGCTACCTAGTGCCCCCTATCGTAGTTGCCAGCGGGGAACTGTGCGGGGACATCCTCATAAGGATGACCGCCTGTTGGGTTGGCGTAGCTGGCGGGCATTGATGGAGGAGCACCCCCGGAGTGGTACTCAGTGTCGTTTTCGAAGAGGGTGTTGTTTCGAGGGGGGAGGGCGCCGAAACGATCGGGATCCTCGTCGTCGGCGCTATAGGGGTTAGCATCACCATAGCGGGAGTGACTGTTGTAGCTGTTGTTGTTGTAGCCTCCGCCGTAGGCACTGCCTGATGGTTCGTGATCGTCCATATCGACTCGCTCGTAAGCCTCATCGCCGTGAGGAGCCATGGAGAAAGCAGCCTTGTCAGGGTCGATGTTGTCGCTGCCCATCTGGCGATTGTCGTAACCTGGCAGGATGTTGTGGTTGTTGTAGTAGTTGAGGGTAAATGCGGAAACAAAGGTTGAACCGGCAAAGAGGAGACTACAGAGGAGATCAGTAAAAATCGAGTAGAGATCGAGTCGCAGC
The DNA here is from genome assembly GCF_900067095.1 of Fusarium proliferatum ET1. Taxonomy (NCBI): domain Eukaryota; kingdom Fungi; phylum Ascomycota; class Sordariomycetes; order Hypocreales; family Nectriaceae; genus Fusarium; species Fusarium proliferatum. The sequence continues at coordinate 3,025,143 of NW_022194792.1, read as the reverse complement.
ACATACGTTACCAGAACACCGCACCCGACAACACCCTTGCTGATGCCGCATGCCTTTCCGCATTGACCAGCGGCATTGTAGGCAGCCTGAGTAGCAAAGGCAGATAGCCACATGATTGTGAAAGCAGCGTCAACGGCAAGCATGGCATGTGGTTGAGCAAAGCGACGAGTGCGGCCCCATCGGGGAGTCATGATGAGGAAGATCCATGCTGGGACAGAAAGGAAACACTGCAGCTATCGTTAGCTCCCCATACACGTTGTGAAATAGCCGCTGAAATGTTGACATACCACTGCGAATGTCCAGCCATTCCTTCCAGTGACCTCTGCATCCTTTGCATTGAAAACACCAATCTGCAAACACCATGCGACCAGGGATATGATGATCTGGAAAGAGTGAAGGCCCAGTTTCAGGTTGGGGACGATGTCGGGGTCGATTTCAAACCGCATATTGGAGGTTGATGTGAAGACTTTCGAGATTTGTAGGAGGAAATATGGGGAGAATATTCGAGGAAGCAATCTGGTCGTTGATAAAGCCAAAAAATCAGGCTGCGAAAGTATGTATGTGTCTTGCTTGTTGGCTTTTCAGCTGAAATCGCAATGGCTTAGGTCGTCTCAAGCCAAGATGAATCGGATCGTCGTCAATGCCTCTGAAGAGATGAACTCGCTAGTATCTATCAGATGAAAATGCAGAAAAACACAAATAAAGAGCGTTATCGTTATTTGAGGATGTATGTATGTATAGGATCGATGTTGTTTTGTGTTGACAAAGGGTCAAGTCGTTAGTCTAGTGGACGTTTGGGAGGAGTGCGAATTAAGTTCAATGGCCTACTTGGAAACCGAACCCTGACGAAACAGGTTCCAGCTTCTACTCAGGTTCCCTGGCCAGCGGGACCTCCTCCAGCATGACGCCCGCCCAGGCCGGGGCAGGCCTGAGCCTAAGCCTAAGCCTCCACTGGCTGGCCACGCGTTGCTAGACGCAACAGCGCTGCAGTGACAGGGCTGCCTCTGATGTGGCTGTGTGGCTTTGTATTTTCCCTCTAACGGAATCAATAACTTGAGTCGTCCTCTAGATTATCGACTAATTCATCGACCTTGTCAGCGCTAAAGCCAGGGGCTCAATACTCCTAAGACTCGACAAGTTCTGCGTTACCGTCAAAGATGCCTTGTGGAATTCAGTGTATGCCCACCTCAAGGACTCGCCAAGGCATTACGGACACACACACATCACCGGGCATCCAATGCCACAGCTGCGCCGCTGGAGAAGAATCTAGGGGACCACAGTGAACAGAGGTCAACACCAATTAAACGCACTGGATTCCGAAATCTGCATAGCGGTATCTAAATTTATGCTTCAGCTAAGTGACAGGCCTCGGCAGTTTCATCATCATTTCGACTTTTATATAATCTCCATCCGAAGCCCTCTGTTTGATGACCTTGGGCTTGAGTGGCCGGTGTTGCTAACGGCTATGAAACCTAACGGTTGTCAATTCAACTGATGGATCGGATCTGCACGAGGACACCAAAAATGAACCGACGCCACGATCATTACGCAGCTTTGTTGACTTTCATGACGTTGTTTATCCGGATGCTACGGATGCTTCGCTGTTGTTGCATAAGGTTGCTCGGCAGATGCATCTTGAACACGAAGTGAATGTGACTCTTTACTCATTGGGCTCGCATGATACGGCATGAATTGAATTGACTTGACGATAAGACACAACGCAAATTTTGACTCTGATCAACGTGTCACTGATAAAATGTCGCAATTACAGTACGCGACATGAGCCACAGCGGATCCTAACGGGGCCCAAGTCCAACCTAATCTGCCTGTGAAACGGTCACATCAACAAGGGTCTATTACCTCCGCCTATCATTTTCTACTGGCATGTATCGACACGGGAATAGCTTCGGTTTTGCCATTTCTGTAAAATGAAGAATAAAAAATCTCGATCTACCATTTTGGAATAGTTCTTTGTGGATAGATCAGTAAAAGAAACTGTACGGATACTTATATCTCACACAATTGCGAGCAATGTTTCATACAGGACCCTGGCTTGGTCTGATGAGTAGTGGCTCGAATTAAGCACTGGAAAATTTCAGTCCTTGAGGATCCGCGCGGTAATATTACTCCGTCTCCAGAACTTGTTCCTCAAATCTGAAATGCAAGGTTACCTTCTCCTTGTCTCTGCACTCGCATCAGTACTGAATCTCATATATCATCTAGAGAGGACAAATGGAGGGTTGACTCCTGAAACTTCGTGTTCTCCTTGAGAAAGCTCGCAGTTCAGACCACTGTTCCGTGATATACCAGAAGTTGTTCCCAAGTTCTCTGTCTCTCAGCTCATCTCGGCCATATGATTATCAATCGCGGAATGTTTAAAGATAAAAGAGTAGCCTTACCGTCAGACAAGTGGTACTGGACCTGTATCGTATTTCTGCCACAGGAAACAAGACCGTGGCAACTCTGCTATTGATATGACCCTCCAGTTCGTGGTCTACCGACCCTTGAGCACAAAAGAGTGTGTCAATCTACATGCAATAAAAGCGACGCATGCCTCACAAAGGAAACCGATACACAAGAATGAGGCACAGAATCCATGCCAGTAAAGAGCAGATTTTATGACTTAAACGTCACCAGTATCAGAATCTCCATGACAAAAATCTGCTGCCACTGCGGTGAAGAAACGTCACTTTACCAAATTTAAGAGTTGACATGTCTGCGTCATTTGCTATATGCTCAGTAGCATGAGCATCACTTATTGCTCATGTGCCCTCCTGATCTTGAGAATTCTGCGGCCTTCCACGAGAAACCCGCTTGCTCCCTCATTCCCAAGAAGCTCGACTACAAAATACCAAGGAGGGGGCGTTGTTGGCGAATACGATTTCAGCCAGGAGTGTGTATGCTCGCATTTCCGCTCGAACTTGGCTATGCCTGAAACATCGCATCCCAGGAAGAGGCCTCTATCATGAGTTCATATGATCGATCCGTAGTTAGTCACTTGACTTATCTTTGACGCCATATTGTTGAGAGCGAGATGGGCCTCAAGTGTATTAAAAAAATGACCCAACTTGCTGATCTTAACAAAGAGGAAGAAGATATGCTAAAGGTGTCCCTGGGTATACTATGTCTCTTCAAAGCCATATGCTATCCCTGGAGTGTCTAGCTTACCAGTTAAATTTGGTGATTCAAGTATCCTTAATCTCATATATTTGACGTCACCTTTCATCAACTTGTCTCTCGAATGCCCTCGTGTCTTGGACTACCTAACCTACAAACGGATGATAAGTCCACCAAAGAATAGACATCACCAAACTCATTCAGAAGAAGGTTTTCTGGATCTGGCACGAGGTTGACTTTTGAACATCTGTGTAACCATCCCAGAAGAGTCTCCAGTCTCCCAATGGGAGTGAGACTTTGAGGCTTTTCTCCGTGTGTACATGGCGTATTCGCACTGAAGTTTATCAGATCTGCATCACATTACCAAAAGCCTTCACGCCAAGCTCAGTGTGGGAATGGGTTCAGGGCAGGGAGTCCGTCATAACCTAATCGGAAAGAAACATATCACATTCTCTCCGATGTGCTTGATCCCATCTGACCAAGGCACACCAACTGTGTTAAGCATTCTTCCAACATCACAAGTTTATCCCGAGTTTATATTTAATTCTGATTTATTTGGGGGTATCTAGCTAATATTTTGACTATTCTACTTTCCTCCAAATGGCGTCTTGTACGCTTTGGTGGTATCCTGTTCTCCCATAGTTGACCGTGGTAATCATTATTAAATGGATAAAAGAAACGTTTCCGAATATGGATGAGTTATGCAACGCCGGCGCTGAATGCATTCCTGAAAATCTCCCTCATTTTTTCTTCTCTTCTCGTTGTTTTATTGGCTGTTCTATAACAGAAGTGCGATAGGCACAAGCACAGCTATAGCAACGCCGGCTGGTGGATGTTTACTAGCTGCTGCACCATCAACGTCTTTCGATGGAGCTGCTTCAGCTGCGTCGAACCGCATCTTGGCGTAGCTGTTGATATCCCTAGATGGGTTTCCAGGTCTCTTTGACCCGGTGTCTCTGGCAGCAGGGCCAGATTTGCTTGCAAGGCTGAACTTGACAAAGTCAGCCAGGTCTGGTCCCTGGCCAGTGTATTGAATGGCCTTGTGCTCAAGAACAGTGTTTTCAAGAGGTCTTATATCGTTCTCATTTGAAGGTGAATCAGTAGCTTCTGTATCAGCAACTTGAGTTCGCAATGTTGAAGGGCGCTCGAAGGCAGACTGCGCAGCTAGTGTTGCTGTAGGTACACTCTCTTGATATGGAGAGCCACCGCGCGGATATGTCATGGTTGCAGTTACTGGCTCGTCACCGCAGATACTGCAGGTCTCGACGCCAGAGTTGAAGCCGTAAGGAACAGCGGTTGGTGTAGCATCAGCTGGCATAGCTGACATGCCCCTGTAGACTTCCTTGACTTGATAAGGGAACTTGGCGATGCCTGATGGCGAAAAGACATCGAGTGTTGTGGTGTATGTATTTGTGTAAGCACAGTCTGTGCAGAGACAATCTTGACACTCAGGCATCTCAACAGTCCAGTACTTGTCAGCGCCTTGTGTTGGCTCAGCCTGACCAAAGCTGGTTTGAGTCGCACTGAAGCATTCTGTCATGGTGCGGGTTGTGTAAGTGTATCTCTGTGCAGCAGTCTGTCTAGACCACAAGGCACTGAGGAGAATAAAAAGATGCTTCATTATGAGAAAAAGAGAAACGTTTTACTTCAATGAGTGAGCGAGACAGAGAAGCATGCGTGTGAGACAGGATCTACGGTAAATATCTATTCAGGGCCTGGAGAGCGCCCGCTGTTGGTTCCTTGCAGATTTCCCCCTGCATCATGGTAACTCAATCTCATAGCCCAGATCCGGTTCAACCAACAGCATCACAATTTTGTGAATGTGAACGTGAATGTGACCCATCACATCGAGACCCTTCAGCCTCAGAGATCAGGGTCGGCCGCTTGGGTGAGGACAAGATCCATAAGTAGGTACACAGTGAGCCAAAATCTCCATCATGATCTACGAGATCTGAGACAAGGCGCCAAAACTCTGTTTCGGGGAGTTTGTTACATAACAGGAGGATGTCTGGGCGTATCAGGTGAAGCTATAACTACCCACAGAGCTTACAAAGCGTCATTTCTGCCCGGATGAAGTGCTCCTGGGCAGAATCTCCCGGTGACAACTCCGGGCGATCACTGGGGACTAGACTATCTTGGCTCCCGTAACGGGCCGTAGATCGGTCAAGATAACACAGTAGCATTCTTTAGTGATCCCACCATCTTGCTATTTCCGTCAAGTGTAGCGCCTGTCAAGATTCCCACTCGGAAGCTAAAACAATGCACTCACTGAACCTGTTGCTGAATGGCCATAGCTCCTGGAACTAGCACTGAAGCATTACACGAAGCTTAGAGTTGACTCAACGGTTCTTTAGCAGAGACAGAGCACACAAGAATCTTGGCAACCTCCCAAAAGCAGAGGGTTTGTCTGACGGATTGGGACATCCTGAACAAATCATGACTTGGTAGTAGATCAGAGGCGAAACATGATGTTTTGATCAACATTGGATATAAAAAGACGATAGACAGACAATAGTTGATCTTCATTCAAGGGACTAACAAACAGTACAGTCTAGACAACGCCTCACTCTAATACTATGCCTTCTCGCTACTCTGCCCTACAGAAATAACGCTTGAGGAAATAGCAGACGTTGTACCATCGTTGTCCGTGCTTCACTTGACTTGACCTAACTTCACTTCACTTCACTTCACTTCACTTCACTTCACTTCACGCCAGAGTCTAGCCCACGAATCTCTTTCCGAATCTGGCCACCATCATCCTCCAAACAGCCTTTCAGTAGCATTTCTTAACGACACCTCTTACACTCGAATAAACTTTACCATCAAGCGAGGTGGCTTTTTGGTGAAAGCGGCAGACGTGGCGCTCCAGACATCCATCTCTGAGACAGTGACTAGATCTAGACTCTCAGTTCGACGCCGTATCGAGGACGACATAATTCTACAGCAGATATTAACATAGCTTTTGCAGCAAATTATATGTCTATGGGTCTTTAGCTATGGACAGTGCTCAAGCCATCTTACGATATATATTCCCGTAGTCGACGGAAACTAATAGCTAGTCGGGCGACCATTCAGCGCTCCAACAAGTCCGTCGGCCGCCGTCTCTGGATATCTCGTGGCCAGGCGCTCTATAGCTCTTGGCCTGAGTTATCTCCGGTTGAAATGTCCGCAAGCTTAGGAGCTTTGACCGTAGTCTTTGTTGTGAATAACTCCGAAGCTAATACCCAGTCCGTTTAAGATACTACCATATGACCCTCGAGTTGCACAACTCCAGGAATGCGACATCTCTTGAACAGCATGTTATGATAAAAATATTACTCTTGCATGATATACTCCAAGCTTAAGATTCCCTGTCGTCCAATAGGGTTGGTCATCATTTAGGTCATATCATACAAAGCTTGGCCAGAAGGAATGGTCCCCAAAAGTGACAAAGTTAATTAGTGTCTCAAAACGGTTGTTTTCTGGCTTGCCAAGCTCAACTTGTGTAACACAACGCTCCAAAGGGGGACTTTACACTACCTTGGTGTATGATCCAAGGTTTCAGGGGCGTAGTTGTCTTCACGAGTTTCCATCTGCAACTCATGAGAAGCAAGCCTACACATATTCTTATGAAGACATGACCAGACCATACCCGTTATAGCGGAGTTTATTAGCCTATAAAATGAACACCACGATACTATCAATAGGATACTGTGCTGAGAGTGAGGTTATATCGTATCCGGAAAAGGGTGTATCGTTAACAACTTGAGCGGTTGAGATCTATGCCTACGCCCTTGTCAAGACTCTTGGCTCTGCCCGTATAAGCTCCAATCACGAATCTAGACCGACCTCAAGCTGGCTTCCGACCTTTCTTACCAAAGGTCTATATCTGCATTGCTTTGTGTCGATTTTATGAGCATTCATAATGGTACCTCAGGGAAACCCAGATATCATTAGTTCCCCAATCTTGAGCTGAACCAAACATTATTCATTGACTTTCAGATTAGTGACAGCCAGTGGCCTTTTTAGGTGAGTCCTCAACAGAGAAAGTGCTTCGGTATGTGCTCAGCAATGTCGGTCGGATAATTAGAACCAGTCTTTACTCAACATTGAAAAAGCCTGCAATAAAGGCCAAAACACTAAAATAATGGCAAGCTGTATGACATCTGCATCAAGTCTCAGGTTACTCTAGACAGGAGGGGAAATGCAGAGAAACATAAGTATGGCTTCTTCGACTGCTTTTATCTCTCGGCGTAAGCTCTGAAGTGAGTTTCGTAGAGTCAACTGAGACATTTTTGCTAGAGCTACCTATAACTTTGTCATCGCTGGACTCGGCCAGAGTGACCAGCCGTGGCTTATGAATCGAGCTAGATGTCATGGGGCTGATGAGGTGTAAACTATGTAGTGATATTTCATCTACGGAGCTATTCAGAGTTCAAGGTCGAGCTAGAAGATAAAAGGTCAGTGTTGATGGTTCTTGAAATCCGAAGACGAAGAATGCAGAGATATCGATATATTCTGAGACTCTAAGAAAGCCATTTTTCAAAAGGCGTCTAATTTAAATGGAAATTGTAGATGACTCATCACCAGCACCGATCCCATTCGAGCACTGGCTGAAACCTTGATCCAGCACTATCAATACCCTCAACTTTTGTCGCATTATCCACAAATATCCGTGATCTTCTACAGGTATACCTAGGAAGGATCTTTAACCGCTGCGTTAATCTATCCTTCCAGCATTTTCAATTTCTTTTTCTTCCAACTCTTTCAAACCCATCACGATATGGTCCTCATTTCTGACTCCGCTTCAAAAAAGCAATCACCGCCTCTCAAGAGTCGAATGAAGGGTGTGCTGCCTCATGAGCGAGATGCACAGTAGCCCAATGACAGCAAAGGCCAGCAGTGTAAGCCACACTCCCCTGAAGGCCTCTACAAAAGAGCTGATGACGCCATCATACCATCCTTCAGGAAGATGCTTGATCTCATCCAAGTCATCTCTGATGCGGCGAATCTCATCTGCAGCCCCAGGCTCGGCACCGAATCTGTCCCAAAGTCTAGCTTTAAGGATGTTTTGGTACACAGCTGAGCCAATGGTAACTCCTACAGTACTACCGAGGCTGCGTGCCAGATCTAAAGCTTATTAGCAATGCGAACTCAGTAAAATACGTCTAATCAACTCACAGGTTGCAGAGGTGATGACAGCCTGCTGGGAGTGGTCAACAGCAGCAATGCATGCCAACAACGTCGTTGTGAGGGTTGCACCATATCCAGAACCGATCAAGAAGAAAGAAACTCCCATCAGCCACTTGGGACTATGCTCGTTCTGGATTGTAAGAACCACAACTCCGGCAATAAGGAAAAGCAAGCCCACTACACCTAGTTTGGTGTATTTACCAGTTCTCTTCATGATGAAGCCCGAGAGGAGAGATCCCACTGAGATACCTATCGGTGATGGGAGAATCTGGATGCCAGACTGTGTGGCACTACTGCCAAGAACCTGCAGGTATAGAGGAACATAGAAGAGCGCCCCCATTACCGCCATCGTACAGGCAAGGTTGCAGAGGCAGGCGTTCAAGACAGTCCGATCAAGAAGAAGCTTCACTGGTATGATTGGCTGGCGGGCTTTACTCTCCCAGAACAAGAATAAGCCAAATGTGATGAAAGCAAGGGGTATCGTGGTCAGCGGGAGAGGGTGAGTCCACGGCACAAGATTTCCACCTGAGTTAAGGCCCAAAAGCAGGAAGACCAAGAAAGAAGATGTCAGGAATGCCCCCATAAAGTCGATGCGTGCAAGGAACGACTTATCCGACTGCTTAGGTGGAACCCTGACCAAGAAATGAACTGCTACAGCAGAGACGAGTACTGGAGGTACTTGGATCAAGAAGGCAAGTCTCCAGCCCTGGGATGTGTGATCATTAATCAAGCCGCCAAACACACCACCTAGCATTGCACCAGATCCATAGCAGATGTTACCTAAGCCCTGGATAATGCCTCTCTTACGTAGAGGGACCAGGTCTGAGCCCAGGAAGGTCGAGATGCTCATCAATCCACCACCTCCAATACCTGCGACAACACGTCCTATTATCATGGTAGTCTGATCACGAGCCAGACCACAGATGAGATTACCGGCTGCGAAGAATATATTGCTGAATACGAGGCCCGGTCCTCGGCCAAAGATATCTGTCAACCGCCCCGAAATAGGTTGGCATGCGGCATTGGAGATGAGGTAGGCAGTTGCAAGCCATGACAACAAGCTGAGGGATTGAAACTCGCTCGAAATTGGTCCAGAGAGTGTCGCAATAATAGTAGAGTCGATGGCGCCCAGAAAGACTCCAATCCACGCTGTACCAAAGATGAGAACCAACCGGCCAGTTGATACCTCCTCAGCAACAACGGTTGTCTCTTCCTCTTGTCCTGCTGGTAAGCCTCGATCAGGACCATCTCCTTGAGCTTCACTTGGTGGTTCGGCATCTTGATTCTGAGATTGACTTGTGGACTTGAGCAACGGGGTTCGTTCGTCGCTGAGTGCATTCGTGCCGTTTTCGGCCACGGCAGATGCTACGCTGCCGCTGGCAGATTCACGCATCTTCACTCTCACCACGCAGTTGAGCGAAAGAGGAATCAATTGAAGAAAGATTTGGTGCGGGCGGTTAGATTAGTCTCATGTATCCCCGTGTAAGACTTATGTGAGATGGAATTGCGGATTACTGACAAAAGGGCGTTGTTGATATATCCGTGGTTGGGGTCGGCGACTATCGGCCTATCCGAGCAGCCGCTAGTATCAAAAAAGGGCAATCTTTCAATCGAGATAAGAACCGACCAGCTCCATTTCACTAATACCCAAAGGGATGACGCGGGGATGAAGTAACCAATGACGTCTACGGTTATGTCGGGGAAGGGTTCAGGGTAGTCTACACCATGAAGGAAATTGGAAGCGAACAGGATATATGACATACCTATAGTATCTTGTTGTCATGAGAGACGAAGTTGTAGTTAATAAATTAAGCAATTAAATATATTCTCACTTACTAAGAACTATTGAGACCTGTTGGAAATGGAAATTGATACCTAGTGTCTGTACGATGGCCACTACGAAATCGACAAGACGAGCAGCCCAAAACCCGAGACCGCAATCATTCTGAGTACCAGCCAACGCAGTCATGATCGGCGAGGTCGAGATGCATCTAGGCATGACAGCAGAAAGCTCATCTTTCAAGGGTAGCATGTGATATGACGCATATTCGGGACCCATCGCTCATGAGTAGGTTTCACAATAAGACACTATGATAGCTCGGCTTAAGTCATTTGTTCATTTACATTCATAATTTTATAATCATGACCAAGCCCAGACGGTACAGGCCCATACCCAAATCAATGTCTAGTCCATTGGGTACTTTTCATCATTAAATGCAACGCTATGCAAACTCATACCCGTCCATGTCAGTGGTCTTTTCAACTGGACAAGCAAACAACAGTTTCAAACATCGACCGTGAACTATAGCGAGTTCTCAATCTCCATGAGCTCCTTGATCCCCTCAGCAATGCCCTTGGCTTGCTCCGGGGTGAGACGGGGTAGGGGTCGTCGAGGGTAGCCACCATAGCCGTAGTAGCTCTGGATAGCAGACTTGGTGCCGGCAATGGCAGCCTTGGTCAGAACCCAGTCGGCCTTGGAGAGCTTCTTCTGGAGAGCTTGAGCCTCATCCTTCTTGCCCTTAACATAGAGGTCCCAAACCTTGACGCAGGTCTTGGGCATGACATTGGCACCACCAGCAATGATGCCGCTACCGCCGCTGACCAGAGTCTGGATGGTAAAGTCGGCAATACCGCCGAAGGCAAGGTAACCAGAGCCTTCTTGGAAGGGGGTCTTGGCGTCGGTAGCGAGGGCAACCCGGGTGAGCTTACCGGTGCTTCCACAGGTAAACTTTGTGCCGACAATGTTTGGGTGCTGACCGAGCTTGATGAGTAGATCGCTGTCCATGTCAAGGCCAGCAACAGCACCAGGGTAGTTGTAGAGAATGATGGGGATGGGGCTTGCATCGGCGAGGTCGGTGAAGTAGTTGTAAATGGCATCCTCACTCATCTGGGCCTTGTAGTAAGACGGAGGGAGAACAAGAGTGGCAGCAGCGCCAACCTCAGCGGCCAGCTTGCTCAGCTCGATGGTGCCCTTGACACTGCCCTCAGTGGCTCCGAGGAAAACGGGAACGGATTGGAAACCAGCCTCATCCAGGGCCTCTCGGGTAGCCTTTGTGACGGCAATCTTCTCCTCACGTGTGCAGTGAACAGCCTCGCCATTGGAGCCCATGGCAACAAGACCGGCCAGGCCAGCTTGACCTAATCGCACGGCATGCTTCTTAATGGTGGGAATGTCGAGCTCCTCAGTCTCAGGGTCGAAGAAGGTCATGACAGGGGCGTAGATCCCGGTAGGGAGCGACTTGGGAGTAGCGGCATGGCCGTTTTGGCCGTTGGTAACACCGTTAGAAGTAGTCATGATGAGATGTCTAGTGTGCCTGGGGATGTTTGTTGGAGAATGATGGCTAGTGGAGTAGACTATGAGAGACGATAATAGATGGAGGAAGAGTAAAAGACAGACAGCAACGAAACAGGAACGGGACAGAACAGGACAAGCCGGGGTTTAAATGAAACGGAGAGGGACTTTATAGCTAGCATACCTCACTACACGGTAGCGTATAAACCTCAAGACATCATGTCGAATGGAACCGACAAATCCATTTTCGGTACCTTCTTCGCTACGCTACCTACGCTACTGTATCCGTACCTCGCGGTAACAGTAACCAGTTTGGGGGTGGATTCGCCTAGGGAAGTCAAGTGCTCAAAGGACCGTGTGGGTATTGGCTCGATCGTCCCCCAATTGGAGTAATGCAATGTAAGTCTGGAGAAGAGAGGACCACTGAAATATCCATTTGCGATGGTAAGAGTTGCGCAACATTCGGCAGAGAGAGCTCAGAAGTGATGTGTTGGGTCTGAGACTTTGAGACTGTCATACGCCGTCACGTAATCTGGTCACACTGAGTACACCGAACAAGATGATGCAACACGATGCCATATCATGCTGCGGCTAAAGTCGACGGACAGATAGAGAGAGAAAAAAAAACATCTGCAGGTAGTATAACCAGGCCAAGAGGATGCCAATATGACCGATTGCCTGCCTCTTCAGCTGCCGGGTGATCTGTTTGATAGGATGCGAGATCGGCACTTCCGATCAGAGCGAACCACCACCACCACCACCATGAATAAAACAACTCTCGCTCGCACTGACATCTATTGATGCACCCTCTCCCATCCATCACCAGTCTCAATGCTGGTTAAAAACAGACGAGGGGAGCCGGTTAGGCGGGACGAACAGGAGACGGAGGCTTCAAGGTCTAAGAAACCGTTGGATCGCTTGGCAAATCCATGTTTAACATCCCGCGCTGATGTCGATTAGCCGGCCGGGATATGAGCTCTACAGTAGGTCCAGGTGGAGAGTCACCCTTTTGCCTTGGACCCCGAGCTGACCAAGGCTTGTATTTTGCGGCGTCACGGTGTGTAAGAGAGGCAAAGTGCATGGTTTATCGAGACTGACCGGAAGGTGACCGGGCTGTGCTTGTGCTTGTACACGTCTGTACTGTACTTGCACCGAGTGTGTGCGCGCCCGAGTTAGTTACTTACTTGGCAGTGTACTGTAAATTGTCGAGGTGAGGAATTTGGCGTTTGGTGTTGATGGGGTAAAAGTCAAAGTCTGGCTCTGAGTGGGCGGAGAATTTCTGGCGATGGTACCCCCAACGTGGCACCTGATGCCGTGTTACGTGAGGGGTCAAAGTCACGAGACTTTAAAGTTGATTGATATTGTACCTATCAATTTACTTGGAACTGGATGTGAGTAAGCTTTTTGATAGACTTTCGGCACTTGATTGCGTGACGACAATTGATATTATCAACAATCTATATACGACGCTGAAACCTTTCGACTGATAGTTCACAAGCTGTTACTATAAACTCTGCTGCTGTGAACATCAAATCATATCACCCATGATTACCATTGCTTCCGGTCATGAGCCGGGGATTCTAGTGCCGTGGGGGTGGGGGGGATATCGGCCCCCTCCAAAGTACTAATTCTCTGTAGTCTGAACCCCTCTCCCCTCACTGCACCTCGCAACCCATGGCAATTTAGAGTGATGATCCTCATGGGTTTGGGGGCTGGTGGTTCTGGCTTCTAGACGCTCCATCGAACTTATGGTTCCTGTGAGAAATACCTCTCTAGTCAGAATGGGAAATGAATCGATCTATCCTTCATCAATCCAGTACTCTCAAGAATTGCTGTCATGATAACCTATCGCCACTGTAAATTATGTACTGTGAAGATCATTCATTCTCTCCAATTTTGACGGTTTCTGTCATAGCACGAGGGGATTTCCCCGCCGCCGATGTTAGCTATGGATGTGAGACAAACACCACCAATATGATCACCGAATCGACCGCAACAGGATACATAGCAATGGCACCATCATCTCAAGGATTCAGTCTCATCTCTTCCCCTACCACTTTCTGCCCCAGATTTCTGCGAAGCTGTATCATCCCCACACTCACATGAGCACCTCGACACAAGATTTATCCGGCATCATGACTCCATATTCCCAAAGCTGTCAATCTCTCTAGCTTGAGATTGGGGGGAATCGACGCGGGGACTCATTTTCCCTCCAATCACGTCCGGAGAGAACCCCGAACTGTCCCCCAGCTTTTGTTCCAAGCTAGCGGAGACATGAGCGAGCATTCATAAGAACAGTATTCAACCTTCATGTCCATCTTCTCATGATTGCACTCTAGACCTCGTCTCTACACCCTCTCGCATTTCATTTGACCTCCGTACACGTTCATACGTAATTTGGGACTCGTTTATATACCCTCATACCCTGTTTTTGATCCCATCATAGCTTCTGCCCCTCCCCCGCCTTGCCCCTCGGCATAACATCACAATGGAGCCTCTCAATGTTCTCATGGTGAGTTGATCCAAGAACAACATTCCCACACTCAATTCATGCCAGGTTACTAACACGAAACCTTTAGATTGGTACTGGAGAGTACACCACCGGTTTCGTCGGTGGCGGTGCTTCTGGCTCAGACAAGAAGGTTGGCGTCGTTGGTCTCAGTCTCTTTGATCTGCGCCGTCGCGAAAAGGTCAACAAGCTGGGCATGGTTGGCGTCAATGGCAAGAAGTTCCCTGCTATTCGTAAGTATCCTCCAGACAATATTGTCATGCTCATGACTTAACCTCCCCCAGGCGAACATCTCAACAAGAACATCCAACAAGTCTACAACAACCTCGACACCTCCTTCGACTCATTCCCTGCAAACGACAAGGTCGACCCCGACGCTTACAAAACCGCCATTGACGCTCTCAAGCCTGGCGATGCCATCACAATCTTCACCCCCGACCCTACCCACTTCCCCATCGCAAAGTACGCCATTGAGCGCGGCATCCATGTCATGATCACCAAGCCCGCTGTCAAGGCCCTCGAGGAGCACCAGGAGCTGGTTGATCTCGCCCAGAAGAAGGGTGTCTACGTTTACGTTGAGCACCACAAGCGTTACGACCCTGCTTACGCTGATGCTCGCGCAAAAGCTCAGAAGCTCGGCGACTTCAACTACTTCTACAGTTACATGTCTCAGCCCAAATCACAGCTCGAGACTTTCAAGGCCTGGGCTGGAAAGGAGTCTGATATCTCTTACTACCTCAACAGCCACCACATCGATATTTGCGACTCAATGGTCCAGGAGCGCGGATATGTGCCCGTGAGCGTCAACGCCTCTTCCTCCAAGGGTGTTGCTGTTGATCTAGGCTGCGACCCCATCACCGAGGATACCATCTCCCTTCTCGTCACCTGGAACAAGAACGGCGAGCCCAGCAAGCGAGCCGTTGGTGTCTACACAGCCTCGTGGACTGCTCCTCAAAAGGCCGGTGTCCACTCGAACCAATACTTCCATTACCTCGCTGCCAACGGTGAGATCCGTGTCGACCAGGCCAAGCGTGGCTACGACGTCGCAGACGACTCTATCGGTCAATTGATGTGGTACAACCCCTTCTACATGAAGTATGCTCCTGATGAGGATGGCAACTTCGCTGGCCAGACTGGTTATGGTTACATCTCTATTGAGAAGTTTGTTGATGGTTGCAGAGCTGTCAACTCTGGCAAGCTCAAGCCTGAGGACCTTGACGCCAAGCCTCTCCCTACTCTCAAGAACACTATTGCCACAACGGCTATTCTTGAGGCTGGCCGAAGAAGTATTGATGAGAACCGAGAGGTCAAGATTGTTGTCGAGAACGGCAAGTGGAGGCTGGAGTAATGGATGAAAGGAAAGGAATAGGGGAAAGATATATACCATATGCTACGTGTAGAAATGTCTGATGGATTACGGCCAAAAGTAATGATCAAGTCTTTTGTTATTGCAACCTTTTAAGAAGTGATCTACCGGTTCCTTAGTGAATATGATTATGCTCAGAGTCTAATGCGGGGTGGATACTAAAACACCATGCCCTTTAGTTAAACTCTTAAGCTCCACCAAAAACTCAACATCACACCCTATATACCCTCATTACAAAGCCGGGTTTGATCTTTCAATACTTCTCACTACATAAAAGCTCAAGCTAACCTCGCATAAAACATCTTCTCCCCGTATATCCATCATGCCTGAACCCCGCTTCTCCGATCTGATACTCCCTCAAAATGAACAACTGTCCATGTCCCAACTCATGGCGTCTTTCAAACGCACCACACTTACAATCCACAACCGTCTGATTAGCATCCAAACCGACGCAGACTTTGTGGATGCGGTGTCTCAGGCCTATAGCCCGCGACCACTTGTGGCTAATGAACGTTGTGGAAGTTGGTATATTCCGCCTGAGCGTAAAGGTGCAAGTGCGTATTTCAAGAGTACAGATGGCCATGAGAGGGCGTGGAAATTTAGCACTAGGAGGTTGAACTTGCATTTGGTTGACCTTATTGAGAACAATGATGGGTATGTATAGAGGCCTAGTTATTGTCCCGTTATCTGAGATCTAACATGATGACAGTATCATAATCGTCGACTCTACTCGCCGTGGAAAGAGTATGTTCTCTCTCATGACAACCAGAGCCTCGGAAACAGTGACGACTGACTTACATAGGGATGCCTGATGCCCTTTCATCGACGATTCCTATCTGGTGCACAGTCCTCAACCTAACTCTTCTACCCTCAAACCCATCCTCAGCAAATCTCTATCTGCCAGTTCACCTCCCAGCAACAACACACTCCCAAATATGCGCACTCATCCCTGGATTCGTTGCTTCCTTCAATGCACTCAATCTCAATCTTCCAACATGTCTGACAAAACCACTCCGCCCATTCTGGGTCACCCCAGACTCATCTCTTCCTTCTGTCCAAGACACATCCTCCATATTTGACGACTTCCGCCCTGTCATATGCTGCACGGCTAGTCGCCGAGTTGTAGGCAGCGAGATGGACGAGGGAGGATATATACAAGGTGCGGCTGACGATACTGAGATGTGGGCGCATGATCTTACAGCGCCTTTGTTTTGGGAGAATATTGATGAGCTTCTCAAGACGCCGGAGGCTGAACTGCCAGATCTGATCTCCAGACTAGTCGGCGATCATGCTGCTAGCAAGAAGGACGAAGGAATACAGATAAAGCTGACACAAAACCTTTCAGTTTGCCCTTTACCACTTCCCGCCAACCCCTTAGAATGTCGCATTGTCATAACTCAAGACACCACACCAAAGGATAGCTGGATAAAATCCAAGACTTACATGCAAGCCGGCCTTGGCAAAAACAAGCTGGCTAGTCGCAACCTTCGCACTTCTCTACCTGAAATATGCGACTTTGCTGCTAAACATCTTGCCTCGGCCACAGAGCCTGATCAGCAACTAATTGTGGTGGCATGCGAATCAGGGCGAGATCTATCAGTCGGCGTGGCCCTTGCGATATCATGCTACCTATTTGATGATGACGGGAACATCAGAAAATCAACAGAAGACGCCTCATTTACAAAGACTTTCATAAAGTCGAGATTGGGTGTCATCATGACAGCTTACCCGAGCGCCAACCCCAGCCGGGCCACTCTACAGAGTGTCAACAGCTTTTTAATGGACTGGCGAAAATGATGCAATTCAAATAGAATATATATATATTCGAGATCAACAAGTTAATCATGAGACAATGACCTTTTATCTGAGACAACAAGCTGCGTCGTGTCTCAGTTTCAACATTGTCTCGAATGGCCAATGGTTACCACAACAGGGCAGAAGGTTGGTAAAGTTTATTAGTTCAGTTTATCTAGGTGATTTGTTCCATCTCTTTCGCTATTTGACCGATATGTATTTTGGGTATTCCTCAAAGCAATTTCAACAACAAAGCTCGTTTCTTCAGACCTCGCCTGCCTCAATCTTCTGCAGAGCAGCAGGGAACTCGGACCAGTGCCGCATGATGACAACAGCACCAGCGTCAGTCAAAGTCTTCTCCATCTCGGGCTGTTTGTCTTCAGCATAAGGGCCAACATAACCAATGACCTTGATACCAGCCCGAGTACCACTAAGAGTGCCGCTCTTGCTGTCCTCAATAGCGACAGCCTCTTCGGCCTTCTTGCCGAGTTTCTCCAGAGCGTGGAGGTAGATAGCGGGATCAGGCTTGCTGGTGGGCTTCTCGAGACTTGTGGCGGCAGAGAAGACAACATCGCCCTGGAAATACTTGTCCTGACCGACCTTCTCGATGGAGGCACGGACACGGCGGAGGGCAGAGGAAGAAACCACGGACATGGTGTACTTGCCAGAAGCAGCAAGCTTCTCGAGCTGCTCATCAACACCAACACAAGGTCGGAGAGATTCCTTGAGCTTGGCAATTACTGCGTCCTCCTCCTTCCGAACATAGGTCTCCATGTCCTCAGGTGAGATCTCGATGTTGTAGTTCTTCTGGAGGGTGGTGAGCATGCCGCGGAAGTTCTGACCGACAAACTCCTTGATGAGGGTCTCGCCAGTGAAGCGCATCTCGACTTGACGAGCCTCGCAGATCTCGTTAATGAGGCCAGCGCAAGCCTCGAAGGCAAGCTCCTCAGAGAGGACGAGGGTGTTGTCGCAATCGAACAGGAGGGTGTTGATCTGGAAATTGTCAGTATAAGCGCGAATAAGATCGAGATTGCATGAGCAACATACCTCGGGCATTTTGGCGGATTGTGGTAAAGAAAGTTCTAGAGAAGAAGCAAAGACGAGTTCCCAGAGGAATTGGATGTATTAAGAAGAGAAGAAGAGAAGAACCTTGTGGAAATCAGGTGGAGCAAGGAATAGATGGAGGTGAAGGAAGAAAAGACAGTGACGGAGCTACTGTGGGGGAACGGAGGTTTTATGGAGGACGTGCCTTGGTTCAACGGAGCAGGGACATTCGAACTGTAACGGGAACTGCACCTGCCATTGCTACTACGACTGCCCGTAACTGCAATATGCTGTAATTGGAATATGCAGGTGCGACTGTGTGATGCCGGGGGTTGCCAGGGTTGTCTTGCAATGAACTCTACAGGTTGCTTGATATGCATCTGCACCTCATGCGTAAGATTCAACAAGAAACCCCGCGTTGATGAATAGGTAGCCACCTCAAGGGGACTTATTAGCTACAGCAGGGAGGGCTTTCTAAAATCCAATGTCTTTTTAACTTGTGTACTAAATCGAACAGCTAGAAGAGCTATTTGTGCGGATAAAATACTCCTCTGTATGCTCGCAGAACCAAAGAAAAGAAACGGCTTGCGCTTCAAAGAATTTTCGATCGTCAACACGTGGAAGTCAGACAAAACAAACCCCTCGCAAGTCAACCCAACATCAACATCAAATCGAATCAAATGCCCCTCCCCCTCCATTCAGCCAAGGTAAGGTCCGACTAAGAACCGCCCAGTGTCGTCATCAAAGCACTATGAATCCCTGTTAGAATATGACACTAAAAAGAGGGACCCGTTTTCTTCCAGTCAACCGGCCCGCATCAGCGCCTTTTGCTCTTTGAGCCTCTGACAATCATGGATTATGCTCAGTATGCACTAGACCGACCTACAGTGATGACCTCGCATAAGCATATGTAAGTGAGTACAAAGATAT
Organism: Fusarium proliferatum ET1; assembly: GCF_900067095.1. Taxonomy (NCBI): domain Eukaryota; kingdom Fungi; phylum Ascomycota; class Sordariomycetes; order Hypocreales; family Nectriaceae; genus Fusarium; species Fusarium proliferatum. Next base: position 3,005,919 of record NW_022194792.1, on the reverse strand, counting down.
GGCGGTTCAGGCTTCGGAGAGTTCGTCCATAGTCCGTCTTCTATCAGCATGCATGGTCCATGTAAACATTGTCACTCTTCAACGGCGGTGGACCTCCAATAAACGCCCTCGTCATCTACCAGTTGCGGGATTTGTAACATACCGTATTAAGCGATACAAAGAGTATTTACCCTCCCAAATCGCGATCGTACCAGATGAGTTGTTTTTCCCTCATGCGGATAGTTCCTCGGGCATCCAGCACATCACTCTCTTTCGATCTTGAATCTGTCGTACTATTAGAGACAGCTACTATAGTATATATGACATCGTTTCCACCAAGACACCAATTAGAACAGCCGTCAAATGGATATCAAAAAGCCGTATGCTGGTCAACTTCCTATCATTCTCATGTCGCTTGTGTACTCTGGGCAACCAGGCCTGACCTTCCACGCTAAGGCTTGTGCAGTCAAACTTCCACTCTTTTTCATTATTCATTAGAACCCCAAACGCCAAAACACCATTTGAATTGAATGTAGTGCAAATCTTCCTAACCGAATCCCGATGCTGCTGAGGTTGGAAATTTCCCCAAGCGAACGTCTAGTATCCGGTAAGAGTTGCAGATAGGTTCGGCGACGGCGCCTCTTTACAGAATCTCCCTGAGCTTCTGCTTCTGATCGGCAGTCAAACTTGCTGGGAAGTTGATCTTGTACTTGATGACGAAGTCGCCGCGCTGGCCAGGCTTTTTAGAGATGGGCATACCCAGGCCAGGATAACGTTCCTCGCTGTTGGGCTGAGTTGGGCCACCCTTCTCGAGGTTGAGCTGTCGACCGTCGATCGTTGTCACGGTCCTTCGCCAGCCGGTTAAGGCCTCCTTGAGATCAAGGGTTACCACATGGACAAGGTCGTTATCCTCGCGCTTGTAGAGAGGATGTTCCTTCTGTAGGTTTGTTAGTCATTGTTTCGTAGAAAGAATTATGACACGGTCTGCTTACCTCTTCGACAATAAAGTGAAGATCTTGACGGCCTCCCTCTACTTGATCGCCGACTCCGTTGAACTTGATCTTGGAACCCTTCTTCAGGCCCGGCTTGATAGGTACTTCAAGGATCTGGTCGGTCTGGACTCTCTTTCCGGTCTCATCGTAAGTCTTACGCTTAATCTTCATCTTCTTGGTCACACCGTTGAAGAGTTCTTCAAGCGTTAGAGGCAGGGGCCGCTCGACTGTGGTAACTTCAGGAGTAGCTTCTCTAGGTCGAGGCTCGAAGCCTGAGCGTGTGCGTGAACTGCGGCTTCGAGGACCAGCACCGCCAAATCCGCCAAACATGCCAGCGATATCGTCTTCGTCGCCGCCGTGCATACCACCAGCAGATCCGTTACGCATGAATTCGGCAAAGATATCTTCGGGGTTGCTGAAGCCGAAGCCGCCAGCACCGCTGCCGGTATTGAAGTGGAAGGTTCGGGTGCCGCCTCCACCGGGCATACCGCCTTGGAAGTTGAAGCCTTCAAACCCGCCAGGCATGCCTCCAGCGGCGAAGGGGTTTCCACCGGCGCCACCTTCGGGTTGCGCGGTACCGCCACGGAGTAGGAATTCGAGGCCGTACTGATCATAAATCTTTCGTTTCTCGGGATCGGAAAGAATTTCGTATGCTTGTGAGCATTCTTTGAACTTTTCAGCCGCATCAGGGCTATCCTTGTTCTTGTCTGGGTGCCATTTCAAGGCTGCTTTCCTGTAGGTGGTGTGGTTAGCGGTGTTGACCAGATCATGATGCTAGACGGAATGCGCAGTGGTTCCTAATTCAGCGAAGAGAATCTCTTTCGTCAATTCGCTGAATACGAACCATGGTTTACTTGTGCATTTGCAAAAGCAAGAACCTGGTGAGAGAACGGTATTGTGTATTGCGCTGCCGCAGCTCCGTGTAGAGATTGTGTACTTACTTGTATCCCTTCTTGATCTCGTCCTGGGTTGCCTCAGGCTTGACGTTGAGGGTGTCGTAGAGCTTCGTCTCCTTGACCATGATCGCGCCCGCTAGAAGTTGTGTTTTTCAAGATTATTTAGGTGCGCGATGTAGCTAAACTTTGGCGAGCCAAATGGGTTCGATCGATCGAGAAAATAACAAGAAGAAATGGGTGGCAATATCAAGAATTGCTTATTGCTGATTGTTTGTTGAAACAGTGAAAAACAAACACCAAAAGTGCGCTTCAGTATGATGAGAAGAGGTTTTCGTTCTAGGTTGAATGAGGTGATATGATGTGAGGTTAAAGAGAGGGGATGGTTTAGTGCAAGAGTGAGTTCACAAAAGATGAGTGGGAATCCGCAGGTGAGGATTAAAAGATCAGTCCAGTGACGCTTCAGAGTCAAGGACGAGAAAGCACTACGCCATGCTACCGTGACAATCTCCAGAAGCCACTGCTGGGAAATACTGGGGCATGGGACCTTGTGGAAGCTTCTAAAGTGTAGGGGTAAAAGACACCGCAATGTGAAAGGAACTTGATATGGAATAGAGGCTGGCTGACCTCCAGTCTACCAGGTGGGGGTGACGTCGAGTGGATCGACGATATCTCTCGAACAATAACGAGAAGTACCTATACATCTGCTGCTATCATCTATTCTTTGTTCGACTGTATTGTGTACCTAGGAAGTATGCTACTGGGAATGCTCTCTTTGCAAAGTTCTCTAAAGTCAATTCCACAAACTACCTACACTAACTACACCATCAAGGGTCATGCTCTCTCGTCCTCGTGTCGGGCTCAATCTGTCGATACCTGACAACTTGACAGGGATAATTGACCTATGACGATACTTAGCCGTGGTGGAGACGACGCCCCAGACGCCAGAAATCCAGTTCGAGAGCCCCAACTTGGAGCTTAAGATGGTTGCTGGAAGCTTGAGCGGATCTATGATGAAGCCTGGTTATGGGGTTGCATGAATGATTTGTATGGGTGTACCCATGCTATGATGTTTTTGCCATCTTTGTGCTCTGTGAGACATTGCACAGATCTGTCGTGAATCGAGGTTTGTTACTGTGACTGGATTCCGTTCCCTGTTGTAAGCTGCAGCTATTCCCGACAACCCTGGTCCGTGGTCGAAGCTTCTAGAACCTTCTAACCTCTGAGCTTAACACACTTGGATGAGATGCTCTAATGGTTCCGATATGAGTTGACAGCTTCTTTGGCTAAATTTCCTTTTACAGTTATCTAAAAGAAAAAAAAAAAATTGTTATTTGCGTGTTAAGGTCTCCTATGTAGCACGCACCATGCCTCTAAGGGGACCTCGAACATCTAGATCTTATGTCACATAGGTAGTATGGTTTGCATGCTATACGGGAGACTCTGGGGTAACTCGAGGGGAAGGATTCAGCAGCTCAATTGCACAGTCACTTTAAATATTAGTGGTTCCATATGCGAGTAGCTGCTTTAGAATCTATACTTGAAGCTTGATTAGGTAGGTACCTAATAGAATGTTCAACGGTGATTGTTTGATGGAGTTGGACATGACATATTTGTTGTGGAGCTATTGTCAAAGCAATCATACATTTAACAAATCAAAAATGGCTAATACCGCTGGGTTTATTTCTTTCTATATACCTTAGCTAGAGAAATAAAAGTACATCGTTCTAATGTATCTACCTCAAGTCTCTCACTTAAGGTCGATTCCCTCGAATTGCCTGCTAAAGTTGGAGGCTGGCACGTGTAAGTCCACGCCAAGAAATTCTTTATCTTATCTCTCCCACAGTACGTACCCCTCCACTGCAGCGCAACTGTACACTGCGGAAGCTCATCGCTTAGATCGTCATTTATTCAATACAACAAACAGTCGACAAGCGTGTTTCGTCAAAAACATAGTCATCACTATCAGCATCAGCCTAGAGGAAACTGCTTAGACTATTGTTTGCATCATCCTATCTTTAGTGGGCAACACCTATCGAATTAAGCTCTTTGGTACCCCCTCATGGTGGGAGGAGTGTCCGATCGACAGACTGAGCTTGCTGGAACCCATAGAAGACGATTGAATTTTCAGCCCCAGCCATGGAGACTTCACAGCAGGACTCGATAGATCGTGTGGTCGAATTCACGGGTCTCGATCCTATGGGCGATCGTGAGCTGATTATTCAAGCTCTGAAGGTTGGCACTGGGCAGACCCCTCAAAGTGAGCTTTGCGACTGACATATATCTACTTGACAGCAAAGTGACTGGAAACCCGAGAACGTTGTCAGCCAATTCTACGAAAACGAACAAAGCGTACGAATATGTTCCAGGCCCATTCCAGCAAATGTTGATCGTATCACAGTTTCGAGCAAAATATAAACAGCTTTGGGACGATTCTATGTTCACTGCAGATCGAGACGGTAACGACAATACGACTGGTATCTGTCAGTAAAATGTCACGCTTCCCTCCGAACGTCAACTGACCCCATAGCCTTCCATGTCGAGTCTTCCGATCACAACGTCATTCAAGGCGTAACTCCCCCTTCAGAGTCACACGCGTATGGCGCTCCTTCGAGACCTCCTTCACGATCAAACAATCGATCTCCCTTGGGTACGATGGTGGACTGGACTGCGGCACATGTGCCCGGTAACTCTCTTGGTCACCCCCATGAATATGCGCTAACCAGGATACACACAGGCGTCCCAGAGAGCCAAGCCCAAGAGGATGATGACATGCAACGAGCTATTCGTGAGTCAGCGCAAGAAGCTGGACTACCGGTGTCACATCACGAGTCCGGTATTATAGGAACGTCGGAGCCACAGCCTCCCCATTTTGGTCCTGCAAACCGCGAAACATATGTGGCGGCCGATTGGGCTATTGTCCCATCTGATCCTATGAAGGAGAGCTCCGTAAATGAATTTACACCGTCAAAACGAAAGAGAACTCCAGGCGCGCCCGCAATGTTAGTAATCAGCAGTGTGCAAGGTGGTGAACACCGCCTCGGCGGGCTCCTCACAATTCTGCACGAAATTCCTCTTGCACGGAACATACTCCTCGGCATTGGATCGCCTGCTACCACATACGGCTGTAATAATGACTGGTGGCGAGGACAAATCATTCTATCACCGGAGGTTTTGGCAAAAATGGCTGAAGAAGGCAGCTCAGACCCTAACGTGCACAAGAGCGGCAGTGCATTTGAGGACGAAGTGCACCGATTGATGGCATTTCTTGACTCTACCGAGCGTGGTTATGGCTCGATATCTGTTCTGGCAGATATTTTGGGGGAATTCGACACGCAGGGCATGGAGAAACAATTCTATGAGATGCTCGGCAAAAGATACCCTGATATTGCTCAGCCAATGATGCAAGTTGCTGGAGTGTCGCTATTCTACGGGGATGATGAAGAAGAAGTCGCAAGCTTTGGTCTTCTCGAGATAGAGCACTTCCAACATGAGTACAACTACATCAAAACTCTGTACGAGGCACTTGACCACGTCATGTGGAGTGATACTGTGGGTTTGGATAAAATACACGATGGATCGAAGATGGCATTTTTCAAGAAGATGGGCGATATTCTGGTATTAGACACCACTGGTGATGGGCCAAGCGATTCGTTCGAGATTCCCCTGGAATTCTACCCGGAAAGGTACCTCACGAGCCGGAAAGACGAGGCACGTCGGATTCAGCATGGGTGGTGCCAAACAAAGGAACAAATGAAACGTATTCAAGACGAGAAAGAACAGCTTTTTAGCTTAGCGGGCACTTGGGGGGACGCATCTGATGATAAGGGTGCAGTTTTGAAAAAAGCGATCGATCAGTGGGAGGGATACAGGAGTTACCTGGAAAGCTACCTCCGATTCAAGACTTTGGAGAAGTCGGGATTCGATACTGATAAGTACCCTGACTACCGCATTGCTCCTCCAGATGTGGACGACAACGTGTATCTGGAATCTCAGAAGGTCACAGATGTGATGGACTATTCTGAGAGTTTACTTGCGGATCTTGAGACAAAGATGAAAGGTAAGTCTTGGCCTCGAAAGGCTTCCGTCCCTGTGGCTAAAATGACCCTAGGCCTCGACGTAGAACTCGAACAGATCACAGCCAAACAGCGAGCGTTGGGGAGACTCCTTACAGTACCGGATAAGCCAAGTCGTCCGAAACCCATGTCCTGCAAAAGGTATCTCCTACGCGGATTAGTTGCATCACCCACCGTCTTGTATGTCTGCCAACGGAAGGAAGCAGATCTAATAGACCTTGATGATGAGGAGACCAAACCAAGAGATCAATGGTGGAGACTGGCTTATACCCCTTATGGAGAAGTGCCCGTTAGAGCGGAGGTAAGAGAACTTGAGATTGATTGAAGCAGGGGAAATTATTCTTACTAACACGATTGCAGAAAACGACTATCGATATAGTATTGGTCGATATCTGGAACGATACCAAGAAACCACTGCTGGTATACGCAACGGAAGACGCCCTTGAAACTCCCAAAGACCATCTATCATCCCAACTGGAACGATTTATCAAGGTGGAAAATAAAGCTTTCCGTCAAGAGTTATCCAAGGAAGAATCCACAGCCAACGAGTCCAAGCAGATGGGTAACTTTGAGTCCAGCTCGTCTCTTTCACCTCATTCGTCCTTCTCGCCTTCTAAGAGAAAGCATCGGTCTGATAGCGGTGGTTCGATGGACAGTAATCGCGCCTCGATCGGCAGTGACGATGATAGAAACCGATTTGACAACCCCTTCCTCCCTGATGACGACGAAAGAGGCGTCACTGAAATGGCGGATTACGTCCATAGCTTCACTGCCATGGAAGGCCACATCCCAGATTCACTTATAAGCCGTACTCAAGATTCAACAGCTCCAACAGAACCGACATCAGCTACCATGACACCGAGCACAGTAACGGCTGACTACTTAGACACCAACACTGCGTTTGCTGCGGAGGAGCCTCGAAGTCCGGAGATGCAAGAGAAGGCTAGGCCGCCTCCTTTTATGTCATTGTCCAGAAACTCATCAATGCGAGCGGAATCAAACAATTTGATGGACATGGACATCCCAGATGAGAAACCTTAGGTGGTTCTAAGAGATAAGAGTTCACGAATGCCGACGTTTGCTTGTAAGGGGTAACATTCTTCTTTTTTGGTTCTCAGGCGAAGACAGCGCGCCATTATGGAGGGTTCCCTGGTTTACATAGCATGGTTATTAGAATAGCATTTGAGCGCATGGAGTTTTGGGTCTTGCTCATGTAGCCTAGTCAGGAGAAGGTAGAACATGACATTTTGCTTGATAGTTCAAGCTTATGACATCTCAACGAGACATATCAAACTAACACACTGAAAAATCCCAATTAACTTCAGCTTTGAGAAGACAGTATGCTCATAGCCTCAACAAAGATAAGTCTCCCAGTTAGAAACGGAACATGCCGTCGAGCGGGTTCTTTATCAATCAATATCAACACTAGAGATGTCTTGTACGAGTGTCCGCTTTCTCTTCAACTAAGTAGGACAAGATAGGGAATACGATCGTCAGATGTTCCTCACTATGACACCAAGCGAAACTTTGTAAGTTGTATATTCTGTCTATAGAAAGCACGCCTGATAAACACACCCTTGCTCCATGTAAACAACACGCATAACACAGAGACCACCAGTCTTCCTGCATTCCCTCAATGTCCGTATCGCTCGATGCTTGCAATGCTCGTCCCATTCCGAGTAATGCGCATCTTGAACGCCTTAAAAATGAAACAAAATAATTTCGCTATGTCGATAGTACTGTAGATGAAAGAGGATGCCGCGAAATGGTGTAGAAGGCAGAGGCTTGAAAAGTAGCCAAGCCATGACTCGTCCTGGCCACGCTGAGAGATGCATGGCTTTCTGGGGAAGTCTACTTCTGGTCTCTAACATCATCGTCATCCTCGTCGTCATCATCAAAGTCTTCCATGTCCTCGTCACTATCACTGCCGCCAAAGTCTTCCTCTTCGTCGGTCATATTCCAGAAATCGGCATCGTCATCAATTGGCTTTTGTGGTGCAGGTGCGAGTTCGGAGGGAGTGGGCATCCGTGACCCTGGCGGGATATCCTTCTGGGACTTATCGACGATGTCTTTTGCTCGCTTGTTATACTCGGTCTTGTTATCGCGATAGAGGACGCTAGCATCGACATTTGCGGGTGAGTTGATTTCGGGATCGTCGAGGAGGAGCAGAACGGATCGCAGGACCGATTCGACGCCGTGGAGGACATTCCAACGCTCGCTGGCCAGCTCGCCTGACTGCTCGTCTTCGCCCGGCTTGTGGAGGATGGAAATGCAGAGGTTGCCGTCAGTGTAGACGTTGGGGTGACAGATGTGCTTGGTGAGAAATTTGAAGCTGGGCGGCTGGTAAGGATAATCGTTGGGAAACTTCATCTCTGCCTTGAGATAGGCTCCGTGCCAGACACTGTCGGGGTTAACAACCCAGAGGCCGATCTTCCAGACCAGAAGGTTTGAGTCGTCGGTCTTGAATTGAAGACGATCATGTTAGACGATGTTTGCTCCATGGTACCAAGCGACATACCTCGATGTTGATCCATTTCTCCTTCTGAAGGGGTTGCAGCTCCTGCATAAGTCTCTTTTGTGCCATGATGACTGACTATCGATAACTAAGATAATTAGGTGCGAGTGCACTACTCCGCCCGTCCAACGACAAGAATCCTCCAGGCGAGCGTGTGTTTGAAAAGACCGAAAGTCGAAGAGTATGTGAGGTAAGTTGGTTGTTGCGAGTTTAAGGATTGAAGAGTTGGGCTGGGCTTAATAAGTCAGGCCAGCGCCAGCGCCAGCGGCAAAAGGGAGGCTGCCTGTGCTGTGCTGGTGCTGCGTTGGACGGAAAGGGCGGTCGAGGAGGGGCGGCTTCGGCGATTGGACGTGCAAAAGTTGAGCAAGGTGGTGTTTGGATTTAGAAGAAGCCGCAGCCGCTTCGCTTCCCTTCGCGTTGCTTTGCTTTGCTTTGCTGGCAAGTTTTGTTTGGGTGTTGCCCTTTTTTGTGTTGACAACTGGGGAGGCAGTGTATGCTTGTTTGCTGTTTATTGAAGGGTTGTTGGCTTATCGCTTGACAATAAGGTAACCTTGATAGCCAACGTGTTTGAGGTTGGAACGCCCAGTAAAGACGAATGCGGAAAAGAAGTCAAAAGAAGAATACCCAAGTAAAAAAAGAGGGATGGCCTTTTTGTACCTAGTGTTTTTCTTCTATTCTTATTCAAAAAGCAACATAGATTGAGGTAAAAGGCAGAAAGGTAAAAAGAAAAAGAAGAGGGAAAAAGCTTAGTAAATAATTGATTGCCTTACTTTGGGCATTCAATGAAGAAGTACTTACCTTACATAAAGAGTAGAGAGTCATTCACTTCGGCCTTGCCGCCGCCATCCGGGGACCGGAGCATGAAATCCACTCTGGGCCGGCCGGTGACCACTTGCACCTGCCACCTGGTTCTGGTTCTGGTTCTGATCAGATCTGACTCCAGTCTCCTGGCTCCTGCCCTGGTTTGCCCCTCGTCTCGTGCCTATCCTGCCCTTTCCCTTTCGGCGGGAAAGACTGACGTCGGTCCCACACCTCCCTGAGGCTGGCCCCACCTCAAGATCACGCCTAGGTACGTATCCATTCCCGTCCGCCCCGGGCAGCCCTGCCCATATGCATTCCCGTCCTTTATAGGTAGCCATTTATTTAAATGATGGTACTGAAAAGTGAATGAGATAGGATTGGAGAAACAGGTGATCAATCTGCCATGGCTGCGGAATTGGAACACCCCCTTTTCATCTCTTTGTCTTGATTATGATTGTACCTGATCGACAAAATCTCCAGCCGCTGCTCTAGGGTACTGTCTACTGTATATGCGTCTTTGGGTTGATTCAGTGTTAGCATTTTGACTTTGTCCCTTATTGCAGTGTGTATCATCAGCGTTTCAAGTACGATTCATGTCAAAACAATATGCAGGATTGAGGAGGGCCAACTGTGTTCCTTATTTTTCCTCTATTAAACTAACTACCATATGGTACAAGAATTACAAGGATGTTCCTCAAGTCTCTTATCTAAACTGTGTAAATATCATCAAAGAGTTTCTCAACTCTACTGAATTTAACGCATGTAGCCAGGCTTTTGAATGAATTTTGTAAATTTATTATTCTCTTTAGAAGGTTTAAAGAGTTTCTTAAATTTTAGCTGAATTAAGAGCATACAGTCAGGCTTTAGTATAAACTTTATAAAATCATCATAATCTTTGAAATTTTTGCAGATATTATCAGATTTTAGGATATCAGAACCCTAAGTTTAGGCCCCAAGATCGTAATACACGCAGTTACCTGACCGAAAATTGTACAGGAATGCGTGTCGTGAACCGTCGCCCTTCTTCTGATATTTAAATCTCAGGTTATCCAGCTCGTCATGGATTTCACGAATGTACTTCCTTTCCGTATTCGTCACCGATTGTTCGACTTGTCGCCACCCCTCAACCTCTGAGAGGCAGGTCCCGCGGATTAGGTCCATGACCTGATCCGTTGTCTCGATGGCCAAGATAGGGCCTTCAAGGAAAGACTTCACCAAGCTGCTCGCAGTGCTTTGAGCTTGTTCCACAACCGTTCTACGGTTGAACTTCTTGCTCCGTGTTTGTGCCACCAGCACACGAACCTCTTGCTCTTCCTTCTCACCCGAGCCCGAGCCATTAGTAGTATCTGCAGAGCTGTTGCCGCGAAGTTTCACCACTGTTTTTGAATCGCGTTCCCGAATCTCATTACGAAGCCAAGAAAGCAATTGTGTTGTTGGTATATCTGCATCAGGCACATCCTTTCGTCCCAAGCTTTTGATCTTGAGCATTGCATCCTGTTTGATGATGATGAGCCAAGAATATTCTTCTTCTCGGTGTTTCGACAACAAGTCTTCGGGGGATCTGGCATCCTTGGCCAGCTCGGCGCTGATGCTGTGTGCCCAGAGCGTTTGAAGTATTTCGGTACCTAAAGACCTCGACACAGCAGCGCTGAAGCTAGCTACCAAGCAATCACACTGTAGCATATATCAGCAAGTGTTCACATATGGTTATGTGGATGACTTACTCGTCGAGAGTTGAAGATTCCGCTTGACTCGTCCTCGGATTTCTTCAAGAACGATCGCCCTCCGGCTTTGGGAATCTTTGCCAATCGCTCCCACGCCAAACTGAATCCAACTGCATGTTTTTCTCGAACTTGGCCACCAGCCCTGGGTCGGAATTCTCTGATAAGTTGATCATACCTACCGCCAGCAGCAAAAACATCCTTGACCTTTTTATCGTAGATGCATGAAAAGATGATGCCGCCTGTGTAGAATGCTTCCTTCAAGCTGTTCAAAGGGTTGATATAAATCTTTGTTCCTACGCCCAGGCGTTTGCAATACTCAATGACTTCCTTGAGATGCGCAATTGTCGGAGAAGCTCGCTGGTACATATTGCTGCCCTCAAAAAGGATTTTCAATTTGGAGAATGTCTTGTTCGGAGTGTCTAGTGGTTTGCTATTAGCTCTGAAGCTTCATATGTGTCCCTTACCTCACTTACCTCTGAAGTCGAATTTCTGCAATTCGTCCACGCTTATAGCCGAAACACCTACAGTTGGTGACCGCAGCTCGACTCTAATTTTCTGCCAGTTAAAATTGTGGATGTTAAGCTTACTCAATACGTCTGCCGCTGCACGTCGACTTGCAGGGCTTATCCCACAATACTCGAAGATAAGCTGTAAAAGATCTGAATGTCCCAGATGAAAACACATAGGAGTTGTGGACAAGGAAGGAAATGCATGGACAATCTCATCCATCACCTTGAGAACCTCTGCTTCGTTCAAAGCAAAGTCCAGGGCGTCAGTGGTGACAATGTCGAAATCAGCTTCTCCAAACATCAGTGGATGGCCTCCATCGTTCTTGTCCCGGAAAACGTTCCCAAAGGTAAAAGATCGTTCAACTACTGGATCAAAATACGCCATGGTCCTCGCATTGCCCAGTGTGAGATCATAGGGCAGCTGCACCACTTTGCCTCTCGTGGTCAAAAGCTGGACAGCATTATCTCCATAATGTGACGTCCGTGGGTATATGCTGCTTCGAGGAGGTTCTAGAGCGCCATGGCTACGGAAAATCGAAACAAGCTTCTGTTTAACCAGTATTTGGTTGAGAAGCTCCTGTGAACTCAATGACCTCGCAGACATATCCCAAGCGTAACCCTCAATAGGGTCCATCCGCTTCGAAAATAGCCACGAAAGCGTCTTGTGGTAGTATGGCGAGCTTGGATTTGCCAGTATAGCAAGAGTCTGTCTACCCCTGACGCTCTCGATCTGAATAGGTAGCTCTTCATTGTTGAGAAGGTCAGTACTTGAAGGCCTATCCTTGGGGTTGTGGTTGACAAGAGACAATATGATTTCCGCCTGAGCTTTGTCCGTGGGCTTAAAGTCCGATGGTAACACTGGTGTCGGCCGCCTAAGCTTACCAAGGACATCGGCCTTTTGCATACCTATCATAGGTAGATAACACATCTCGAAGAAAATGATGCCTAGCGAATACATCTGATTTCGTTAGCTTACGACAGAAACGTCCGAATTCAATCCACCCATCCACTTACATCGACCTTGGTGCTATATATGCCGTTGACCGTGGACCTGACTTCAGGTGCGGAGTAATATGCAGTACCGATGCTCCTCGTCATATCGTCTGTCTCCAGAGTGTTTCCGTTTGGCTTTTCCAGTGAGAATTGTCCGCTGGTGGCGAGTCCAAAATCGCCAATCTTCACATTGTCAATGCCATCAGAGTCGCTAGTAATGAAAATATTTTCCGGCTTCAAATCACGGTGGACGATGCTAAGCCCATGGATATGAGCCAAACCTTCTAGAATCTGAGAAAACAGTCGCCAAATTTCTGAAGTATTCTTGTAGAGATTCCTTGCAATCAGATCTCGAAGGGTCTGGCAATCGTGAGCAACTACGTATAGGAGATGTTACCAGACTGTGTTACTTACTCGTTTCTCACAATACTCCATCGATATGTACAGCATGGTTCTGTATGAACGCTGATATCGAGCTCGTCGCTGGAACATGGCGTTTCTCTCTTTATCTGGCGAAGAAACTCTGTGAATAGACATCTCATCCTCTGTATCGTCATCATCCTCTGACTCGTCTTCATCAGAGTCTTCTTCAGAATCTTCAGAGTCTTCAAATCCATAGTCGACATTGGCATTGGATGAGATGAAATCAAGCCCGCCTGTACTGGCAGCAAATTCAATTTCGATCCCGGCAGACCCAGTTCCTTGAGTGTTCTCTTCGGTAAAGTATCCAGTTGATGTGTCGTCCTCAGTTTCGGCTTGATCAGGAGCTTCTTCAACCCATGCGGTATTGTATCGGACAACCGCAGGATGGTTAAGCTGAGACAAAAGCCTTACTTCCTTTAGAATTTCTGTTAGGTTAGCTTGGGAACGTGGTTTTATTTTCTTGATGGCGTAAATTTGGCCGTCCAACTTCATCCTCGCCTTTACCACCTCTCCGAAGCCGCCCTTTCCTAGCCTGGCTTCCTCAATGAAGTCTTCTGTGTACCGCGATAGCGCGGGACCTCGATGAGTAGTAAACTCATGTCGAGGCCTTGCCGGAAAGTTTTGTGTGGATACCGGAGAACTTGTTGACGGAAATGTAGGAGAATCTTGGAAAAGAACCGGGGCATCAGTGGCTAAAAACTCGCTGGATCCAAGCTCAAAAGCTCGAGGCCGTTTTTGCTTATCTTCCTTGAAGAACCTGTTGACTAACTCATGCAGCGAATGGGACAACGTGACTGATTCCATAAGATTCTTGGGTGACGAGTATGTTCGTAGCACGTCAAGACCAAAGATCATCTGAATGAACACAACACCAAAATCCCAAATATCAGTCTTGAATGTATACGAGGGCTTGGATGCACCAGCAATCTCAGGGGGCAGCCAGTAGGCAGACTTGGCAGTGTTCAATCCTGGAAGACCGGGTTTGTTCGAAGTGATAGAGTAAATTTCTCTCTGGTACCAGGCATCAGAGATCTTGGGGACTATCTGCCCATTCGGCTCTCGGAACAAGAGAATGTTTCCTGGGTGAATATCTTGATGTGCAATATTCTTGTTGTGAAGGTAATTGAGCGCATCAAGCAGATCCCGCGTCCAGGAACGCACTCTGCCAATATCCACAACCCGTTTCGCAAGCTCCAAGAACTCCTCTAGAGACTGATTCGCCAAGGGAGACAAGATGTTCACAGTGCATATATTCGAGACAGCAGGATCAGCAGAAAGACCGGACTGGACCTTGAAGCCCAAAACTTCAACAAGATGCCGATGATGAACTCGCTTGACAGACTTGAGATCCTGAAGACGAGAGTCGAGACTTTGTAGCTGAAGCTTGAACTCTTTCGCGTCCTTATTTGTGGTGCGGATAATAGTCTGCTTCAGTGCCAAAGGCAGGCTACCTTGCCCATTGACCAGCACAGGTCGGACGTCGTAAACGGTGGATACAGGCCCCTGCCTGAGGTGGCGTTTGCCTGTAACAGCCTTGAAGACGAGGGCATTTCCTGACTGATCCGTAGCGTTACATAATTGCTCGAACTCGATGATTTCTTCTGTCTCTGAGCTTGTTGAAGATTGCTGGGGCATATTGCCGCTGTTGCGACGCTTTGACTCTTTGGCTTTCTGTTTCCGTCGTTCAACCTGCTGTTGGAGCATCTCGGCCATGATACGATCTTCTTCTTGCGTCGCTTTTTCTTTCTTTCGATCTTCTTCTTGTTTCTTCTCTTCTGCTAACTTCGCCATGGAAGCTTCATGCCGCTCTCGTTCTTCTTCGAGAGAAGGGAGGTGCTTCCCGTTTGCCTTCGCCTGCGCAGCATCCTCGAGGATATCCCGTACCCCTTCGACGATTTGATCGATCATTTCTTGTGCGTCCTGTGCAAATAGCTTTGGCTTCGTTTCTAGGTACTTCTGGATCTTGAATGTCGTGACGTCCTTGAGATCGTAGTTCTTCAACGTGATAAGAGGAGGTGACTTTGGGTAAGTTGCAGTCATGACAAAACCTAGCGTACAAGCAAAGTCTTCATCCGATGATGCTTTTATCCGGATATCAAAATGCGGTTCTGACTTCTATATATAGGTCGTGAGCTTCATTGTTGACCAAGATGATGGATCTCGATTAGGGTTCTTCAAAGGTACCTTCCAGGCGCTCTGAGTCTCGGTATGCATGACGAAGTCGTCGCCGTAAATAGCCTCAAGGGCTAGTAGTTCGTTCTGTTGTAGCTCTCCATATTCGATTTTGTTGTTGACCTCCGGGCTCGCAACAGCAGGTAGCAAGCCCGGGAAACTTGACTCATTCTTGTTGTTCTTTAGACCCGAGGGTGTGTTCCAAACCCCAGATTGCTTCCCCGCCATGTCTGCAGAAAGAGGAAGTCACAGCAAAAGCTGCGACTTCTACAGGGAAGAGGCCATGACGGCGATACTGAAATGATAAATGATGTTGTATTGAGGATTTTATAAGGACATCCAAGGTATGGATGAAAGATAAGGAGGAGAGGAAGGCAAAATCCCCTTCTGACGTTGGGACAGCGGGGTAGCTAACATAGTAGGTAGGTAGGTAGGGGCCACTCTTTTCCTCACACCCCCCTAAAAATCATCTCAACCTGGAGATGCTTAAATCCGGGTATCCTAAGGTTCTGACCATCTTATCAAAATATCATCATAAGCTTAGACCTACTACTCTAAGGCTTAGGTCTAAGATTAGACAACATTTAGATGAAATAGTCATCGAAAAAAAAGGAATTATATATCCCCTAAAACCCCCTCGTCTTAAGTTTCCGATACCTGGCATCCATCCAGGCTGCCAACTCAATTGGCGACACACCCATTCACAAAGGCGGTGTCGTTTCATCGAATTACAGGCGGCCACAGGGCTGATGAGGGGTCCGCTGCGGCTCTTCCGGTGGCGGCCACCTCAGCTTAATTGCTTGAGTGCTCAACTGGAGCTACCGCCTGGGCTATTTGACGTCCTTACACAGGTAGGAAAGAAAACTCAGAACGTTGATCCAAAAGACAAAAAGACTTGGGTAAATTAGCACAAGTTTAGGATGCCTTTAGCTGATTCTATTTTGACATCTTCTATTAAAGTTAGATATTTTCTTGCTCCCTCTGAGGCTACAGTACAGCTCGTGCAATAGACTGATTAGATGTACCTTCAACCTTGGATTGCCTGGAAGAAAATAGGGAACAGTGGACTCTTCGTATGAGGACAACTTACTCCCAAATTCAAGTCTAATAAGAATCGTCTTAGGAATGCTCGCCATGTTTATGGTAATATGGTTCTAAGTTATGATAGCTTGTAGTGTATCTGCAGAGAGACTGATATCTTGCATTAGCTGAATGGCCCCTCTATTTTGGAGCTAGCGCGACGTTCATTGGGTAGAAGGCCCTGGTGGGACAGGGGCGCCAGGGTTGGACGTTTTTGATCTGCGACAGGTGAAAGTAAACATTGAAAACGAAAGTCAACATTGACATCAACCAATCCAATTTCGTCCAATCCTATCCTGCCACAATTAGACGGTCAACCATACAACACGACCGACGAGGAGGATAAATGTTACTTCAACGTTTGTGATCGCTAATGCGAAGGACTTCCCTCCTTTAATCGGGCGCCTGACATTCGCATTCACGCTTACGCGCAACGTGCCGCAAGATGTTGGGTTGGATGTTGAGACGCGGCGAGAACGCGCCAGAACCGGTCAATGATGGAGGTATATATGCACTTAGACGTGAAAGCAGGTGAGATAACTGACTTTGTTTACTAGACACCACTCAAATTGATCAACCGGACACCCCCGCGCCTGTTTTCGCTGCCAGAGCGTTCAAGAGCGCATTGTTTGGAACTCCGGCGCGACCTACCAACCAAAATACAAGAGCACTAGCAAAAGACAGAAATGACAAGACAGCTCAAATGTCTCGGACCCCGCCTCGACCACAAGGAATTCTTTTGACCCCAGGTACCGGAACTACGAGACGAAAGCGCGTATCTTTTGGACAAGACGTCAAGAAGAATAACAATCTCAGCAAGGAGCCAGAACCGCGCCAACGCATGCGACTAAACGACGCTTTGGAAAAGGCTTCCAAATCGGTAAATCAGAAGAACACAGCACAACAAGATCAGGATGACTCTTCAGATGAGTGGGAAGAAGCTGATGATGAGGACTACTGCACACACGACATTACGGTTGATCTTAACGAGCCTCACTCGCAGTCGGGCAGATATTGGAAGGAGGAATTTGAGAAATACCACGAAGACGCCAAGGCCGAAATGGAGAAGCTCCTCAAGTACAAGCAGCTGGCGAAATCGTATGCCAAACAAAAGGATGCTGAGGCAATTGACCTCGCAGTTAAGCTCAAGGAAGAACAGCAAAAAGTGATTGAGATGGAAAGGCAGATTGCCGAAGGTGCTGCCAAGATTGCATCGAAGCGAGTAGACAGATCAGACGAAGTCAGCTCCGAGCTTTTATCGACACTCACGAAGCAGACAGCGTTGGCTGTGCAGTATCGAACACGCGTCCAAGAGCTTGAGGACCAACTTGAGGAGTTCCTCCGAGAGCGGGAAGACGATGCCGACCCCAAAGACCGAAAGCGACGACAAGTGACATCACCCAGGACGCAGAAAACCCTTATCGAGACACAGCGCGAACTGAGGCGAGCCCGAATGCAAGTCAAGGAAGTTGGAGAACTTCGTGAGCAGATATCTTTTCTAAAAAGTCAGCTCAGAGCGGCGGAGAAGCGTGCTACCAAGGCCGAGGCAATGAACGAGACGAAGACTACGCAAGAAAACCCCAAAAACGAACCGGTGCGCGAAGGTTCACGAGCACAAGAACTGCGCGCCCAGCTTCGTGAAGCAAGGGAAGAAAATAAGAAGAAGGATGAGGAGCTACGACAGCTAAAAGAAGAATTCGAAGCCTATCGTCATGAAACCCAAGCCCACAATGCGGACACCAATGGAGTTTTGGAGCGGGCACACACTAAGATTGCGGAACTCAAGAAGGAAATCAGGATCCTCAAGGCTGGCGACAATGATGCTCCCGAGCAGAACGACAACGCAACTCGGCCTAAGAGCTGGCATGTTCAGACAGACGCGGGGCGTCTGGCAGACGAGGCCTCAAAGCTTAGAAAAATCGTCGTGGATGACAGCACTAAGAATCGAGGGCATAATATGGAACGACGAAGTTTTGACTTGACCGAGCTTGGAAATGACACCTTGGAACTGAAGACCACAGACCCAAACGTGCCCTCATTACGCCAAAAGTTTCACGAAGACGCTGCGCCAAAGGTTACCAGATCGGATATCGGCACGTCAAAGCCAGTATCGTCAAGTCTTCGTGATAAGCCAGACGTTGGCAGGCCTAGATGGCAGCCATTCGTTCCGCGATCACCAAGAAATAGAGCATATCTTGGCGAAGAAATCACCAAGCGGATTGAGAATGGGGGTGCGACTCCCGGCCGAACTGGCCTGGAAGACATCGCCGCGCCTGACCTGCCCGCACTGGCCAAGTCAATCGCTCGCTCGAAGCGCATTACATCTGGCGAGAAACCTGAAGAAAGAATCGACTTACTACACGACCACTATGCACGTGTAGGGGGCCCAGATCCCAACAACAGCACATTGATGGCCAACATGCCAAAGAGCGTGCTTCCGCCTGAGCGCAGAGCTGCTGCGATTGCAAGAATTGAACAAAGAATGGCGGAGAAGAAACGAGCGCGTGGAAGAAAGGCATATGATAAGGAGAATGTTCGACCTTGAGAATGATAATGTACATACGATGGATACCTTGGGTGTGATATGAGTAAGTGAGGTGGAATACCCTGACTATTGACAATTGTTTGTCTCCCAGTCAAAAAGACTGGGTTGGATTGGCATTCGCGTGGAGTTTGGGGGGTTTTCCTCGAAGGAATTCTTATTGTTGGATTTACATGATGATGGTTGTCATGGTTTTGATAAGTAGTAGTTTTTTAAACCTCGATGGTCTTATCTTTGAACGAGCTATTTTGATGCTCAACTTAACCTCTAAAAATATCTAAACACATGATGCCTTCACAAATTCAGGCACCGAATACGGCTAACGTTATTCAAGATGAGATCCGTGAATTAGAAAAGCGTCTTCAAGACGCTAAAGCACGTCTGAACAAAGTCCAGCCTTCGCCACCCCGTAAGTAAGACTCATCTCAACCTATAGATAAGGGCCATAACTCACGACTCATAGCTCATCTCGCCTCGACAACTCATTTTCTACTTCTTCTCTCAGACTCGGCACTTCCATTAGGCTCGTTTGCTTTTAGCAGTGGTCTCGAGTCTTATCTTGCTCACGAACCGCGTGCCTCGGCATCGTTTGCCTCCTTTCTTCCTTCATCGCTTTCATCGTTCGCCGCGACAACACTGCCCTTTGTCCTAGCCGCGCACCGCGACCCCGAGTCTCTTCCTCAGTTAGATGATCAGCTCGACGCTGCTATCATTTGCACTGTTGGCCGACGTGCAAGCGTAGCGCAGGGTCGTGCGCTGCTAGGAATATGGGAGCGGTCGTTCCGTGCCAGCTGTCCAGATGTTGACGGGCAGCCGTTGAGGGAATTTGCTGTGTTGTTAAGGCGCGAAAACCAGAACGAAGTACCTCTCGTCTCTGCGCATCTGGCGCCGCTGTTTGGAGCGATATGCGCTCTCGTGGGACTGGGTTTGCGACAGACAGCATATGTCTTCATGCTCAGTCATGTGAAGGCGTTGATATCTGCTGCGGTGAGAGCAAGTGTCTTTGGTCCCTACCAGGCGCAAAAGGTATTAGCTGGACAGCAAGTACAGACGATGATCGACGACATGATCGATCGAGAGTGGAATACTTCGGTTGAGGAGGCTGGGCAAACAGTGCCTCTTATGGATTTATGGATTGGACGGCATGAGACATTGTACTCTAGAATTTTCAACAGCTGATGTCGTATGCTGCTTGTGGTATCATTATTGTAATACAAATTATCTATGCATTTCTAAATATCAATCAAACGCCTTGTCCCTATTCATCATCGCTGTCGCTGTCGCTGCCATATGCCACCAAAGGTCCTGTTGTAGCCGTTGCTTTCGGTTTCGATGCCACCGAGACCTTGGCCTTGTTAAGGGCCGCGAGGGTGCTGCCTGAGAAGATGCCACCCGTCTCTTGTTGAGTTTGAGGCTGTTGCTCCTCAACTTGAACCGGTGGTTCGCCTGATTCTCCGTTTTCAATCATTGGCCGTTCCTGATATTCCACTTCCAACCCTTCTCGACCCAGGGGGTTGACTGCCTGGGTACCCCGGGCAAAGTGGATTTCATCGGGCGCTTCATATCCCTCAAGACCATAGCTGCTTTCGATCTTCCGTCGCTTTCTAGCTTCGGGATCTCGCCCTTCGATTTCAGCCACGAATTCTGCAGGAAGGGCTCTTCGAATAGCCTCAGCAGCTTGCTCCTCAATTTTGCGGGCTTCTCGAGCTTGCGCCATAGGATTGGGATCGGCTGTTGCCCAGCGAACGTTGAGCACTTCCTCGTGGTCGAGAGACTGATGCGCCATGGCCTCTTTGGCAAATTCTGCATTGGCTTGGTTGACATATGTGATAAATGCGACACCTCGGGTGTTGAGAACACGAACTACAATTGTTAGCAACAAGTCAATTGGGATAGTGAAACTGGAGCTTACTGCGCTCTACAGGGCCCCATTCTGCAAAGTGTCGCGCCACAATCTCTTCGATGTCGTCTGTAACATGAATCCTCCCAACATACACTGTTCTGTTCTGCCTCATAAAACTTCCGACACCACCCATGTCGTCTCGGTAGTCGGAAAACTTGTCGCGTCCAAAGCAGTCGACGTTGGGGTTGAAGTGATCGTATGGTCCAGGTAGCCGATGAAGATATTCGCAGTCTTGACCTTTGGGGCAAACGCCGCGCGCAAAGCGCAAGCAGAAGTAGCTTCCAGGCATCACGTCGGCCTTGGTATATCCGCTGTCCTTCGCAACATTGCAGCGACCCTTCGCTTTAGTCTTCGATAGGTACTTGTCTTCTCGATCACCACCGGACCACTTGTTATACCAAATGTTGAAGATTGTACCGGTCTGAGGAGGGGGTTCTGATGTGACAAAATCGGGATCGACTTGGGCGCGCGCAGGTCGCTTCTTCTTGCGAATGATCTTCTTGACGACTTTCTTTCCGGTTGGTGCTGCAACCTCGGTATTCGTGGTCGCTACGGCCATGTTCTGCTCTTCTTGCTCGACGACCGGCGCCGTTTCGATTTGTTCTGCTGTATCGGCCATTGTATCGATTGTGGAAGATGAGTCCTAGGGAGGTTGTTATGATGGCAACGCGACGAGCCTGTGCTGATGATGCAAGGCTGTTAAAAGATCCATTTCTGGGGAGAAATAAAGTGTCAGAAAGGGAAGGCGGTGAGACTGACCTCCCGCACCTGTGGAGCTTGTTCGTTCGAATTCTGCCACGACTTCATCAGGCCTCTCTCAACCCCCCACTCATGATTTAGATCTTGATCTGGCGCCCAGGATTCTGCTTATTCTTTCTGTTGATTGTCTTTTCCTTGTTAAACAGTTTCTAGAGACGCAAAAGCGTCTCAAAGTACCGCCAATATGGTGAACATTACGGAGAAGATCAAGGAGTAGGTTTAGTCTTGAAAACAGTAGCGGGGCATCACTGACATGATGACAGGATTGAGGAGGAGATGAAGAAGACACAAAGTGAGTAGATATATCATCTTAGAAACTTGATGATATGTCCCTTTGTTGCACAGTTGCTGCAGTTTGCCCAAAGACGAGACCTAAGCAGTCGGCCGTGGGTGAAATTGAAGTTGCGACAAGTTGGACGAATATCAACCCATTTCCAGGACTTCACAAGCCTTCATGAACATTGACTAATATCCTTTTAGAGAACAAGGCGACTGGTATGTTGTCGTAAAAACAATTTCTGAATGTTGCAATATTAACGGCACTCAGAATATCATTTGGGTCTATTAAAAGGGTTGGTTTGGCATCCCGTGGCTACAAGACTGTGGCCTGAAAGAGATTTATACTAATTATTCTAGAAAACTCGCTCGACTAAGGGCACAGCTTCTAGAGCCTGGTCCTGGAGCTGGCGGTGGTGGTGGCTCAGGTTTCGATGTCAGCAAAAGTGGTGATGCGCGAATTGCTCTTGTTGGTTTCCCATCAGTAGGAAAATCGACGTTCTTATCGAAAGTCACAAAGACGCGGTCAGAAGTTGCTTCTTATGCTTTCACAACCTTGACAGCCATTCCCGGTGTGCTCGAGTATGGCGGTGCTGAGATTCAGCTGCTCGATCTTCCCGGTATTATCGAAGGTGCTTCTGAAGGGAAGGGTCGAGGAAGACAGGTTATTTCAGCTGCCAAGACCAGTGACCTTATTCTAATGGTTCTTGACGCTACCAAGAAAGCCGAACAAAGAGCATTGCTCGAGGCTGAATTGGAAGCTGTCGGTATTCGCCTGAACCGAGAACCACCGTGAGTTCAACTGAGACAAGTTTGAATCGCTATTAATATGAGACCCTAGCAACATTTACCTCAAGGTCAAGACAGCGGGTGGCATGAAAATCACATTCCAGTCGCCTCCCAAGAACTTGGACGAGAAGATGCTTTACAACATCCTGCGCGACTACAAGATCCTTAATTGTGAGGTACTTGTCCGTGATGAGAACGCCACAGTCGATGACTTCATTGATGTTATCATGAAGGACCATCGAAAGTACATCAAGTGTCTGTACGTTTACAACAAGATTGATAGTGTCTCGCTTGACTTCTTGGACAAGCTGGCACGCGAGGATCATACCGTTGTCATGAGTTGCGAACTGGACCTGGGCATCCAGGATGTTGTGGACAGATGTTGGAAAGAGCTCAAGCTGATCCGTATTTACACGAAACGCAAGGGTGCTGAACCAGACTTTGGTGAGGCGTTGATTGTGCGCAGTAACAGCACAATCGAGGACGTCTGCGACCGCATTCATAGGACTCTGAAGGACACGTTCAAGTATGCGCTGGTGTGGGGTGCTAGTGCAAGACATGTTCCTCAAAGAGTTGGTCTAGCACACCCTGTTGCGGATGAAGATGTAGTGTATATCGTCAGTGCCTGGAAGGCTTAGATGCATGTGCAAGCTTGTACAGCCAAAACAAAACAAAAAAAATCATTACGACACTCGGTTTCATCCTTTAAGTGTAGAACTCAAAGACATGTTTCATTGTTAAAAACCGTACATAAACCGGCCACCAGAAAGAAAGGCAAGCCAAACCCTGTCATCGCATCATATCATCAAGCCCAAGTTTCCGTAGCCTGTATCACCAATACAATGTGTGTATGTGTATGTCAAGTGAACCCCTAACGCCCTTTACCTGACCTCCAGCGGTTTAATAAACACCATTGGCTAGTAGTCTATAGCCAACAAAAACAAAAGCCGTGCCCATGAAATGTGGGCATGTTTTATCCGGAAAGAAGAGACATATTGTTGATTCTCTTACAGTTGAAAACCGGCCTTGGCTGGTGCTGGCTTCGCCCCCAAGGGATTGTCGCCCTGGAGTTTCTTAGCGCTCGCTTGGGCGAACAAGGACTTAGGCTTGGCCCTGAAGAGGATGTTAGTTCATTGCCATTGTCAGAGAAGAGAAAGAATGACGAACTTGCTGGCGTGCTTGTTTCGTAGAGCATTGATCTTTGCAGAGCAAGGGCTCATGATGTTGTCTGAGGGCGAGACGTACTTGTTGGCACTGCTTCAAGGTTAGATTTTGACACTGAGATGAGGCTGTTGACTATCACTCACGTCTCTTCCTCAGCCATCTTGGACTGGAGAACCTGGCGGTGATACTCCATGCTCTTAACGTCTTTGGTAACTGGCTGCTCAATCATGGGAGCGTTGACGTCCTTATCGGCGAGAACCTTGGCTGACATGATGAAAGTGTTGGGAGAAGAAGTTAGAGGCGTTCGTGTGCGAGAGTAATACTCGAGTGTGGAGAGAGCAGAAGCTGGTTTGTGATAACGTTCTTTGTTTGTGTATGAAGGAAAACAGTTGAGATGGATGTTGGGTTTCTTTAATGAAAAGATAGAATGCCTTTGTATGAAATAGGTCCAGTCCATGCACAAGTAGTAGAAAATTAGCAGGCAAAGTAAACGGTGCCCTCTGTTGACGGGGCAACGGGCAATTAAAGAAAAATGCAAGGTTTTGGGCAGCAGGGACCTGATGACGAGAGGCCTGGAATGGTCGGTTACAGGGGACCACTGTGAGAAATGGCACGCTGAGGCCTGTGTTTTACGCTTGCTTGTCGTGAACAACGCACCATCACTGGGGTAATGGAATGGCATGACTTACATGTATATGGAAAAGAAAACTATCACGGATTAGATGTTGACTCAATAGGAAAGGAGACATTGCATTATAGTTCTACGACACCCAATGAAACTAAAGGACACCGGGACCTTTGAAACAACTCTTTGCCTATACCCCATTGTTCTGGGTATAATGGAAGTGCAATATGGCATATCACACTTGAGACCATATCAAGTGTAATTGTCGACGGAGGATTCTCGGAAAATATATGGATTATGCCCTTAATATTGGTGTCATGGATGAAGTCAATGCCAATAATTGCCCCCAGAAGGTCTTGGTTCCCTGCTTCAGACACCAACGGACAGGTGAACAGACTGGATGTCCATATCAAAAGTTCACCTCTACGAGCAGCTGAGGAACAGCTATGCCGTATCAACAAATAGCGATTTATATATCTATCAATTTTAATAGTGTAACAATTTTGACAATGAACTATTTATGCGGCCGGCCTTTGGCCATTATCAAACAAACAGCCAACAACATGCTACCACGCCACTCTGCCCTGTGACATCCAAACCCTACAGCTTAGCATTGTGCTTTATTCTGGCACCAGGCTGAAGCCTCTCAACACCGTATTGCTTCAACAACTCCTCAGTCTTGGCCCTCTGTCTCTTTATGGTCGCTGTCGCCTCAGCACTGCGCTTGTTCTCATTACGTCCCAGCTGCTGCAGATGCACCTCATCAGGTCCGTCAGCAAGACGCAGTGTTCGGATACCTGCCCACATGTATGCCAGGGGTGTATCCTGGGAGACACCAGCGCCTCCAAAGGCTTGAACCGCACGGTCGATGACATTGAGAGCGGTCTGGGGAATGAGGACCTTGGCTTCTGCGATCTCCTTGAGGGCCTTCTTGGGACCTAGGTCGTCCATCTTGATGGCGGCATTGAGAACAATCAGGCGTGCGGCATCGATTTCAATACGGGACTTGGCAATCCATTCGAGGATAACACCGTGTTCGCGGAGAAGTTTGCCGAATGGCTTCTTTGACTCGTCGTTGACACGGAGCAGCATCCAGTCAAGAGCACGCTCAGCCTGCATATTGTTAAATGTTGGTTCAGACCAAGGCATATCATGGTAAACTTACAGCGCCAATACTGCGCATAGCATGGTGAATACGGCCAGGGCCAAGGCGACCCTGGATAATCTCAAATCCTCGCCCCTCGCCGAGCACAAGGTTGGAGACAGGAACTCTGACGTTCTTGAAGGTGATGTGTCCATGGCCGTGAGGAGCATCGTCGAATCCGTAGACCTTAAGCATGCGGTCGATGGTAATACCAGGTGTTCCGGCGGGCACCAGAACGACCGACTGTTGGCGGTAAGTGTCCTTGTTGTTGGCATCTGTCTTACCCATAACGATGTAAATCTTGCATCGTGGGTCACCGGCACCGCTGGACCACCACTTCTGGCCATTGAGAACGTACTCGTTACCCTCACGACGGATGTCCATCTCAATATTTGTTGCGTCAGACGAAGCAATCTGAGGCTCTGTCATGAGGAAAGCAGAACGGATCTTGCCATCCATGAGAGGCTTCAGCCACTGCTCTTTTTGAGCATCGTTACCATACTTAGCCAACACTTCCATGTTGCCTGTGTCAGGGGCTGAGCAGTTGCATGCTTCGGAAGCAACGTGTGAGCGGCCGAGCCACTCAGCCATGAGTCCGTACTCGAGGTTGGTGTAGCCAGGAGATTCCTGGTAGTGGCCCTTGGGGAGGAACATGTTCCAGAGGCCGAGCTTTCGGGCCTTGGCCTTGAGATCCTCAATGATGGAAGGGTGGCCCTCCCAACGAGCATCACCCTCGCCAGCTTGAGCCTCTACAACCGGATCGGCGCTAATAAGAATTAGAGATACAGTTGCGCTGTGTGGAAGGGGAAACCAACGGGATACATTCTTCCTCGACGAACTTGGCGACCAGGTCAAGCTGCTTCTTGGCAGCATCGCTGACGCGATTGACAGCCTGAATTACCAGTGTTAGTGTCACTATGCTCTTAAGTGAAGTTAGGGATGGAGTTTCTCACAATGAGAGGGATTCTCGCCGACATCGTAATTGTCTATAGTCGACTTAGGAAAGACTGTGGGATGTGTGGAGGTAATAAGGGAGCGTATTATCACAAGCAAAATGGATGATATATCACAACAACAGTGTTAAGACAGCGAGATAATATGAAAAAGAAGAGAGGAATCAAGTCAAGATATGAAGAAATAAAGTACAAGTTACTGCAAATAATTCTACCCCAGGTTTGTCTCAAGCTCCAACTTCTCCGCACATCGTCGAATGTCCAGCAACGGAGCCGAGGTTCGCGGCTGCTGACTGTGCATCTTGGCCACTCACAGCTCGCGCTTCTCCCAGTGGATATCTTGGAAATCCGGGGTACAACTGCTATCATTGGAAGCCTCCACAGCCTCGGACAGATGTGGGTCTAAGCCGAGGAGCTCTGCTAGCTGACTCGAGCTTCCCCGGTTAAGAGGCGACTCGATTGATGTACGATATTGATAATGGCTCGATTTTTGATCTAATAATGGCCTGATTAGATGCATCTTCCACTAAAGCCTAGGCATTGATTCGAGACTCTAGCACCTGACGCATCAAGACCCGAACACATCTCATATCACCATCATATCACACTCAAGAAGATGCTGAAGCAAATTCAAAAGAAAGAACCAAGTCGCATCCATGTATAAACACCAAGGAGAACTAAGAAAAAAGACTAGACCCAGCTGCCTCTTTATGATACATCCAGGCAACGTCAATAATTCACCACCGAATATAGCTATCCTCCTCGTCACTCAACACAATCACAAACATCCCCACACCCAATCACCATCTGCCCATGTCATCCTTTAACAAGCGCAGCCATCACGGTCATTCTCGATGTGGATGTTGATTGGGTCATCAAAGTCGCCGCTAAATTCTTCGGACTCTTCTTGGGCGAGAGCGTTGCGAGCAATCACTGCGAATCATTAGCTTTGTCCAGGTGTCAGAGCATAGAGTCTTACCTTCAAAAGCCTGGTCGATGTTGATGGCTTCCTTGGCACTTGTCTCAAAGTAGGGAATATCGCCCTTGGACTGGCAGAATGTCATGGCGCGCTTGTTGGAAATCTTGATAATGTTAGATCGTGATCACCAATCCTGTCTGCTTACTCACCACTCGCTTGCTCTCCTCAACATCAATCTTGTTTCCAAGCACGACCTAATTTCTGCATCAGCATGCTTCCTTCTTTCAAACTTAGGGCCACTAACGAATGGGAAGTTGGGAGGGTCCCGAGGAGAAGCCTGGATGAGGAATTCATCTCTCCAGCTGTCCAGTGCCTCGAAACTCTTGGCATTGTTCACGTCGTAGACCAAAACGCAGCAATCAGCACCTCGGTAGAACGCCACGCCGAGGGATTGAAAACGCTCTTGACCGGCCGTATCCCAGAGCTATCCCAGAAGAATCAGTCAGTCTAATGTCCCTCAAGGTGCGATCTTGTGTCCCTGTCCTACCTGCATGGTAACTTGTCGATCATCAACAAGGACCTCTCGAGTTAGAAAGTCGGCCCCGATGGTGGCCTTGTAGCTCGCGCTAAACTTCTTGTTGACCTGTAATCATAAGATTGCCATCAGTCCTGCTGCAATTTTAATCGATGTTGGTTGAAGATGCGTACATATTGGTTCATCAAGCTGGTCTTGCCAACACCGCTATCGCCCAGGATGATAACCTATTTTCACATTCGTATCAATACTTGGGGTCCCAGACAAGTTCTGGCGTGATTTCTATCATTTCGCACCTTGAGAAGGACCTTCTTTCGTGAAGACATGGTGAAATATTGTTTCTGGACGAGAAGCGTTGCTCAATGACGTTATCTCGAGCGTTCCAGGCGCAATGATCGAATCGCCGTCGACCCTATAGCCTCGATTTCTCTTTTCTTCGGTTCGTGGGCTGTCTTCGATGTGGAGCAAGACTTCTGCTGTTGTGATCGATCTAGAACTCAAATTCGACCGTCAAGAATCGGGATCGTAAAAGGTTGGTGTTTTGGAGATGGCAACGGCAGATGACGGTGGGCGGAGGTACCAATGTCGCAGCCTTGCCCGTCGCTCGAGGTGATTCTACAGACTAGGCCGGGCTCAGCTTAGTGGCATGCATAAGTCAGGAAAGTGGGGGTCGCAAGCCGCTGGCGGTCTTGGGTTTGTGCAACTCCACGTGACATCATATGCACCTCTATCATGCAACATTAAGCTCCCGAAGACTAACTTAGCTTTCACAAGAACGTTCTAGTAGGGTTCAACCTTCATTATCAGGTACGCAAAGCCTCATGGACGTGCCAACGAGGCTGAGACGGCTGAATTATGGCGGATGATGGCCTTCTCGACAAGGTCCACGCTCTGAGCGATCTCGAGCTGGCCTTACTCCTTTGTCTAATTAGTCGCGAACACTGTCTTGTCAGCACACCGTCCGATGCCATCGATGACTTGATTCAGGAACTACAGCTTGTAGCTACAAAGACATTCGGCCTCACTTGGGTCGTGATCGATTGCACTCCCTCCACAACGCTCGAAGACTTCGCTTCTGCTCTTCTAGGCAATGCGACTTCTCCATCTAGTCACTCTCCGACAGCATCCCGCCACCCCGATTCATACTTCACGTCGAGGCCATCAACGTCCCACCCGCGCACACCCCTCAGTCCTCTAACGCCTAGTGGTGCGTTTGCGTCTCGAATCGCCAACGTGGTGTTCGCAAAGAATCTCGATCGAGCACCACAAGCTGTACAGATCCAGGCGTTGGAACTTCTACGTACCCGTCGTATCTTTACACGAACTTCTGTTCAGACAGCTCCAAAACAATTCGTCTTCATTCCGGTCCTAGAAGCAGCTAGTGGAGGCGAAGCTCGTGTGACAGCGCACCTGAATGATTTCTTATATATAGCCTACTGGCATAATCCCGATGATGGATTCGTCAACTTGGAGGAGGCAGACGGCGGCAATGATGCCGATACTGCCTCCACGGGTAGTGTCGTGAAAAGGGGTCCTGGAGAGGAAACCAGCTCAGACCCGCCCCTGATGATCGAAAGCGTAGGTTACCCTGGCTCAATCTTTGTCCAGTCGTTGACTATATTATAGGATATCAGTTATCTTGGTACACTCAGTAAAGAGGCACAAGTAGATGTCGAAATCATCCGGTACCAGATGAACATCATCTCATTTCTTCGAATGCACCGAGCTGTTGCTGGGGGTATCAGTCCCACAGCCACAAAGCACTTTGGTCAACTCATGCGTTGTTTGGCTGCTTTGCATCGTCTAGACTTTGTAACACCAGCTCTCGTTGGCCTCGCCGCCCGCAAGGTGTACTTACACCGAGTACAGCTAACTTCCCCTGAAAAGGAGAGAAGCATGCAATGGGGGAGCAGACTTGAAGCAGTAGAAGCCCTGTTAGAAGATATCGGTCCCGAGGATGTGATTGAAGATGTCTTGGGCATGGTGACCGCGCCGGTCTAAGGTTGGCACCCTTGTATTAATTAATTCTATAATATTCTACACGTCATGACAAGTCGAGGACTCCAGTTCCCCCATGAGGCCACCAATGACTCACAATCTCGTTCATCTTTTGTTCATGATGCCGATGGTCCGTAGCGTGATTTTGTCATATCCCAATGTCATTGCCGTTCCAAAAGGATCGGTCTAGTAGTAAAAGCAAAAGCCAACATACATCTCCTTTCAACGCCTAATATCCTATGGTATAACTTAAGCAATCTGGTTGACCTTGCAAGACCAACCGGAACCACCAGCAAGAAGAGGCAAGCTGGGATATCATTAGTAAGGGACAAAAAATCGGACAAAATCGCAGAATCTTACCTAGCGCCAAGGCACCAGCCGAGCTCGTTGCCCTTGATCTTCTTGGCAATCTTGACCTCACGGTCAATGGGCATTTCGTAACCACTGTGGAGGAGAGCCATCATGAAGTTGAGGTCCAGACACCACTCAGGTCGGCCATCCAACTCAGCCATGGCATCAGGGATGGTGGTGAAAACATCCCATCCAGACTTGCCCATGCAGACAGTCTGGGTAAGATCGTGCATCTCACGAAGAGTGAAGGAGTCAGGCATACCGAGGGGCTTAGTGCGGTCGAAGAAGTAGGAGAAGATGTAGACATCCTCCTTGGTGAAGGTCTTGGAAAGCAGGGGCTGGTGGATGCCGTTGAAAGAGCAGGGAGCGAGCTTGCACTCCTCATCCTTGTTGAGGATCTTCTCAGCAAGGTTTCGGCACTGAGCGGGAGCAGGCTGCGAGGGACCAACAAAGGTAACTTCAACAGGCTCCTCACTGCCATCAAGAGTAACTTCAACAGTCTTGTTCATGCCCGGCGCAATGCAGGGGTTAACAATGGGTTGCTTTACCCAGGCCTTGTCGGTGTTCTTGGACTCGATGTCCTTGATGAGAGCACCATGAACGGCCTTGCGGGCAGCCATCAGACCATAGCCCAAGTGAGAGTGCTGGTAGAGCTCGAAGTGACGACCGCCGAAGTCGAGATCGTACTTGTGATCACCCTCAGCAAGCTTCTCGGGCATTCCACCGTGGGCGGCGCCCTTGAAAGTGGGTTCGAAAACGATCTGAGTAGAACCACCACCAAGATCAAAGACAGCGGCAGTCTCGCTCTTATCGGGACCACCAATCTTGCCGAGAAGGTAGTTGGTGGTAATCCAAGCATAAACACCCTCGAGAGAACCGTCCATGATAACGACGCCTTCGTTCTCCTTATCAACGACAGGGAAGGGGTAATCCTGCTCGAGGTGTCGTCGGACTTCGGCGAGAATAGCATCGGAGGCTTCCTTGCCAATCATTCGAAGACCAGCGGTGGCCTTGACGGCGACGGGAGTGCAGCCCTTGAGGGCGTTGGGAACGGTATCCATGGCGACCTTCATAAGGGGATCGAGACTCTTGGCAGCGGCCACAGGGTCGCCGTTATACTTGCTGAGGCCACCGACATCCTTCTCAGTCATCTTGAATTCCTCGTGCTCAAGCTCAGGGGTATCGCCACAGTTGTTGAACTTGTAGACGTGGATTCGCGAACCAGTGCTGCCGGCATCGATCATGAGAACATACTGGACAATGGGCTTGTCCTTGGAGAAAGACTTTGTGCATCGATCGGTACCGTAGGAAGAATCTGAGGGGGACTGGCCGTTGTTGCCCTGCGCAGGGTGAGTGACTGCTTCTTATTAGCACAATGCGACTCGGACTCTCGATCGACTGCTGCTACTACCTCCACCAGGCGTACCTTCGTGATACACTTCAACACCCTTGGGGGAGATAAAGTAGAAGAGGGTAACAATCGCAAAAACGATGGCGGCAGTCTTAATCCACCTCGTCCGCTGGGACTGTGTCATCCAAGACTCCTTCATCCTGCCAATAATGCCTTGCCTCTTGGGCTTAAACTTGTATCGGTCTGGTTTCTCGTGAGGGTCGAAGACGGGGAACTTTGATGAGGGCGGCGATGTGGGTGTTCTCATGAGCGCGGGTCTCGCGAGAAGGGGAGATAAGATTGCGGTGTTGGGGCTGTCTATTTAAGGAAGGGACTGGACTCGGTCAACCATCGGATAAATCTAGGGAGGGAGGGAGTGGTTCACTTCGAAACGAGGGTTGGGTTGGGAAGAGGAAGGGAATTGGAGCTGGCGGGGGAAAAAAAAGGAATAAATTAAAAGGGATGGGATGGACGAGATGAGATTTTGGTTGTTGGCTGTTGGCTGTTGGCTGTTGGCTGTTGGCTGTTGACAAGCTGGCTCTCTGTCTTTCAGTTGCAGACCGATAGAGTTAACACTGATACAGTGAGAAAGGGGGGCAAAGATAGTTTTCGTGAGAGACGGAAGTGGTTTGGTTTGCGTGATACAGCCAATCTGCATGCTTAAAAATCGAGGTTCCACACGCACCTCCACGGCCATAGCGATAGTGCCCGCCCAGCTGGCGCATCTGTCAGGGGCTTGGAACCTTGGGGGATCAACTTTTAGGGGAGACATGCGAAAAGCCCCTGAAATCCCAGGGAAGAGAACGAAACGCTAATTTTAGATGCCCCACCAATGGTCAACATGCGACTTTCAATGTCATCAAGTTCGAACAGTACGTGAAAGAAGCCGAGACGATAGTTATTGCTCTTTAGCTATTCAATACTCGTCAGAAGTGTCCTGGCTCGATCTGTTATTTTCTGGCTATACCATGGCTCTAGGACATAGACTCAACTGCGCCTCGTTCCTAGGTAGAACTCTCTCCGTCAGCGCCTTTAGAATGTTCCAGTTTCAAGTGAGGTCGACGCAATGGATGTTGCCTGCCTATAGTACTTTCAGACTTGCACTTCAATTCCTAGAATCCTAATACTCGACCTGCTCAGCCCAATAACCACAACCCTCACTCCCAAGGCTCTGCTCAAACCTTATAAAGCCATAAATACCTTTCGTGAATATATCTCTGCGATCCACGTCAGCCAAGCAAACCGCATTCCTTTCACCCCCAAGAGCCAAAAGATGGACGTCCAACTCTTTGTCTATGACCTCTCACGAGGCCTGGCACGCCAGATGTCCATGGGTCTTCTAGGCTTTCAGCTTGATGCCATCTATCACACCTCTATAGAACTCAACGGCAGAGAGTATGTCTATGATGGAGGCATTATCGCAATCAGACCAGGCTCGTCACACCTTGGACAGCCCTTGGAGAAGATCCATCTCGGCACAACGAATCTACCTATGGACGTAATAGAAGAGTTTCTAGACTCTCTACGGCCGATCTTTACACTAGAGGTAATGCCCTTAATGCATGTTTTGCTCACTGTTCTAACGATCCACAGGCCTATGACCTCTTTCATCACAACTGTAATAATTTCAGCGATTCATTCGCAAACTTCCTATTAGGAAAGGGTATTCCAGAGCACATTGTCAAAATGCCACAGGCTGTTCTCGACTCACCCATGGGCCGTATGCTTCTTCCTCAGCTCACTCAAGGGATCAATGCCGGGAGACAGAATGGTTCTATCCTCGGACTCCAGCAGAGCGCTCAGACGCCAAGTGCTCCAAAACATGGCGTCAAGATTGTTTCCAATTCTGCCGAGTTCGATCGGTTGATGAACGGGGCAAAGAATTCATGTGCGGTCGTCTTCTTTACCTCAGCGACATGCCCACCTTGCAAGCTCCTCTACCCAATTTATGACGAACTTGCGGAAGAAGTTGGGGAGAAAGCCTCACTGATCAAGGTCGACATTGCACAGCCCCAGGCCCACGAAATTGGAAGCCGATATTCCATCAGGGCGACACCAACCATCGTGACATTTCTGCGTGGTGAGGAGGAAAATAGGTGGTCAGGGGCTGATCCAGCTGCTCTTCGAGGAAATGTCCAGCTCCTAGTGCAAATGGCACATCCCGTTCATCCTCATGAGAGACTCCGGCTACCGACCTTGGCTAGTTCCAATGCGAAGCCTGTTCTCTACGCAAAGGTCCCTCCGCTGGACAAACTCCTGGTTAAGATGGGTGACGAAGTTGCTAGGAAGCCAGAGGTACAAGCTCTCAAGAAATACCTTGAGGATCGGGTGAAGGATGGTCCTTCAAGTGCAGTCATTCCTGAGATGAACCACCTGTCGAGCCTTGTCAGGGATTCGGTCACGACACTTCCCATTGATATTCTTTTCACTATCATTGACTTATTCAGATGTGCTCTTTCGGATCCTAGAGTCAGTGGATACTTTGCCGAAGAAAAGAACCATGAGACAGTCCGGACTGTGCTGGACTTTGTCAATCAACAATCAGGATGCCCTTATGCCCTTCGCCTGGTCACGCTCCAGATGGCCTGCAACTTCTTCTCAACACCCCTATTTTCCGACGAAATCATGCGAGATAACTCGTTACGTGCTTCTGTCATTCTTCTCATCTCTTCGAGCTTCCTTGACGAGAGTCATAATAACGTGCGAGTCGCTGGTTCTTCCCTTCTCTTCAACTTGTCAGTGGCAAATCGCCGGGCAAGACAAGAGTCAAAAGCTACTCTTTCAGGGGATGACGAGATCGAGCTTGCTGCGTCAGTAGTCGAGGCTATAGCTTTGGAAGAGAAGTCAGCAGAGGCGTTGCATGGAATGCTTCTCGCTTTGGGTCACTTGGTTTATGGTACACCACTTGATGGTGATCTCCCCGATCTGCTTCAGACAGTTGGTGCAGGAGACAACATCCTTGGCAAAAAGTCCAAATTCCCAGATGAAAAGCTCATATCAGAAGTTGGGAAAGAGTTGTTGGGTAAGGGGCTTAGGAAACCATAGATCACTGGGAATGCTATTATTCCGTTCTTAGTCCATATTTCTATATTGATGCCGCACTTAGCTAGAACTATACTCCAATATGGAGACCGAAATCTTCCTTAACCCCTTTTGAGAAGCAAAGCAACGAGGTTAAAATGGCCATTGGCTTCTGCAGCTTTCAAGGCATCTGCCAATTGGCGAAATGTGGCACGCTTGACTGACTCTGTACCGAGACCAGGATACCACTTAGGTAGGTCTTTCCTAGGTACCTCATACCCTGCGAGGCTCTAATGATACATTAGAGCCTCTGTTGGTTTTCATCTATGTGCCTATTGATCCGGTGTTTCACTCACCTTTGATGTACATCTTCAAGACGGACTAGGATTACCTGAGCTCAGCAACTTCAGGCTGAATCGTGCCTGGCTACTATTTCAGGGGTGTCCTAGTTCTGCAATCCAGACATACTGATGCGCCAATGAACAGTGGGAAATCAACGAGGATTGCCATCCCAAGCGAAATCAAAGCACGTCGTCTGCTCCCTCTGTTTAAGACTGACCCTCTTGAACCTCGATACTGCTTACCTTGTGTTAGACGCCACACAAAGGAAGGAACTCTTCCTACACGCGAGGGTATTCCCAATGGAAGGCTACGTGAGAATCGTCACTCAGCAGTAAACAAGCAATGATTCGCTAATGGGAGCCCCCGCAAATGTTATAATGATGCCTACGGCATTGCGATCCCAGAAAACGCATTTTTATATGGTTACGCAAAAGGCATTCGATGCTTTAGGTGTGATAATTATAGGCTGACCAAGTACGACGAGTGGAACGAGGATGACACCGTCGATAACTATGACGAAGGAGAAGGCAAACTCGAATGTTCTGCTTGTCAATCTCAGTGCTCCTCTTGCCCTTATCAATGGGATTCCGAAAGTCTATGAGCAAATGCAACCAAATCTGCTGGTCTTGACAATCGCGCTCCTATCAATGACTCAATAGGTCCACGATTCTCAAACACTATTGGCCGTTGTAGCAACTCAAGTTGTCAGAGTCACCTTGACTCCTATCCTGGATTTTCGAGATCTGTGGAAGATACGAAACAATCATCCGTCGCTGCCTTGTCTACGACCGAATTTGGATGCTCTTGGTTCTAGAAGTTCCCGGAGGATTACAGAAGGACTTCGAGCTTGACTCCCCTCCCCCTAAAGATCCATCGCTCACCACCGTTTTAATGCCACTGGCGGTCTTGAGTTGTGGTCTTTGTGTGAGACTGCGTCAGTTACCCGATCTAGGGGAGGAAAGAAAGCTCAGGACCTCGATCCTAAATGACGAAAAGACTTAGGTGATTTAGCCTAAGATTAGGGGAATCTTTACTAAGTTTATTTTAGCATCCTCTTCTAAAGTCTTATATCTTCTTGTTCCCCGAGGCCGATCTCCCTAAAGGTCTTGGTGTGCCAGAAAAGACCTGCAGTAACCTTCCCTGGGCCAAGGACAGCAACAATTACCTTGCAAAGGATTTTCTGTTTTATCCAAGGCGCGGCGGATGCCAATGGCAGTTTCGATCTTCTATGCTGCAAAAGCTGCTATCAATATTACAGGAATTATGGCTATGACCATACCCCGAGACAACTGCAACCAGATTTCAAAAGCTGCGGTAACCCGAATTGCGACAGGAATAGCGGCAACTTGACAGGCCATTAGGTCTGGTTCTTGGGCCAGTGGCGATGAGAATACCACCGTCGCGGAGTTTGTTATATTCACTTGAAGAAACATTAGCGGGCAGAGGAATTAGTCACACAGCCTCCAGTGCCAGACTTTAGAACCTTGGGCAATCCTAACTGCGGTCATGACTACAGTAACCATCTGAGGCGTTTCTATCACTCTGGAGACGATTACTTTACTCATCGCAGTCGTTACTATGGTCGCTTCATGAGGCATCGTGACGAGGAACGTTCCCCACAACAACAACACCATATTGCGGCAAAAGCAGCAACAACTACACTGGTCGGTGGCTTCACGTCAAGAACCATTCAGGCGATGAAGAATACGTTCGTTTTAACTCTCGCGATGATCATCTAAAGACTCATAAAGGTAAAGAATGTGTCCCGGGACCCCCAAAGCCGACATAGCATACATGTGGCAATCCTAATTGCACCTGTAGGTGCTCTCATCAACCTCCCATGTGTGTCTTGGTGTTTTCCACATATGGAAGGCAGAAGAGGCCAGGAGACTGTATGAACATTGCGGGTATGTTTCTGTCTGATTGTATTGTGAGACTTCTAACTAACCGGAGAAGGTCATTTCCTCAGATGTTGAACGGAGCCATGAACTATTTGAACGTATACCACCCTATCCTGACAGTCGATCTCGACTTCCGGGCCACCACTACCCCAGTGCATGAATTCCATACTCGACTCCATATCACCATCGAACTGACGGTATGTCACAGCAAGATTTCCAACTGTGCTTTGAGTTCCTTTTGAGAAGGTTGACGGTGTCGGAGGATGCGTTTTAGTTAAAGTTGGAATTGCGTATTGGTGCTTGATCATATACATTACAAAGAGAATATATAAGTTTGTCGTAGGCCAACTCCGGTATATCTGAGATGACAAGCTCTGGTCATTGTGCATTTGGCTTATTTAGATGTATGTTGCCTGTATCAATGTCCTGAGTATCAAAATTGCAGTTGAGTTTAATACCTGTTATAGGGTAATCGCTTGCCCAGATCCATATTCCGCCCAACCAGGGCATCCGTTGGTAGAAACCTGTGCTGACTAACCGAAACGGCAGCCCCACCCAGAAAATCTTGGGGTATATAAACTCGCACTTTTCCCGATCTCTTTTACTTTTGCTCCTTAGATCAAAAAGCATTTTTTTAATGTTTTCTGAGCCGCCACGACCTTCACCCGACCTCTGGGTCACCTCCCACGGTGT
Source organism: Fusarium proliferatum ET1 (assembly GCF_900067095.1). Lineage (NCBI taxonomy): Eukaryota > Fungi > Ascomycota > Sordariomycetes > Hypocreales > Nectriaceae > Fusarium > Fusarium proliferatum. The sequence goes on along the minus strand of NW_022194792.1, from coordinate 2,968,457 downwards.
CGCGTTGCCTTTCCCATTGCGGGAAACGCTCAGTAGATTATAACCCTTGGATATAGGAAATTCTCCGTCAGGTCGTTGTTCGCAACGATGTCTGTAGGCGGTGTAATGCCAAGAAGGGGGGACATTCCATCATCCTGAAAAGGATTTTGTAGTAAATTTCACGCTGCTGATAATAAGCTGTGTGATAGCGCCTAAATGCGTGCTGCTCATGCGGATTTGACAGATGTCTATCAAAATTTCCGCATCGTGAATTGCCGTCGCTATACAGGCTCGGGTCTCGAGAAGCGACTATGGAGCCTGTGTCTCGACTTCGTTCCTGCAGACCAAGACTTAAGCGAGTTTTGCCTTCTGTAGGGACTAAGCTCATTAGGCTCAAGGCCGTTACTGGATCGTGTTCCGAGCAGTCAAGCTACCTAGTAGCGTCCATTCCAAGACACCTTCACAAGTCGCACTGCACTGGCTTCACGTCAAACTCGACTTCAAGACACGTGAATCATGAATTCATTATGTTGTATGCAAACGCCCTATTATACAACCCTAATATCCCCATAAGTTGCGAATAATCCCATCACTCATGGTTGGGAGAATCGCCCAGAATACCATCAACGCCCTGACTTCTGTGCTGATCCCTTACAAAGTCTTCGATTTTGTCATCGTGATGCGGTCGTTCTGGTGGTCCTGGTGACTTGTCTTCCTCTTTGGGCGGGCTCTGACGAGCTGGCAGGATCTTGGCTGCAGCTGGGACATATTCTGTAACTGCAACAAGTCAGCAATTTATTATATGTAGAGAGCTTGGTAGAGCTTACTCTTCTCGATAATAGGATTTGGTTTCTGATTCTCTAGTTCACGAGTGCTGTCCGCAGCCTTGTCCAGCTGCTCTTTGAAGCTCTCGTCTTGGACGTTGTTGTTCTGGCCTGATTCTTGAGAAGCCATTTTTGTTTCGTTTTAGGCGGATGAGTTTCCTGTTGAAGGCTGATGCTCCGATGAAGATCTAGACGAGCGAAGGATGCACGTAAATATTGTGTATCCCTACCCCATTTCCTTGTTCTTCCATCTTTATCCCCAGCATTGGCATACGCAATGGCGCAAATCCTCAATACACCCTGTGAAACCTTACGTTAGTCCAGTCTTTCAGCTTGTCGCCCTCTATAAAGTGACGTCAAGTTGCAGTTGGCGGGGTCGTTCCGATAAGGCCCGATAACGATTCAAAAGTCTATCTTATCGGACCGTTCTGAATGGATGGGCTGATGATCACCCAACAATTCACATTTGTTTGTTCCGCTAAAGAGGTATTTTATCAGGAACAAAACCTTGACGCCGTTCCCTTTTTTCTATAGGTGCTATTTTCAACCTCGATTCTGGTGAAAGTACAGCAAAGATGGCGCCAATTCCTATCACTATCGTTACAGGGTTTTTGGGATCAGGTAAAACGACACTGATCCTGAACCTGATCCCTCAACTTCGCGCCCAGAACCCAGACTATAAGCTTGCGCTTCTCAAGAACGAATTCGGCGATCTCGCAGTCGACTCACAACTCGCCGCCAACTCTGCCATTTCGGGCGTCCAGGAACTCCTCAACGGCTGCATCTGTTGCAACCTCGTCGGCCAACTCGGCCCCGCGCTCGAAGAACTAGAAAAGACCGTCACACCCGATCGAATCGTTATTGAAACCAGCGGCTCGGCTTTTCCCGCGACCCTCGCTCTCGAAGTCAACCGCCTTGCGCGTGAGTCCGGGAAGTACATCCTCGACGGTGTCATCAGCGTCATTGATGTCGAGAACTGGAAGGGTTATGAGGACACTAGCTACACGGCACGCATTCAAGCGCGCTACACCGATCTCATTGTCTTCAACAAGTGGGAGAATGTCAGCATGCTGCGATACGACGAATGCCTCGACCGAGTCGGCGACCTGGAAGTTGACGTTGCCAAGGTCAAGAGCGACAAGGGCAAAGTGTCGATGGACTTGATCTTTGGCGTGGATGGTGGTTTGGCGAAGGAGTTGACAGAGGCAGATGTTGAAAAGACCAATGGCCACAGTCACGACCACTCCAACGGCACAACAAACGGCCATTCTCACAACCACCAAAGCGAAGTCGAGGTTTTGTCAGTTGTCCTGAAAGCCGATCCTTCGGCACGAGTTTCGACCGAAAAGCTCACTGTCTTCCTCTCCTCCGCCCCCAAAGACGAAGCCTACCGCATCAAAGCCCTTATCTCACTCTCATCAACGCCCACAAACTCCGACCCCGATATTCCCCCACCAGAGCCAAGCGCCTCCGGCCGATATATCCTCAACTGGGCATTTGGCCGCTGGACGTTCACACCTGTTGCGGAATCACTGCGGGAGCATGACTCGAGCAGCGATGTCACACTGCGCATGACGATAATTTTTGCGCGATATGAGAGCAACAAGTGGAAGAAGAGAATTGAAGCTGGTGGATTGATAGAATTAGAGGGTGGAGACTCAAGCGATTTGACAGTTACAAAAATTCTATAGACTAGAACATAGACTTAAAAGTTGAGATGGGATCAGATGAAAAAATGTCACGACGAGACGAAAGAGATGGTTATGAAGCATAGATTCATGATTGAATTGAAAGAACGCTTGCCGCTATTTGACCAGGATATAGAAAGCCAAACCCGCTACCTGACATTTTGAATACATACATGATACAATCCTTTACTGGCAATCTCTTATAAGGCTTTATATCCACCCAGGACCTGGATTGACAGGACTCGGAACAAAGTTGGCACCAGGCACCGGCCCATTAGTGACTTTGTCGTCGTTGAAATTTTGCTCATCAAAATAATAATCCGCCCAATCATCTTCGTAGACATCATCCTCGGGAGTCTTGGACTTGATCGTCCATGGATCATCGAATGAAGGACTATCATCTGCCTTGGCTCTTGATTCAACCTCTTCTTGAAAGCGCTTGAATACTTCAGGCGTCGAGAGGGCCGACATTGGGGTCGGAGGAACCGAAGGACCCGTCGCCACTGTCTTGACGGTCTCAGCCGGACTGCTGCAATGCGATGTTGGTGAAGCCGGTGGTGACAGTGAATTCACTTCGGGATCAGAGGTGAGAGAAGCAGAGGGGCGATGAAGCTTGGCGATACCGTCCAGAGACTGAGGAATCAGAGGAGGTGGACGGTTGTACTTCTTGACAGTTGGTTTGTGATGAAGCCGAGAGAAGTTGGGACTGATTTCGACCGGCGTGGCCGTGATGGAGTCATTTTCACAGCTTGAACAAGTCCCAGACGTCTCAGCGATTCCATTGTGACACACCCGACACATTGGGTCCGAAGCACTGTCTTGTCGAACATGGACTTGTGTAGAAGATGCGTGGACAGGATGGGAGTTGAGGGCATCTGCGGTTGGCTTGGAAGGCCGTCGCACAACGACTGTGTGAACAGACTGCTTGCGCTTCTGAGAATCTTGCGATGATCGACGAATAGCGACCATTTGAACTGATTGTTTTCGTCTAGGCCTTGCTGATGTCGAAGCATCGCTTGGTCGTGGTGATGAGATTGGCGAGACGCCGGGTGTAACGTGGTTGTCTACTCGTTCGAGTTTAATGGTCTTGGCTTCGCTGATGACTGCAGAAGGCGAGGGCTCTCTTGCAATATTTAAATCATCAACAACTAAGAGGCTTTTTCGAATGTCCACAGAAGGTTGGGGAACTTGCGGTGTTGCTGTTGCTGTAGACTCAATGGTGTTGACCTTTTCTAACGGGCATGGCTCCTCTTCAGCGGGTGTAAGTGGTCCAAAGGCAGACCGGAACTGCCCATTAAACGGCCCAAAAGTTAATCGCAACGGCTGCTGTGCTCGAGGATGCTCTAGTCGTGGTTGTTCTGCTGGTGCCTGTATTATTCGAGGCTGCGCGGTCTGTGGTTGAACTGTCCGAGGCTGTTCTGTTGGTGGTTGTGGTTGTGGCTGTATTATTCGAGATAGATCATGCTGAGGCGGTCTCAATGCTGAAAGCTCCTCTTGCGCCGGTTCTCGCACAGGAGATAACTGTTTCTGATGCTGAACTTCGTGTCTTCGGTGTATTTGCTCCACGAAAGAAGCCTTTCTCATATTAATAAGAGACTTTTTACACTCTTCATCGCTGGGAATATCGGCCTCTGTGATCCTCCTCGCAGGTCGGTCCGGATAGTGCAACATGGTGAAATCTTTACTGGTTGAAGGGGTTGTTTTTGCCACAGACTCCGAAGCTCTTCTAAAGCCCCGAAAACTCAGGTTACGGGGCGAGAGCTGGTCCCGCCAGCTGCTCATCTTATCATCGTTGTTGGAAGTCCAAGAAGGCATCGTGAAGAGGTTGGCTTGGTGAAGAAGAGTAGAGTAGCCTGACTCGAAGCACAATGTCTCACAGGCCAGGAAAGAGAATTCCCCAGAAAACCTGGTTTTAGCAGATTGGATATCCCAGCCCCAGCCTCCGTTATAAGGAAATGTCTCTGGGATCCCCTTTTTTGACAGAGCTGAGTGGTGTCAGGCTGTTTGACTGGAATGTAAGTGAGTGATAGACGGGACGGGTCCTGGGTCTTACAAGACAAGCCCCCCCTCGGAGGATATCTTCAGTGGGTATAGAGCTCTGGGGAACAGAGCGGAACTGAACTGAACTGAGGTTGGGAGACGGAATAGAGTTTCTCGTGGTAAAGAGAAATTCAAACCTTGTTAGATGGCCTAGTCATCTCTAGTATGCGCCTCTTGTTACCTTTGGCGGCTCGGAGGCTCCGATGACAACAGGTAGTGTCATTGTGCGGGGGCAACTCAACCTTTTGGCTTCTGCAGTAACTAAATAGGACACTTCAAGGCGTCAAAGGTGGTGTCAGACACACGGCACAGGGACGGGAAAGGTACGTACGGCTTGGTACAAAGAGGAGAGTTTGTCTTCCAAGAATGCAATGCAGTTTGGGTAACACCAAAAGTGCTCCAAATCTTAAAATCACCAACCACTCCCCAGAGAGAGGCCGCAAGAGAGCCCGAGCATAAAGACGCAAGCACACAATGAAAGCTGAAACTAAATTCCCCTCTCATGATTCTTTCTCAGTGACGGCTGACAGAGATTGAGACTGAGAGGTGACATAGAGCCACATGGCCCATGATTCATGGCCGCAAGCCACCAAAAAAAGCGCCCATCTTATCCACTCACTACCCGATATATCCAGAACCTCAGAGACCATTCCAGTCAATCTTGCCCCTGAAATCCAAAACCTCGTGCAAGAATTCACAAAAACTATATCGACAGACTTGTTCAGCTGTTAGCTCCCACTATCTTGTCCTGTCCCTCGGTTCCTGTGCCTGACATGGTCTTTGCAAGGCTGTTCCTGGCTAGTAATCATTGCCGTCCTTTGTTGCCATTGTTGGTCATGACTCGGCTTACGCCATCTTTTAGAGACCTTAGACCCTCCATGTCGTCAACCAAGTGTGGTAACTGTATTTCCCTCAGTACAGTAGCCTTAATTGGGCCCTCTACATGGGTCATCCATGCTAGCTGTCAATCATGGAAATATTGCGGCTTTGTAATTGATTAATTCATTGATTGTTTGATTAAGCGATCGACTATAGGTTGACAGTTACTGTCATGTTGTTGCTAAGAACTAACAACGTTGGTGGCAGCTCGTTGCACAGAACCTCGACATCGGACAGATACTGTATAGTAGAAGCTTCATCCAAGCAAGTGCCCTCCGAAGGGATTGGCAGCGTGCTGAGAAGAACTGCAGTCTCCTTGGAATGCTGACGCATCAATTCGTTCACAATGAGATGCTGCGCCCTGCTTGGAAGCTCGTTGAAAGAGAGCTCCAATCCCTGCGGCGTGTAACCCGAATTTTGACCTTCCTCCTCTAGATGTGAACTTAATCTGTATCTTTCAAGCATTTCTGGAATTTGGTCATAGGATTCGCCCCCTCCTTGTGTAGATCCTCGAGAATTCCGCCGCGAATGGAATCGAGAATGATGCGTTGAGTATGGCTCGCAGTCAGACTGTTCCGCGAAACTGACTTTTCTGCTCTCCTCGCCGGCCAACACTTGACCGCCAGACCGGGACCTATTCGGGAACTTTCCTAGCGACGATTGCCGCGAATAACTCGGTCGATACGGTCCGGCCTTGGGAGTCTCAGATTCGGTGCTAGAGGGCGGCGCAAAGCTTATCGTGGACCCCTCTGCTTCCGAGGCCACGATCTTTGTTTCCGGGACCGGGCGGCTGGAGAACTTCACGGCCGAGGACTGCCTGGAAAGATTGGGTCTTCCTGGCGTTGACGCGCCGCTGCGATACGGGCGTACAGTGTCTTCTCGCGTAGGGCTTGGAGGGCGCACACGACTGAAGGCTGCCGAAGGTCCTAGCGAGTCTCGCGAGACAAGAGGGGGAAACTTTGCCGTGGCAGAGTCTGTGCCGTCTCCATGCGGTCGTTGGTTCGCCTGTGTTGCCGATGACTCTGGTGCAACTTGAGAGGCTGATGCTGATGCCGACTGTGATGTTTGGACTCCACCGACGCCAGCGCCAACTCCCTTTACTGTCGCAGACGATGACATTGTACCGTACGACGTACTCGTCCCGACCGTATCTCCAGCTGTGTCGGACTTGGGCCTTCGGCCAAAGCTTTCCCAGAAGTCACCACGCACTCTGCCATCCTCATCGTGAGAATCTCCACTCGCCAACAATGGCTGACGAGCTGCATCACTCGGGCCGATGTTTGTTTCGTCAATCGAGTCATGGCCTAGTATAGAACTGTACCCCATTTCTTCGTCATCGAGAAGTTCTGCTTGCGAGTCTTCTGCCTCGTCATCCTCGTTATCCGTTTCATCTAATGCACCGTCTGGGAGATGGTGTGTGTGAATTCCCATACTAACCCCCATCTTTGAAAGCATCCGGATAGCCGGCCGTCTTGGTAATTCGGGAACATCCGTCGTGCTAGCACGTCGGCGATCGTATATTTCCTCATGAGGGTTATACAAACCGGGCCTCCCAGATATCGTATCATATATGTGCTCCAGCTGATCCAGCTCCTGGGTTGATGTCATGTTATCTGATCGGCCTCGGAACATCTGAACATCATCCCACCATTCTTCGTTGCGGAGTGTATCGTTGACGACGATCTCCCAATCGATATCGCTACCTATCCCATTGACGATGAGATCGTAGGTATTTAGACTGCCTGATGCCAAGCAAAATACTTTGACCTCTGCGTCAATTCTTAATTTTTCAAGAAGTGCCAGAACTCGAGCATGCTCTTCGTTGACCTCACTCTCATATTCCACAAACACCATGACCCGAAGTGTATAAACATGCTTCCAGAGTTGCACACTGTGAAGAATATGTCCGAGCTGCAAAATGAGCGTGTCTACTAATGTTAGCTTGTGCTGTCTTCACAAGAGATTGACCTTACATGTATCAAAGTTGGTGGTCAGCAAACTCTTTCCGTCAGAAGTAACCTCGGCAGACATCTGGATAGGCCACAGGTCGATGTACTTTTTGGTGTTGGTTCCGTCTTTTCTTGGTGTCTCGAGTGATTCAAAGCCACACCCCACTGCAATATTAAGTCGATATCGCAACGCAAGGTCCTCAAGTATAGTCAGATACTCTTTTGGAGACATCATATTCTCGGTGCGAATAACGTCTGTTGGTAGGATGCCCTCCATGAGTCTCGCCGACGTGTCACCCCGTCGCCTCCGAGGCCTCTCGGGAGCTTTGCCATTTGACCTAGCGGGCCGCCGCATTTGACTGGACAAAGATACGGGAACATCAGGTACGCGTAGCTTCGGGTTTGATTTCCGCAGTTCCTCCATGTTGTAAAACCCAAGCACAGCAATGTTAGGGCGCATTCCACCGAGGCCGGCTGATAGTATCAGATTGCGGATACCCCAAGTAATGGTGGGGGACATCGTTAGTTGCACAAAAGCCTTGATCTTGGAGAACTCATTGATGTATTTTGTCCAGGCATGCTGTTGAAGCCGAGCTTCATGAACCCCTGAGTTGAAGTCGTCGGTCACAATGACATGGCCAAGAATGTAAAGCGACCCCTTTTTGAGTGAGTTACAAAACTGGATCAACCTGGTCTGCCTGCGAGGGTTGTTGATAAGTAATATGATGTGCGGTCTCCAGAATTTGATGTGTTCTGGTCTCAAGCGTAGCAAATACTTCCTTACTTGATGATAGATCAGGTTTTGGCTGACATCGCCCCAGTGCTTAGGAGGGCTGAGGTAATGAATGAGGAGGAACAGCAACACAAGCACTGTAATTGCGATAGCGGCATAAGTCTCATCGATGAAGAACATAGCAAAGCCTGACAAGATGCCCGCAAGGAAGGCAGTTTGCCAGGTGAAGAACTTGAAGCTTGGCCTGAAGTTAGGGGCTGACCCGACTTTGAGAAGGAAGCAAGCTAAATTCATGACGAAGAAAGTCATCTGATATCCCATAGAGATAAAGGTAGCGATCTGGTTGAGATCGGCGAAGAGTGCCAATTGCGCAATGACATAAGTCAGAAGCAAAGCGTAAATGGGTTCGTCACCATGTTTCGTGCCCTTGCTGAAGAAGCCGAGGCCTGGAAGAAGCTTATCCCTTGCAAAAGCTTGGAACAGCTTGGAGGCACCGATCAGGCCCATGAGAGCGGAGAAGAAGGTGACTGCACATTCTCCAGCGAGGATGACAGGTTGGGAGAGGTTGACGAGAGGGATGACATTGTCGTTGGCCAGGAAAGATGTGTGGGTTGTGCTAGCAGCCAGTGAAAGGATTACGACAAAGTAGATGATGAAAGTCGTCAGCATTGCCCAGAGCGTTCCATGAGGAATCGATCTACTTGGGTCTTTTAGGTCTCCAGACATGGATGCCCCCGCAAAGATTCCTGAGGTAGCACTGTCTTGTTATCAGTACGAGCTCATTATACACACACAGATTGGTAAGGGTCGTACGGAAAGAGAATGCCAAACAGATCACGAAACGTTTCAAGGCCTTTGAATTGGGGTCCACTGTGAGGAAGGAAGTTGTCGGTCAGGGTATCAAGACTAGGTCCGGTGAAATGAATCCCGAGATCCCTATCATGGAAGGGGGCCTTGAAGACAGCAGAGACCGGGATGCTGACGATGGCCAAGCTCAGGATAGCAAGCAGAGCATTGGAGGCTCTCGAGAAAGTTGCAGATCCTAGGAAACAAAGACCAGTACAAAGCAACAGGGCCGCTGTTTGGAGGCCATAGCCAGTCCAGTAACCTGAGGGGAAAGCCGCGCCGAGATTCAGTCTAACACAGTCAATAAGACCAACAACGTTCATGCTTGCGTTGAGAACTTGAGCAAGATAGAAGAGGATTCCGATGGAACCACCAAACTCTGGTCCCAGAGACCGTGAGATAAGGTAGTATGCACCACCACCTTTGACTTCTCCATTGGATGCGATGGCCGATAGAGAAAGCGTTGTCAATAAGTCAATGGAGTAAGCTGTGACTAGAAGTCCTGGAGTCTTTGTTAAGATTTATGAAAGGCCTCGTATGAGAGAGAAGCTTACCGAGGATCCCCACGAAGCCGATTTTTCCAATGATTTGACCGAATCGCAAAAACATGAGAATGCTCATGATATTGAGAAAAACAGGGATGTATACGCCCGAGATGCTGCCCAACTTGTTGTGCCGTGGCTCCATGGTGACTGATACTGATCCTCGTCCGCCATGGGACTCGGCTATGCTATTTCGTTGTCGTTCTCCCCCATTGTCGACTCCCTTGATATCTGACTGTTGAGGTGTTGTCATGATGCAGTCCAGAGAGCAAGTCAGCCAGAGAGACAGACGAGGGGTCAGTAGTAGCGAGCACTGGCCCGGCCCACATGAGCAAGTATGAGACGGTGAAGAACCGCGCGGTGGAACAAAGCACAGAAGAATGAGGCTTTTGAAAGAGGGGAGAGGCCTGGGAAACAATGATGTTATGGTGTATTCTATTGTTCAAGGACCACTGAGCAATTGGGTAATCGGTCGTCAATCCTATGCTTGCCAAGAGAATTCCAAGCTGAAGCCTCCCGCGTGTTGCATATTGGGTGTGTTTAGTGTGGTTGTGAGTGGATAATACAAGGGCCGTTGTTCGGCAACCCGGGCAAAAACGTCCATGTCGGTTTGGAGATCATCACCAATCAAGGACGCCACAATAGCCTCAAGGGAGGGCATTCTTGGGCCTCCATCGCAGTTACAGCAGGAAAGGTATGGAAGTTTGGAGGAACTAGACGGGTCAGCAGGGGACTACAGTGCTGCTAATGTTGGTGTTTGAGGTGGTTCCAAGGGTCCACGGGTGCTGGACATTCCCCGCTAAAACCTGCATTTCAGCGGTTAGAGGCCAGTAGAATCCAGTAGTGTTGCTCAGAGCTATATGGATCTCTCCAGGGTGATAGTCGTCTTTATGACTCTGTCTGTGGGGAGGTCGGATCATGTGCAAGAGCTGGGATGGAAGGCAGTAAAACTTGAGATTTTGATCCTAAGTGACAAAATAAACCCCACAGAGACTCTCCTTACTTATGATAACTTACCAAAGTCTTTTCATCACTTAACTAGGGTCAAGGTCCCAAGGTTTCCTGCTCCCGGAAGCTGGCGTGGCTTGTTTATGCTGGAGCTCATACTGAACGACAAGGTGCAGCTTCGTATCGCGATAGGCGCTGTAGGTGGTACCAAATGACGTAGGCCATGCCGAAGGAAATCCACCCTGAAATTCAAGCTTCTGTCGGTGCTTTTGTTGCCGAGGTTTTGAATGTTACCTTTGTTCGCCGTTTCGCCGTATGGCCAGAGAGAAAGACGAGACCTGATGCTGGTAAAGCACAAAAACCAAGATCAGAGATCGAGATCTCTGATGTGAGACATATAGAAGATATCTATTCACATGTCGACATGCGCCTCATTCATCTGACTCGACTCTTAAGGGTCGTGACGCCCCCACTGAGCGTGACAGCATAAACGTGCCCCAAGTGACGGGTAACGCACATCGATTATTATGGTGGGGCCGCACAGCCAAGATTGAACAGATTCGTGTAATAGGGTTGATATAATTCGAGGTCATGGTTCAGTGTTTTCAGGGACGTGGCTTCACCGTAAATATTCTGAACAGAGAACAAGTAGTATCGAAATTAGTGGCCGTGACAGGCATGTTTTGCCGCAATAAAACATGTGCGGATAAGAGATCAATGCTTGTAAACAAATCCTTCTGAAACGTTACTCATCAACGTCCCAAGGTATTTGACTCGGTCAATATTACGACCCCCGATTTGGTAGGTACATACAGTGCAACCCTAGAGATAAGGTTGCAGGCCAACGGTTGGATTTTCTTTCAAAGCATTTTACTTGCCGATATCCACTGGCTCTGGATGAGTCCATAAGTCCATACCTAGAATACTCGACGGCAGACATGGAAGTCATGATATGACATCCAGTGTAGACTCGGGATGAGTAATTAGACACTTGTCACAGCTTATATAAGCTAAATACTTGGTATTTAAATACCTTACCATATCATATGTACGTTAATAACAATCATGTACAAGGCATCTTTCCATACACTTGTAGCTACCATTAGTATTGCTAAGTATTGACCTTTTCAACGCGTGGAGCCTATAACCAATACCTCCACTATTAGCCTAGCCTGGCTCGGCAGCTGCCCTTACTCAGTAGGTCACCAGACCCCGGAGACTGGGCTTCCCTGCATCTGAGCTTCACCGTTCAGGGCAACTACCAGCCTGGGCATACCTAGGCAGTAGCCTGTAGTCATAGCCTTCGCCTGTAAGCTACGGCTTGGCTAAGCCCTTATCTCACGCTTCTTCTTCACTCCAACAAGAAATTCCGATACCTCTCAATTGACTCTGTCACCCGACCAAGCGTGACATATCCATATAACCTTTGTTCCCGATACTGTTTTGGTCATCATTCTTTGTCGTCATTCTTTTTGTTGACTTCTTTGCTTCTTCAACTATCTTATCAATATTACTAGGCCCGCCAGTCATCCATCTGCCTACTGCGTCATTACCGCTGCTCGCGATTCAAAACTGCTGTCAACACCGCTCAGACTATGCGATAAGGCTTCTCACACCTTCAATCGAACTAAAGAATGGCTTCTCCTTCGAGAATCCCATCCGAACAGCCTCCCAGGTCTGCTTCGCCCTCGAGCTTCCGACCTCGATCGATTTCGGCTTCGGTCCCTCGAGCCGATTTGACAGCGCGTCTTGCTTCTCCCATCCCGTCACAACTACTTGGAACTACACCTCCCAGGGGAGGCTCGCCACGACCTGATGCAGCTCCACGTGCCGAGAATCTCGAGGATTTGTCCCAGTTGCCTGGGAGCGGGACCAGCGCTCAAGGACCTGGTGTATCTGCTCTCGCCGCTGCACTCTCCAACTCTCTAGGCCAGTCTCCTCCGCGACATGGCACTCCCGCAGCTCGCGTTGCTACTCCCCCGATTCGCTCACAGTCTCCTCTGCTCGGCGGTCGAAATTCGGGCACGCCGACCAACTATGGATCTTTCAATTCACGGTCACAAAATGCGCTGGGCACCAGTGCACCTTATGAAGATCCTGAGATTGTCAAGCGTCATCTAGTCCAACCCTCGGATGAGAATCCAGGTTCAGAAGAGTCATCGATTCAAGGTAATTCGAAGGGCAAGCAGCCAGCCGAAATCGGCGGTGCCGGACTGGGCGAGGACGAGTTTTCCAGCCTGAAGTTGCAGGGAGGTGATGTGACTCGAGGTATCTACAAGTGGACCGAACAGGCAGAAGCGAGAGCCAAGTACAACCGCAGCAAGAGTTTCGATTTGGGACGGCCTGAGCCCGAGGCGGAAGTACTTGACATCAACTCGATAAAGGTGCCCGGTGGCTTCCGAAGAAACCATCTCCGTCGCAACGTCCAAAGCCCTGGTCCTCATGGTCATCCTGAGGACGGCCACGCCTCTCCTGCGCCGGGTCAGCAAAGATTATTCACCTCTAGCTTCCTCGAATTTTTGACGATTTATGGCCACTTCGCTGGTGAGGAGCTGGAGGAGGATGACGAAGACTTAGGACCGAACGAGTACTTCTCATCCGGAGAAGACACAGACGAGTACAACTCCGACGACGAGCGGGAGCCTATGGAGGATAGTGCCTTGTTGACACCTTCAAGACGCAGACGCAAGCGCAAGGTCCGTGGTGGCACTGGAAACAATAGCCCCATGAACGCGGCCTTGCTGCTTCTCAAGTCCTTTGTCGGTACCGGTGTCCTCTTCCTTCCTCGAGCCTATCTCAACGGAGGCATGCTCTTCAGCAACCTGATTCTCTTTGGCGTTGCCGCTCTGAGCTACTACTGCTTTGTGCTTCTCGTACAAACACAGCTCAAGGTTGGAGGCTCTTTTGGTGATTTGGGTGGTGCACTTTACGGAAAGCATATGCGCACCCTTATTTTGGCCTCTATTGTCATCAGCCAGATTGGTTTCGTTGCTGCTTACACCGTATTCACTGCCGCCAATTTGCAGGCCTTTGTCAGGGCTGTCTCCGACTGCAAGTCCTCGATCAGTATCCAATGGCTCATTCTTATCCAGATGCTCATCTTCCTGCCATTTGCTCTTCTAAGAGATATTGGAAAGCTGGCATTTACTGCTCTAGTCGCGGATGCCTTTATTTTGATTGGCCTGGGTTACCTTCTGTACTACGATATTCTAACTCTCAACGCAAACGGTATCTCCGATATCATCATGTTCAACAAGAAGGACTGGACCTTGTTCATTGGAACTGCGATTTTCACCTTTGAAGGCATTGGTCTTATTATTCCTGTTCAGGAATCGATGAGACACCCTCAAAAGTTTCCTCGGGTTCTTCTTATCGTTATGATTATCATCACAGTCCTCTTCATTGGCATGGGTGCCATCTCTTATGCTGCCTACGGTTCTCACACAGAAACTGTTGTCTTGCTCAACTTGCCTCAGGACAACAAGATGGTCAACGGAGTTCAGTTCTTGTACTCTGTTGCCATTCTGCTTTCTACACCATTGCAGATCTTCCCTGCCATTCGTATCGCTGAAACAGAGCTTTTCACTCGAAGTGGCAAGTATAATCCTTGGGTCAAGTGGCAGAAGAATGTCTTCCGTTTCTTCGTGGTGATGCTTTGCGCTGCCATTGCTTGGCTCGGTGCCGACCATCTGGACAAGTTTGTTGCTCTCGTCGGTAACTTTGCCTGCATTCCGCTTGTCTTTATCTATCCTGTAAGTCAACAATGTCGAAAGATTTGGTGTACAATACTGACTGTTTCTTCTAGCCTATGCTTCATTATAAGGCGATTGCCCGCACGAAGTTTTGGAAGGTGGCCGACATCCTGCTCTGTATCTTTGGATTCATCGCAATGGCGTACGCTACCACACTTACTGCGATGAGTTGGGCCACTGCGGAACCTAAGCATCCTGGATACTGTGACGAGAAGGGAACAATGATTGGGTTCTGAGTCAAAGACTCATGTACAGTTGGTGTAATAGGTGTGCGAGCATGAGTTGGAGAGGTTTGACGGCCGCAAGGCTTGCTATATCCGTGTGTCAGTTGAGGATCCATTGCATATTGTAGCTTGCATTGTGGTGTTACCTTATTGGATAGATTGTATGTAGCATTTGGGAATGGGTGATGGGAGTTGAAGGTTTTAGCCGTTTGGTTTCGAGTTTCATTATACATCGTGTAAGACAGCATATTCAACTATATTGCTTGGCAGTTGTTGATTCGTGGCTCGTGATTTGGTTGATATTATCAATTGTCTATCCATGATTCGGCTTGGACACGTGGGGGGTCGGCTCGACCGGAAAGTGGGGGATTCTACATGAATCTCGGAGACCGAGGCGAAAATGATGATGTATGTCTATAGCAAAACACCGGGCCGTGATATTCGGGTTATTGGAGGTGTCACCAGAATAAATGCGAGGTCTCGTTCAAGAGCCACAACTCGTCTCAGATATTTTGTCATGTCTCTCCGGCCGTCAATAAGCTTGACGAGACGCTGTCTCTTCAGCTTGTCATCAACATCCAGGCGAACTTTTGCTCAACAGACACGGCAGACTCGACCTCCGCCTCCTCCGCCCTTTCAGACCGTCGCAACATGTCCGGAGCCGACATGCGGATGCGCAGCTACTCCTGCTATGCCAGAGGATCTTCCTCTGGACCGTGAGGGGCCTCTCAAAGGCGCAATTGCTGGGTATGCAGAGCATGTACTAGTGTGTACAGGAAATGCAGATTGGCCATCGAGAATAGAGGATGATAATGGCGGCGATTGCCTCGCTGCAGATCTGAAAGAGTTATTTGGACGTGGAGGGACTTACAGCGATGTTGGTGCTCTCTTATTATATATGGATTATGTACTGATCAACATAGCCTTTTCATAATGTCTCTGTTCTCAACTCGTCGTTTCCAAGCTCTGTTTCACCACGTCCTGAGGTTCAGACCACGTCCGTATATTTAGTCCCAAGCTTCAAATACGTCCCTTTTCTACCGCGGGTATCGTTTGATAGTGTAGAAGCACTAGCAAAGGGTTTTCTTCTCCCCAAGAAGCTTCACCCTGCACATGAAGGTCTCTCACCTATACATCGGGATCGCTTGACCCGCAAAGAAGGGTACCAGGGACTTCTACCAGGCGTTCAAGATGTTCGCGATGTTTTGGTCTTGATATGTGGACATACAGGCCGTGATGCTAGATGCGGTATCATGGCGCCTGTTCTGCAAACTGAGTTCGAGGACAAGTTGGAAATGGAGGGTTTTGACGTTTTGTATGGACCCGTGCAAGTCAATCTCGGCGACAAACAAAGAATACAGGGAGAGACTGGTCGAGGCAAGACTACAGCTAGAGTTGGTTTGATCAGTCATATCGGGGGTCATAAGTTTGCTGGCAACGTCATCATTTATCTCCCTCCAGACCTGAAGATGGGCAATGAGCCTCATCCTTTGGCTGGATGTGGAATTTGGTACGGAAGAGTTGATCCAAAGAATGTGGAAGGTATCGTAAAAGAGACTATTCTGAAGGGAAATGTGGTTGCGGATATGTTTAGAGGAGGTATTGATGCTGAGCATAAGATGTTGAGGATGTAAGATATCTGTATTGATAGATGGTTAGATACCCCAAGGTCGCGAAACATGAACAATACACTCTTCAATAGAAGTATGGAATTATAAATCATTACCACGCGCTACCTATTTACGAAATGTATTCAGTCATGACGGCTATGTATACATGTTGAGGTGATTCAAGTGATTCACGTGACCTTGATCTAGTAATTCCAGCTTCAATTTTTGGTGACCATGAACTCAAGGACCTTCTGAAGATACTGGAAAGAACGGGACCGCAAATACCAACTCGTACGTCCGAGTATATTTGCCTTATTTAGTCTGCTTTGACCTCAGGCGGTTTCATTCTGGATGTGATAGCTCAAGAAGACGACTGAAAAACTCTGTGATCGAAACTGGTGCACTCACCACCAACCAATATGATAAGAGCCACGCCAAGGATACTCACAAGTTCATCGCGATCTGTCATCCATAACCGACTAATTCTCACAAACTATGCTCATTTTCAGAGCCGTTTGTCAATAGCTAAGACGCAGTCTCCAAGAATCTTATCACGGAGCCTCTCAACTTCATCACCATCTCAGCAACACGCTTCTCAAAAACCAGACTTTTCTACATCTCTTCAATCACGGGTCTTCCCCTCTTTAATAGTGGCTGGAATTATTCTTGTCAGTGGCGGCTACTATCTTATCACGCCGCCGTCTCGACCCAACACTCTCAACGAGATAACCTTTGTTCCCTACGGCATCACAACTCGCGAGGCCATCTCACCAACCTCATTCGTCATCACCGCAGTCCCACGCACACCAAACCCTTCTCTACCATACCTGACACCTTCAGATAACCGCTGGAGCTATCCTCTCTGGTCTGTGGAGTTCAAGCAACCTGAGGTACAAATTTCTCGGCATTATACACCTCTGCCTCCACTATCTACGGAGGATCCTACAGATGGTTCGCTCCGGTTTTATATCCGGACTGTTGGCGATGGTGAAATGTCCAACTACCTAGGTCGAAGACAGGTTGGAGAAGATGTTTTCCTGCGTGGTCCACACGTTGGCTTTGAACTAGCGGAGCGATTGGGTGAGCATTCTCGTCTTGTCTTCCTTGCCGGTGGTACGGGCGTAGTGCCTGGTATACAAGCAGCGAAGGCTGTCTTGGAAGCGAGCGAAGAGTCAAGTGTTGACCTCCTCTGGGCAGTGAGGAAGAGAGAAGAGGTTCAAAAAAGTGCTCCTCCTCGGCAATCATCGTGGAAGTTTTGGCAAGAAAAGAAGCCCACTCCATTAGGCACTGAGGTTGAGAACCCTAGCCCCGTCACAAAGCGCTTACAAGACCTCAAGATGACCTATGGTGATCGTCTCAGGATACAGGTCGTTGTTGACGAAGAGGGAACTCGCTTCCAGGAGAAGGATATTAGGGATGCCATTGCAGCATCGCCTGGAACTGTCGCTTCATTCAATGCAGGTTGTCGATTCCACGATCAATCAATGCATGTTTACGCCTCCGAATTCGCCCTCTCTGACGGGCCTGGTTGTGTGTGCAAGTCTTCCGAAGGCACTACCCCCGGGAAAAACTTGTTTATCGTCTCTGGCCCCGACGGTTTCATTGAGCACTATGCTGGGCCCAAGATATGGTTAGGTGGCCAGCAGACTCAAGGTCCGATTTCTGGTGTAGCTGGTTATCTGCAAAAACAGAACCCTCTCCTGGCAAGAGATTGGCTGGTCCTCAAGATGTAAAATCACTGTAAGGATAGTCTCATATACTGTATTATAGTTCAAAGCACTCATAAAGAGGGGTATACATCATTTATTGGGTACAAATAAAACATGGAATACTATGTAACAATGATGCCTTCTACGTGATAACCCAACGCCAACACTAGACTCCAAACCCATGGCATGTTCCTCTAGTGGCTCTGAACCTTCCTATACGACGGAGGCTTCATTGTCCTCCTAATCAACTTGCCCGCGTATGGCGGGATCAATGAAACTGCACCAATGGCTAGTACACGCCAGACAAATCCCCTGAGCAGATGTTAGTACATATGGCCCAGCAAATCAAGGACGACTTACCATGTTATCAAGAACTGAAGGTCAAAGTATCCACCTAAGAAAGGTATGGAGCCGATATACAAGACGAAAGTGCCGATGATACTAATGATCATAATGGGATGCCATGTAGTGATCTCAATGGCCACCATGAGAAGTTCGTTGAGCACTAGAACGGTATAACTGACAGCAACCATCTTGGGCCCATCGACTTCAGTGAGAATCTGCGACAAGCCCTGAATCATGCCGCCTTGGTAAATGGATACAAAGACCCAAACAAAGAAAGTTCTGTACGATAGAGATCGTCCAGAAGTGAGTTCCTTATAGAGCTCGGGGTAGAGGTTGGCAAGGTTCTCGTCCACATCCTTATCTAACACAAGTGACAACACAGGGGCTGCAGTGTATACAGTAGCATAGCCGACAAGTAGCCAATCCTGCAATCGTTAGTTGTCACGAACAGAGAAAAGAGCTCCTCGGCTTACCTTGTATAGACCCTCAGGCTCAAACTTGATAGCAATACTATACATAGTCTGGCACACAGCAATGATCAAACCACGGTGAATAACAAACTGTGCGAGCTTAGCACTTCGCTTGTAACTGTTACGGCCATGCCAGACCAATAGCTTGACCAGATGACAAAATTGCTCAATCGAAAAGTCTGCCGCCAAACTAGCCTGTCGGCCTTCCTTGCCAACAATACCAACACCAACATCAGCAGCTTGGATCATTGAGACATCGTTGCCACCATCGCCGATACAGCATACGCGCTTTTTAGTGTACTCGCGGATCAGTTTGGCAACTTCGGCCTTTTGGTTCGGCGAACAACGGCAAGCAACAACGGTGGGCAGCTGGACGGCGATGGAGATGAACTCAAGACGGAAATGTGTCAGAAAGAGAGCCAGACTTTCGCCATCTACCAGGAGACAAGCGTCTGTCTTGCTTCGGAGGAAGTCAAGATGTTCCTGGGCGTTATCCTTCTTCTTGAGCTTGGAAACTGTATAGATGTACTGACCGCGAGCCACCAGTTTGGAGCTGACAGCAACACATCTGGCTGTCTCGACCTTGTCACCAGTCAACATCCAAATCTTGATACCAGCATTGCGGAGGAGCTCTAGAGAGGGTTTTACGTCCTTCTGCAGCTTGTCCTCGACACCAGTCACGCCAATTAGTTCCAGATCATGTTCCAGGTAGTGCGAAACCACCCGCTGCATGCCAGCATCACGCCCACTGATCGAAAGCGATGCTTCTTGATGGCGAGCCGAGAACTCCTTGTACTGATCGTATGAGAGCTTCTTGCGACCAACCACCAGCGTACGTAAGCCTTCGCGCGCCATATTGGCGGTCTCCTCGTCGAGCCAATCGTTCGCTGCAACGATGGAGCTCATGACGGTATCAGCACCCTTCTGGAAGAACCAGATTTCGCCAGTAGAGAGACTCGGGTTCTTCACCTTGACGTCTTCGTGGAAGTGGACGATGATACCCATTCGTTTGCCTTCGGAAGTAAAAGGGAAAACGTCAAGGATTCGCACGCGAACCACAGGTCTCTTGCTGTTCGTGTATTCCAAAACCATACTCTTGCGATCTCGGTACACAAGTCTCAGGCCGACTGATTCTGTCCACTTGACGATGGCGATTTCGTCTGGAGATGATGCTTGATATCCAGTAACCTCTTTGCCATCCTCAATGTCCACAGTAGGTGTAACATTATGGCAAAGGGCGAGTGCCAGAACTACATCTCGAACTCGCGTGCCAATCTCTCGTCTTGTACGCGTCGTGCCCATAGTTGTAGTGCTAGAGTATGTGGATGACGGAGTGATAAGCATGTTTTGGGCAGCAGCGTCTGCAGAGGGCGGGATGTAGAAGCCTTGTTTAACATACGTTGACACTTCGTCCATTGCCTCGTTGGCATAAGACACAGTACCAACGTGAATTTTCTTCATTTCCATCTCATTTTGGGTTAATGTACCAGTCTTGTCGCTGAGCAGGTATTCGATTCG
Source organism: Fusarium proliferatum ET1 (assembly GCF_900067095.1). Lineage (NCBI taxonomy): Eukaryota > Fungi > Ascomycota > Sordariomycetes > Hypocreales > Nectriaceae > Fusarium > Fusarium proliferatum. The sequence continues at coordinate 2,948,401 of NW_022194792.1, read as the reverse complement.
GCCGAGATCTTCAGGTATAGTACTTGTTCGAACAACTGCTCCAGGCATGCCAGGATCACGTTGTATAAACCAGGAATATGCGCTCTTGCCCATGTCCAGGTTCACGCGCAGGCTGATGGGGACAATGGTAGAGAACAAAACCAAAAATCGCATGATCTTGACGTACCACACATTGTCTTTGGTGTTTCCGAAACCCTCGAGGGCGACAAGGATGATGGAAAGAGCCAATGTCAAGGCGCACAAGATTTTAGTCAAAGAGTTGATCTCGTATTCAAGTAGGCCGGTCTTGGAACGTGAGGGGGCTGTCGATAGAGCAGACCGCGTCTGAGGACCTGTGTACATGATGACGGCTAGTGTCGTGGCTTGCGAGGCGATGACAGTATTGGCCCATGCTGTGTTATCTATCGACAGAGCAGCCGTGTGGGAAGCGTCAGAGTCTTGTACTGTCGCATGGTGCGCCAGTGCATCCTTTCGAGATTCTACCAGCTCAATTGTGCCCAGAAACTCGTTTACCTTCCTGTCTGGCTTTCCACCGGTGACGCGCAGACGAACAAACTCCTCCGTTGGTAGATTTTGTGTGAGTGGTGAAGCAAGTCTGAGCTTCCAATCCGTCTCACCATCCAACTGATCGGTCCTAATGAAAGTCTCCCCTCCTGGTCCGCTTTCAGTCTCTTGCTCTGATGCCGCTTCTGCGGGTTGTTTGCCCTTTGCTTGAGGCTCTTCACCGTCGAACGCCAACAAGGTATCCTCCTCTGCTGGTTCTTCGGGAATCGGTGCAGGGGCTGGTGCCTCGGAAGTGAAGCATTTCAATATGACAACATCTGCAGGTACACGTTGACCCTTTGTAAGTTTGAGAACATCGCCAACTTTCAAGTCTTTTGACTTGCGGCTGACTTCGACAACCCGTGAGGATGGCGGGGGTGCCTCGACGTCGTCTTCCTCCAAAATGTCTGACAAGTTCTCTCGGGCCCCCTTTGACTTCTTCCTAGAGTGTTTCTGTAACACTTCAGACTTGAGCAGTTTTCTTTGGCGTACAGGGGCTAGATTGGAGTCGGCATCCTGAAAAACCAGAATGCTGTACTCTTCTGAATTCGCTTCAGTGTCTCTTCGCCGTCTGGCAATATCATCGAAGGCCTCCTTTCCCATGGTAATACAGAGTACAAACGCCAATGGTGCAATGTACGTTAACAGGTAGCCAATTCTCAGGGCGGGTATCGCCTGCGACAGTGCCACGAGAAGGAAGTACATGTTGAAGAAGAACGAGAATTCGTTATAGAGGGTTATAGGGAGGAATGTCAAGGCTGTGTACTTGGCATTTGAGATGATGTTGTTTGGAAATCGCACAGGTTGAGTCGATCCCACGGCCACATGTCGAGAGGAGGATGGGTCGTCGTCTTCTTGGTCATCGGCATCGCTCGGTTCTGGTTTCTTCGAGCCCGACATGAAACTAGGGAATCGTAACCGTGAAGATACTCGATCCGAGTTCATGGACTTCCGGCTTTGCGAAGGCTGGCCCCCTAGCAGTGGTTGATCATCCTCATTGTAGCCGCTTCCTTCCGACCATCGAGATGCACTGCTGTTATGTTCCCCTAATAATGTTTGAGAATGCTCATCGTTTCCGTCCCTGTCCTGGCCGAGGTCGCCATACCCGCGATTCCTCTTTCCAGCTCGCCGCACTCCACCCATGCGCAAATTTCGCAGCGCTATCCGCGATGTCTGTGGCTCGGTTGAAGGGCGCTCGCTATCCCTTGGAGCTGGAGTAGTTGATATTGGGTCGAGCTCCTGAATATCTAGATCAAGGTCGGAATCGGAGTCATTCGCGGGAGAGTCGGGTGGGTCGGAAGCTCGATATCGTGGTGAGGGCGGCATTCCTGGCTAAGCTCCTGACGATGAGGAGGAATAGAAAAGGTGCTGTGTTATAGGTGAAGAATGGAGGATGGGAGCTAGCGGTGCTGCTCAGACATGCTGCGGCGGTGATGTGAGGACGTTTACGGTTCTTTTCGTAGTCGTGCTTTTCTGGTTGTAAGACTTTCCTCCCTCGTGTCCCTTGTCGGGGAATTCGGTGATCGTCTTTGTTCTTTCGGTTGTATACTGTTGAGGGCCGTCGAATCTTTAGGAGCTCTTATCTGTATCGCATTTCAGGGTCGAAGTCGCAAAGTGATCTACGCGTTCAATGTCCGTCCGGCGAACTTGATGTTGATGAATGCTAGCAGCAATCGAATAGAGGCCGAATTGAATTTCGTTTGGGACACTTGATGTTTGTTGCGAAATGGTGACTCGTGTCTTGGCTCACAAGGGACAGATCATTTCAAGACCGGGTGCTGTATCATTTGTATTGTCGTAGCCTACGCTATTGCCAAGCGTCCTTTGGGGGGGGGGGGGCGTCACCTTTAAAAGTGTCCCGCTACCATTTACAGAGGCTGGTTCTCATAGATACCTCCTATACAGCTATAAGTTAGCCTCCTTCCAGGTATTTCACATGTAGCTTAGTGGGGCGTGGCGGTAGCTGTGCCTGACAGATTACGTGGAGGTGCATGCATGCTTACCCTGAACGGCCTCATGAAATCTCTCCATAGTTCGTGACTTTATGTCAACATGAGGATACGTTTGATTTCCACTACGGAGTACACTACCTATCAGGCAGACGGATAATATTAAACTATATGTCTACGTCGCAAGCATACGTACGTGCTTTGAATTATATGTAATACAGCCATCTTACTAGATTTTGTTCATTCAAAAAGCTTCTGGGCCGTTGTTCAGCTCTCTCGGACACATTGGGTATCATCATGAGAACCATACATGTAACTCACGTGGTTATTCACGGCACTGCTCAGATGTTTGAAGGAGGAGATGGGTCATCATCAAGCTCGATAATTTTATAATTATCATTGAAGATAGCAGTTTCGAATTAAACATCATCTTAATTACTCCATGCAGTTTTTGCGAGGAGTTGTGTACCTAGTAGTTACAGATGTCTCTTGGGTACCTTGCTTTATTTCCGGTGACTTGATATTCCCCAGCTCCATCTCGTGCTATAGAAAAAGCCAATCGTTATTTTCTTTTAAACATACTAACCGTCGCACCTTATCCACGGCAAGCCGTTGAATCCTGGAATTGTGTTTCCTTCGTTGATAAGTTATGTATTTGATGAGTAGCATATACAAAACATGGTGTTATATCCAGTGGGAGTGATTAGTAGCTACAGGGTAGGCCAGAGCATGCACGTGACCGTCATAGCGTCTGAACGCGCTGGTATCCATAGAGCAGCTCGTTGGCTCAGCTTCAGTCGCAAATATTTAGAAGCTTCTGCGACAGCAAAAAACAAACCATTATCTCGATCATCACATCACGAATTGCCCCACTACACGAATCGAAGACTCGCGCTGAAAAACCCGTCATCGAAGATAATAACTGTCGGCATATTCGACACCCGCCGACACCATGGTCCAGATCAGCGAGGTGAAGGGTAACAAGCGAGACAATCGCACAGCCGCCCATACTCACATCAAGGGCTTGGGCTTGAAGCCAGATGGATATGCAGAGAAGCAAGCGGCCGGATTTGTCGGTCAAGTCGGCGCGCGTGAGGTAAGGACCGATTGTATCGAATATTGACTTATAAATACTTATTCGGTTGCTAGTCCTGCGGTGTTGTAGTGGACTTGATTCGGGCTCAGAAGATGGCTGGCCGAGGCGTGCTGTTGGCAGGAGGACCTGGAACCGGAAAGACCGCTCTCGCGCTCGCGATCAGCCAAGAATTGGGAACCAAGATTCCCTTTTGCCCCATCGTTGGCAGCGAAATCTATTCTACCGAAGTCAAGAAGACTGAGATGCTGATGGAGAACTTCCGAAGAGCTATTGGCCTCAAGGTCCGAGAGACGAAGGAGGTGTACGAAGGAGAGGTTACAGAACTCACACCCGAGGAGGCCGAGAACCCGTTAGGCGGCTACGGCAAGACCATCAGCACACTCTTGATTGGACTCAAGAGCGCAAAGGGACAGAAGAAGCTCCGCCTCGACCCAAGCATCTACGAAGCAATTCAGAAGGAGAGAGTGACGGTCGGCGACGTGATCTATATCGAAGCGAACACGGGTGCCTGCAAACGAGTTGGCCGATCAGATGCCTACGCCACGGAATTTGACCTGGAGGCGGAGGAGTACGTACCTATTCCCAAGGGTGAGGTACACAAGAAGAAGGAGATTGTGCAAGACGTTACGCTACATGACCTCGATGTGGCCAATGCCCGTCCTCAAGGCGGCCAGGATATTATGAGCATGATGGGCCAGCTAATGAAGCCCAAGATGACGGAGATTACAGACAAACTTCGTGGAGAGATCAACAAAGTGGTCAGCAAGTACATCGACCAGGGTGTTGCTGAGCTTGTGCCAGGCGTTTTGTTTATCGATGAGGTAACACACATCCCATCCTCCTTATCATAACGGGACGGGAACTCTGAGGCTAACCGATATGACGTTTGACAGGCACACATGCTCGATGTGGAGTGCTTCACCTACCTGAACAGAGCCCTGGAATCGCCCATCTCCCCCATCGTGGTCTTGGCCTCCAACCGGGGAATGTGCACCATTAGAGGCACTGACGACATTGTCGCGGCTCACGGAGTTCCTGCCGACTTCCTCACACGCTTGCTCATCATCCCCACAACGCCCTACGAGGCGGAAGAAATCAAGCGCATCGTGCGGATACGCTCATCAACCGAAGGCGTCTCAGTATCAGATGCTGCCATTGACAAAATCTCGGAACACGGTGTCCGCATCAGCCTGCGGTATTGTCTGCAGCTGTTGACCCCTGCAAGGTAAGTCACTGTGGCGAGAGGGGAGACCCTGTGGTAAAATAATCCGAGACACAGTTGCTGACTGAAGATACAGCATTCTTGCCAAGGCCAACGGTCGCTCTCAAATCGACGTTCAGGACGTCGCTGAATGTGAGGACTTGTTCCTTGATGCCCGCCGAAGTGCCGCCCTCCTCAGCAGCGAGGCCGGGCGAGGATACCTCGCGTAAAATGGAGAGGCTGCAGAACCTGAGAGTGTTGAATTTCAGTCTAGAAGGCGCTGGATGCGAGGGAAGACGTGTCATAATTACTACTTTTTAAAGGAGCTACGTGGTTGATAAGGAAAGAAAACACCTGACCTCTAGCTATTGTGTACTTGATAGGGAACCATGGAATACTACAGAGAATTGGCGTCGGGCTGGCTCAGATTGGCCACTGGCTTTTAACCATTGGCCATATCAAGATGTGAGAGAGAATGGCATCTGCAAATCCCTGTCTAACTTTAGCTCCCTCTAACGTAGGTGGGAGGTGTGTGCCTCCCTTCCATGTCTTGTGCTCCCATTATAATAAGCTAAATCTAGACCAAACAACAAAGTGGCACCCTCCTTCAAGCTCTTTGATCATTGAGCAACCACTTCAACTTTGGCATCCAAGCCCTTGACACTGGGTCAGATGGGATTGGGTGGTGGAGAGGGAGCAATCCTGCGTTACCAGTGCCAGTGCCAGTGCCAGTGCCAGTGCCAGTGCCAGTGCCAGTCTACCTCATCTCTTTTCAGCTGCCGTCTCAAGCCTTGATGGGAACTGTTAGCCCGCATAACTAAATATGGTTAGATATTCAAAGAAAGTCGCCCTTGGACGAGTTTATGCATCACGTGCTACGTATCAACTTGTGCCAATTTCGGAGACGACATTGTCTTTGTTTCAGTGCCTACTACCAAACATTCCAGCCCCAGACTAAGACTAGACATAGTCCACATTCCGGCTGGACATTACACTGCATTGTTGTTGTTGGATGAGGCTGGAATCAACAAGGGGCTAGTCAGAGTCAGAATGTGCTGTGCTTGGACCAGTTTAGGATCGGTATTCACATCATAATGAGTGGACGTGCTCTGCATAGGGAGACAAAAAGATGGACCAGGGAGGAAAGGGAGAAAAGATGATATATCATGGCAGAGTCCGTGGGTTGTGGTTCTCTTTGTGAGCGTTTCTTGTTTCCCGTCCCGTTTCGTTGGGTCCTATCACATTCGCTCATATTCCCACACACTCTCCTTCTCTCACTTGTTATCAGGTTTTAACTAGTTAACAGACCCTGGTTCTCTTTCGTCCTACTTTACTAGGGACTGCACCCGACTGCGGTAAATATCTTGTTCCCTGTTCCTGGTGCCGTACACTTGCTAGTGGTTAAGTGGCTACGGAAATGCAGCTGTGACTGCCGACAGACCAGGCCATACATTGGA